>NC_061514.1:41797613-41927297 GCF_022539505.1 Lolium rigidum | reverse complement strand
TAATGGGGTCCTTTGAAGCATTGTTGCCGGAATCTTTCCGACATCATGCTTGGGGGCTACTGTGACATTTTTAAATCTTTCCAAAAGTGGCTTTACTCTAAAGCATCTAAGCGCTAACTAGTATCTAGTTTCCGCCTACATGCTTGGGGGCTACTGGGGAGTACCTTTTGTTTGCAGACAAGCTTGTCGAAGAACTGGCCGACGTCCTTCTTAAATTCCTGGATTTCCGACGTCGCGGCATCCGGTTTCCCCCAGGCATTGTTCAACATGGCGTTGAGCAGGTCTTATTCAAGTTCCCACTTCTCCGCCTCAGTCAGCTTATTGAAGAACTTTGTAGCATATGCCTTGGGGGTGGAAGTGAGGTCAGTCGGATCTCCGAAGTTTTTCGAAAACACGACAACGTCGCCAGCACCGGCTCCGACCTTCTCGGAGGAAGTAACTTCAGCCTCTCCTTGGCCTTGAATCTCTGTTTCTTCTTGGGCAGGGCCTTTGGCCTTTGGATCCTCTCCGCCCACCTTCTCGCTGCTGACCGGAATTATTTCCGGTGGAGTGTTTGCGGCAGGAGGGGGAGATTGTTCCGCTTGAGGAGGAGATGGCGGTGGAGCAGTGTGGGAAGCGCTTGGCGGAGCTGGAGTTGTAGGGCCAACAGCCGGAGATTTCTTCATATATTTCGTGATGGGCTCTTGGCTGGTGGTCCGAGTGGCAGCGGTAGTCGGAGTTCTGCGAACAAATAAAAGAAAGATTGCATAAGAAACAGTTGCATCAAAGTGAATATGTACCATACGCGGAAACTTACGGGGCGCCGGGGATGATGGGGCGTGAGCGTTTGCCTGCTGTAGAAAGCATTTTCAAACGTTGCCGCTCCGCTTTCCTTGAGTCTAGCGAAGGGGGCTTGACGATCTTGGGCTTCTTGGCGGAGGCCTCGCCGCTGGCTCCGGCTTCAGAGCCGGAAGCTTTGGCGCGGGAACGCTTCGTAGGTCCAGGAGCTGCCTTGCGGGGTGCTTGCTCCTCTTCCTCCTCTTCGTCCTCCGGAACCTCCTCCGCCGTGTCGCCGCTGACGGGGACGCGAAGTATGGTGCGCAGGTTTTCCTCCGCCAATGTAGCGAGCTGGAGGGAAAGATATCATATGTTAGTCAATATCCAAAAACTTGTGAAGTTTGAAGTAACGAAGGTATCAAAGCTTACCGGAGGACACTGGTTGTTCGTGTAAATATCCTTGATCAATTCCGGGATCGGTTGACCCCGGCCAACCTTCACCAGCGTCTTGAATCTCCTTTTGAGAGAATCAGCCGGAAGATCGTGGCGGGTAGCTCGGAGCTGGTCGTCCGCCCCGGTGTATGCGCAGATTAACCGCGCGTTATATCGCAGAGGCTGGATCCGCCGAGTGAACCAGCTCGGTGTAGCTGGGTTCCGGTTAGCCCATCATGGACTAACCAGGAGATTCTCCGCGCTGCCTTCTCCAGGATGGGAGTTAGGGAAAGCGAAGGGATGAAGCTCCAGCTTGCGAGCTCTTCCGGAGGCTCGTTGTTGAATTTGGGGAGACCGTCGTGGATCTCCGGAACTGAAATATTCTTCTCGTAAAACCATCCGGCGTTCCAGTACCTGACGGATTCATGCGAGTCGTGAGGAGGGTACATGCGGCCAGGTCGGAGCATGAACGTCATGCTCCCGCAGTTCAACATAGCTTTGTCTTTTGTTTCTTTCTTCACTCGGAAGAAAAACTGCCATAGCTTGACATCTGGTCGGATTCCGAGATGCCCTTCGCAGAGAGTTGCGAAGTTGGAGAGCAGAAGGTAGGAGTTGGGGCAGATGTTGTGAGGTTGAAGCCCGTACGTGTTGAGGACGGAGAGGAAAAATTCCGAGCAGGGGAGCGATAATCCGCGTTCCACCCAAGCCTTAGTCATGACCACTTCTCCGGCTCCTGGCTTGGGGACGACGGTGTCGCGTATGAAACTCCAGTGAGCGGAGATCATACCCTCGCTCTGAAGCTCTCTGAGCTCCGTATCAGTGGTTTCGCAGGGCCACCACTGACCCCGCTCTCCTTCGCGGTTCCGGGCCTTAGAAGCTTTCTTGTTTTCCGTCTCTTGGACCTTGGCTGCCATTCTAGCCTGTCCTTGAAGTTCTTCTTCGATTTCTTGAACGGTTGGGATCCGGCTTAACTTGGTGCCGGAAGATGCGGAAAAAGGTTGAGCCAACCGGATGTCGGAAACATATGGTGGTAGATATGCAATGGGATCCGGACAGATTGGCTCTAATGAACCGGGATCCGGGCTATTCGGAGAACTACCAGTACAGTGTGAGTCGATCGGCATGCTTCCGGCTGCACCCATGCAAAGTGTTTGAGTTACCGGAATCTACTCTACTTTTTCTTCTACAAGTCCGGTGCACGTACCGTCAATGGCGCGGCGAACCGGCGATGCTCCGGCGAGGATGAAGGTCGCCGAACTTGCTGAAAAACGGCCCGCGTGACCACGAATCGGCGGCGGGGGAGATTTCCCGATCAACCGCGGCGATCTTGGGACGAGGGGAGGCTTGGAGCGACCTGGTGTGAAGTCCTCTGCGGCGGAGCTCGTCGGAGTTGAGATTTGGCGGGCGGCGCGGCAGGAGGAGGAAGATGAAGTGGTGAAGGGGTGAAACGAATGAGGAGTTACCGCGAGTCGGGGTATTTATAGCCCTTGCGCGGAGATTCGCATTTCGGATCCTACGGCGGAAACTGAACGGTCTCACCGTTGGATGCATGACACGTGTCTTAGGTTAAAAACGGTAAAATGACGTGGAGGTAACTTAACCGTGTGCTCCCGAAATTTCCGGCTAAAGATTCGCATCTCCGAAAATTTAGCGCGGGAAGATAGGAAGTTGTGCGCGGGAAAAGTGCAAACTCCGTTACATTATCATTATCGAAGGACATGTGGGTTTCCGGTTAAACAATATCGGAAACGAGAAAGTTTGGAAGCTCTTCAAGATTCTCTTCGGTTCCGGGTTATATGAAGACGGAAGAATGATGAATCTCGGAGAACTTCGGGGGCTACTGTTGTGGGTATACTTTATGGGTATATCAACGACGTGGCCTAGATCCGGCAAGCCCGAGTGGCCCACAGACGGTGATGGTGGCATGGGGCCCATCGGGCGGCCCAGTTGCTGTTGATCAAGAAGGATGAAGTCCAGCCCAGGAACCTGGAGCCGGATCCTAACCGACCTACGAAGGAGGCCGGATCCGTGGAGGCCCATAAAGTATCCGGATCCAGTATGGCCATAAGGAAGGCGGATCCTTGACGTACACGGCAAGATATTGTACCATAGTTAGGCAACTTGTATTCCGGCTAGGACTCTCCGTGTAAACCCTAGATCCGTGCGCCTTTATAAGCCGGATCCCGGGAGCCCTAGAGGCACAACCACAACCATTGTAACAACGCGCAAGCGCCCGGATAATTCCGGACAAGCAGCGAGTAGGCCCTGTCATCGTGCAGGTGTTCCGAAGCTGGGTAACTCGCGTACCACCGTCCCGTGTGCACTCCGCCCTATGGCCCCTACTTCTTCTCCCCCTCGTGAGGATCCCTCCTCCGAGGTATCGTCGATTAGGCAACGACATGGTTCATGTTCGTAGGTAGATTAGATCTCACTCGAAAACCCTAAACCACGTAAAATATGCAAACCAAATTAGAGAACGTCTAACTTGTTTTTGCAGGGTTTGGTGATGTGATATGGCCATGATGTGATGATGAATATGTATGAGATGATCATTATTGTATTGTGGCAACCGGCAGGAGCCTTATGGTTGTCTTTAAATTTCATGTTGAGTAGTATTTCAAAATAGTTGTAATAGTTGCTACATGAGGTGAACAACCATGAAGACGGCGCCATTGACCTTGACGCTACGCCGACGATGATGGAGATCATGCCCGTTGATGATGAAGATCATGTCCGTGCTTTGGAGATGAAGATCAAAGGCGCAAAGAGAAAAGGGCCATATCATATCACATATGAACTGCATGTGATGTTAATCCTTTTATGCATCTTATTTTGCTTAGATCGCGACGGTAGCATTATAAGATGATCCCTCTCACTAAAATATCAAGATAATAAAGTGTTCATCCTTAGTACCACCGTTGCCAAGACTTGTCGTTTCGAAGCATCTCGTGATGATCGGGTGTGATAGACTCAACAAGTGCATACAACGGGTGCAAGCCAGTTTTGCACATGCGGATACTAAGGTGACCTTGACGAGCCTAGCATGTACAGACATAGTCTCGGAACACATGATACCGAAAGGTGGAGCATGAATCATATGATTGATATGATGAACACTTTGAGTGTTCGCCATTGAAGTTACATCTTATCTCGTGATGATCGGACTTGGTGTGGTGGATTTGCTTCGTGTGATCACTAAGACAATTCGAGGGATATTGTTTTGAGTGGGAGTTCACCTAGTTTTTAATTTTGTTAAATTAAAATTTGAACTCAATTTGTCATAAACTTAGTCTAAACTATTGCAAATATATGTTGTAGATATGGCGTCCCCAATCAATTTTAACCAGTTCCTAGAGAAAGAAAAGCTTAAGAGCAACGGTAGCAACTTCACCGACTCGGTTCCGTCATGTGAGGATCTTCCTCAATGGCGGAAACCTGCAATATGTGCTTGATGCACCGCTAGGTGACCCTCCTGCGAAACTGAAACCGATGAAGTAAAGAATGTTTACGCGACTCGGAAAACTCGGTACTCTCAAGTTCAGTGTGCCATCCTGTGTAGTCTGGAAGCCGATCTTCAAAAAAGTTTTGAGCACCACGATCCTCATGAGTTGGTCAATGAGTTGAAAAATATCTTTGAAACTCATGCGGCCGTGGAATGCTATGAAGCATCGAAACACTTCTTCAGTTGCATGATGGAAGAAGGCAGCTCCGTTAGTGAGCACATGCTCGCCATGACCGGGCATGCGAAGAAACTCAGTGACTTGGGAATAGTGATTCCTAACAGACTAGGGATTAATCGTGTCCTTCAATCACTGTCACCTAGTTACAAGAACTTTGTGATGAATTACAATATGCAGAACATGAACAAAGAGTTACCTGAACTCTTCGCCATTATAAAACTACAAAAGATATTTTGGCAGAAAGAAAGAAAAGACTAGAAAGTCTAGCTCAGGTGTATATAAGTGATATACATGTTATGGATGTATTCCTCGTTTGGTCACACAATGAAATTCTTGGGTATTTGTACCATATTGGTTGGTATGAAGTGTCATACAAAACAACGCAATACAAGAATACAATGGCCTAAGTGACTGACAAGGAATATGATAGGAATGCACGTCCGGAACAAAATAAAGTGTTATTATGTTCATCGTTGGCATACTACCTAGCCCTTAGAATTTATAATAAAGAACTTAATAATTGTTATTTTGCTCTGGTCAAATAAAAACAATGAGTTGTTCAAATTATGACATTACTCCATGTATGATGGATAAGTTATTATAAATCTTAATGGTGAAACACACATACATAACACTGACGCTAAAATGCCATAAGGCAAATAATTTGAATTCCACTTATTTGTGAAACCGCCATTTAGGTCATGTTAGAAAGGAACGCATGAAGGAACTCCATGCAAATGGATTTTTGGAGTCATTCGATTTTTGAATAGTTTGGCGCTTGCAAAATTTTTCTAAAGAGAATGACTGAAATACCGTTCATAGGCCAAGAGTTGAACGGGCAAATAACTTAGTGGAAACATACATGATGATATATGTGGTTCACTGGGCATAGTTGTGTGCGGGAGATTCTTCTACTTCATGAAAACTTCCAACAATGAATTGAGTATATATATGTGGATATATTCGATAAGGAAGAAGTTTGAAACATTTGAATAGATTCAAATAAATTTCAGCATGAAGTGGAAATCATCGTAATAGAAAAGTCAAATATCTATGATTGGATCATAGTGGAAATATTTTAATTACGAGTTTTAGCGAACATTTAAGAGAGTTATGAAGTTGTTCTACAACTCACGTTTCTTGGAGTATCATAGTGATGATGAAGTATCCGAGAGACGTATCCAAACCTTGTTGGATTAATGATGAGATAAAATAAAGCCATTATATTTTTGTGGATTATGCTTTAGAGACTACCGCTTTTACACTGAATAGAGCATCATCATGATCCGTTGAAATGACACCATACGAGTTATGGCATGGGTATGAACCCTAATAGTACTTTCTTAAATTTTGGAATGCATAGCATAAAGTAAATAAGTTTACAACCAAAATCGGATAAATGTATTTGTTGGTTATCCCATAGAATTAATTGGGAATTCTTTCCACTATGGAGACAAAGACAAAATGTTTGTCGATGTTTCTTACTTATTTCCAAGAAATTGTTTTTAGCGAAGTATTTGAGTGGGAGGACAATAGAACTTGATAAGGTTTATGATCCTGAGCATAATGATCAGAGTAGCGCAGCATCGGAATTGGTTCCGGAAGCGGCCACGATGATCATGGCTCCCATGTCTACAAAATGTTATAGTCATGGAGATCGAAGTACTTATTGAACCTTGTAGGTATGGTTTAATTTGTGATCAAATAAATGATTTGTGAACAAAGGATTGTTTTTGAACAATGATAAACCAACTACATACAAAGAAGTTATGATGGGCCTTGACTCCGTTAAAATGGCTATACGCCATGAAATCCAAGATAGATGAATACTTTTTGAAAGTAAATGGATCTATAAAATTGATGGACTTGGATGGAATATCCTTGAATAAGCTCGACTTGTCGAAAAGTTGTTTACGACAAAGTTCAAAGAGTTGACTACGATAAGATTAGATCTTCCGTAGCAATGCTTATAGTCTATGTGGATTATTCTAGTAATCGCTACATATTTCTTTCATGAGATATGATAGTAGGATGGAAAAATACATTACTTAACAGAAGTGTGTATTAAAGGTGCGGAAGAAGCCTGGTGACCGGGTGTATACGTGAGCACGCGCTGATTAACTGACACGTGTCCAACGGACGTTTGGTGTCAGTGAGATGAAAACCCCTCACCTGAGCTGTATCAGACATAAAGTAGTGCATTTTTGGCGTATGCAATGACGATGGAAAACGCTCATCCTTCCCGGGACGATCGCTCACTTTCCTGTCCTCCTCCATGGCCCACCACACCACATCTTCCTGTCCACTCGTTCCTGCCAGCTTATCCTCTTTTTATCTTGTGTTTTCTCTGTATCCATGGAGTAGAGAGGCGGATGAGACCGCGAGGGAGCCTACCCGCATGACGTTGAGCGCCAGCGCGGCCTGCTGCTCCATCGCAAAATATGTGATACGGCGCGGAGGCGAATGGAGCCCGCGTGCCGGACCAAACTCCGCCGCCGGGTTTCCTCTATCGGATTGCCGTCCCCGGAGGCGACTCCTCTCCTCCACCTCCCCCAATCCCCCCAACCCGATTGCCCCCAATCCACCCAAGCGAGCTCCAGATCACCATGGCCTTCACGGCAGATGCAGCTTTGGCGGAGGGGGGCGACACTAGGGACGCGGAGGAAGGGGGCGGGGTCACCGCGACCAACTGCCGGCGAGCGGCCAGGGTCACGGCGACAGCGCGGCCCTAAGCTCCTCTCCCCATACCTCGCCGAGGCGGAAGGCCATGGGGACGCTGCGGCATCCCGCGCAGGTTCTCCGCTCTCTCGCCGTTGCCGCTGCGGGCACGGGAGGGGCTCGAGCTCCACCGATGGCCCCTCCGCCCGCCACTCCGACAGGTCCCTCCGCCCCGCTGTGACAGCTCCGTCCGCTGCCCATCCGCCCGTTGTCCCAGTTTTGCTTTTGAACTGAAGTATTTTTTGGCTGCTGAAATTGGACGTACTGAAATCGTGTGTTTCTTCTCAAACTGAGTTTTTTTATGACAATTGTTGCTCGCCCCTGGGCTCCTGGCTACACGTCGCTAAGGAAGATGGATGTACGAGTAGATGGCTCCCCCGAGCTCGAGCCCCGGTGGAGGAGAAGACTCCAGCGATGCCACCTACACATCTAGCTCGAGCCTGGGTCGAGGAGAAGACTCCAGCGACGCCATCTACTCGTCCTGCTAGTGGAGATGATTCCAGCGACGCAACGGATCCGCCCTCCACTCATTTTTTAATTTTTTTTGTTTTTTTGATGCAGTTTTTTTCATTGTTTCATCGTTTTTTTGTTCATCGTTCTCCAGATTTAGAACTGTTGTATTCATGAATCATAATTGATTGTCTCCTTCATGCTTGCCTGATGCGGTTCTCTGCTTGCCGAATTGCTTGCATTGTGTCAGCGAGAGAGAAAAGGCCACACAGGGAAGGGAACACTGATGTGGATGAGGACGAACGCGTTCCTCCATCTCCCAGATGGGCGCCTCCTCGCGCACTCGTTCGACGACTGCGGCCTCCCCTACCCAGAGTGTGCCCGGCGGCGGCTTCCCCTGCGGACGCGTGCTGGCGTGGAGGAAGGATTCCGATGCGTACGCGGCGCCGGCGACCGGCCTCCCGTCCCGGAGCGTAGCTGCCGTCGGTTTCTGTGGTGGTCTGGAGAGAAGAGCACCGGATTTCTGAGATAGAAATCGCTACATCAACATCTTCCTTTTCTTAATCTCTTCACACGAAATGGGTCCCAGACACTTTGGCTGTTACTACTCAGGCATGCATGCTAGCGATGGATAGAAAGTTCACAGAATCGTTTGGCCTCCGTTTGTGAGGTAGCATCTTAAAGCGAATCCAACGGTGATGACCGCGTGCTCACGTATACACCCGGTCACTAAATCCACTCTCATTAAAGGTGTATACAAGATACAACCAATTGTTTTGCTAGTCCGTGGAATACTAGATAGGTATACGAACTTCAATTGGATGAAGTGAGTATCGCGGAGTTGGAATCTTCACCGGATGAAATAGTCAAAGAGTTTTGGATTTCATCAGAAACGGTGAACATGCTTGCATTTGCAAGAAATTAAGTGGGAGCGCTGAGACATATTTATAATACTTTATGTAGATGTCATATAGTTGGTTATAAATGATGTAATTATATACTTGATTATAAAAGGTTTCATTGAGAATTAACTTCAATGAAAGGATATGGACTGAAACATATTTAGTGTCAAGATCTATGAAGATAGATTGAGACACATAATAAGAAATAGTTCAATATAGAAATATTAAGAAAATGTTCTTGTCATGTGAAGGTTTAACAAGACTTGAGTGTATCTGACACTCAATGAGAAAAAACACAAAAGTGATTATGGATCACGAATAATATGTACACAATCAGATGTCCTGTGCTCTAAAATGTTATGAGCATATACCAGAATGATTCATGTGATGATCATTGGACGACAATAAGAATATCCTTGAGTACTTTAGAAGAACCAAGGATATATATATATAATTTTATATGAGGTAATATCAAACAAATCGCTGTAAGGTGTTGCACCGATATTTGTTTGGTCACGTATAAAATGAAATTCAAATCTCAATTAGGCTAAGTTTTGTTTAAAAGGTAACACAATGCTAGATTTAGAAGAGTTCTAAATATTGTGACGGATTCTACAAACATAGGCAAAGCATGACATTGTTTTGACAATGACTGAGGATGTTGAGTCGAGAAGTTCTTTGAGAACTTGGTGTAGTTCCGATAGTGTCAGAACTTTAAAGCTATATTGTATGTGACAATATTAGTGACATATTTCAGACCGCGGAGTTAAGGTTCCACCAGAAGACCAAACATATTTAATGCCGACTCATTTGGAAAATGAGTGATGCGTGAAGACGCTAATGAATTGCAAAATACATACGTTTCTGAGTGTGTCAGAATCGTTGACTAAAACCTCTCCCGTGAGCAATACATGATAAAGCACCGGAAGGCCAAGGTGTTATATCTTTACAAATGTAAACTAGATTATTGACTCTAGTGCAAGTGGGAGACTGTTGGAGATATGCCCAAGAGGCAATAATAAAAGTGGTTATTATATATCTTTGTGTTTATGATAAATGTTTATATACCATGCTATAATTGTATTAACCGAAAGATGTTCCTGTGCCGCCTACACCGGCAACAGAGGAAGCTAATGATAATGATCATGAAACTTCAAACGAGATAGCTACTGAACCTCGCAGATCGACAAGGGAACGTACCACTCCTGATTGGTATGATCCTTGTCTAAATGTCATGATTGTGGATAACAATGATGAAGACCCTGCGACGTATGAAGAAGCGATGATAAGCCCAGATTCCAACAAATGGCAAGAAGCCATGAAATCTGAAATGGGATCCATGTATGATAACAAAGTATGGACTTTGGTAGATTTACCTGATAGCCGCAAGGCTGTCGAGAATAAATGGATCTTCAAGAGAAAAACAGATGCTGAGGTAATATTACTGTCTATAAAGCTCGACTTGTCGCAAAGGGTTTCCGACAAATTCAAGGTGTTGACTACGATGAGACTTTCTCACCTGTAGCGAAGCTGAAATCTGTGAGGATTTTGTTAGCAATAGCTGCATTTTTCGATTATGAGATTTGGCAGATGGATGTCAAAATGGCGTTCCTTAATGGAGACATTGAGGAAGAGTTGTATATGGTACAACCCAAAGGTTTTGTCGATCCTAAAAATGTCGACAAAGTATGCAAACTTCAGCGTTCAATTTATGGATTGAAGCAAGCATCGAGAAGTTGGAACCGACGCTTTGATAAGGTGATCAAAGACTTCGGGTTTATACAGTGTCATGGAGAGGCTTGTATTTACAAGAAAGTGAGTGGGAGCTCTGTAGCGTTCCTGATATTATATGCAGATGACATATTATTGATTGGGAATGATATAGAACTATTAAGCAGTGTAAAAGACCTTGGTGAAGCATCGTATATATTAGGCATCAAGATTTATAGAGATAGATCAAGACATCTAATAGGGTTATCACAGAGTACATACCTGGACAAGATTCTAAATAAGTTTAGAATGGACGAAAGTAAGAAAGGATTTTTACCTATGTTACCAGGCAAGGTCTTGAGTAAGACTCAAGGTCCGGCTACGGCAGAAGAAAGAGAAAGGATGAGTCAGATCCCCTATGCCTCGGCAGTAGGCTCTATCATGTATGTCATGCTATGTACTATACCGGATATAGCACATGCTGTTAGTTTGACTAGCAGATATCAAAGTGATCCAGGAATGGAACACTGGACAGCGGTCAAGAATATCCTGAAGTACTTGAAAAGAACTAAGGATATGTTTCTTTGTTATGGAGGTGACCAAGAGCTCGTTGTAACAAGTTACACCGATGCAAGTTGGAACACCGATCCCGATGACTCTAAGTCACAATCCGGGTACGTGTTTATATTGAATGGTCCTACAGCAGAGCCGGGCAAGCTCGAAGCAAGTGCACGGTGGCGAAGTCTTCAACAGAATCATAGTACATAGCGGCTTCAGAGGCTTCATCAGAAGCGGTATGGATGAAGAGGTTCATTGTAGAGCTCGGTGTGGTTCCTAGTGCATTGGACCCACTAGTCATCTACTGTCACAACATGGGTGCCATCGCCAATGCACATGAACCAAGGTCACACAAGAGGCTGAAGCATATCAAGGTGCGTTATCATTCGATTCGCGAGTACATCGAAGATGGAGAAGTAAAGATTTGCAAAGTACACACTGATCTGAATGTAGCAGATCCGTTGACTAAAGCTCTCCCTAGGGCAAAGCATGACCAACACAGTAATGCCATGGGTGTTAGGTACCTTACAATGTAATCTAAATTACTGACTCTAGTGCAAGTGGGAGACTGTTGGAGATATGCCCAAGAGGCAATAATAAAAGTGGTTATTGTATATCTTTATGTTTATGATAAATGTTTATATACCATGCTATAATTGTATTAACCAAAACATTGATACATGTGTGTTATGTAAACAAACAATAAGTCCCTAGTAAGCCTCTTAACTAGCTTGTTGATTAATAGATGATTAGTTTCATAATCATGAACATTGGATGTTATTAATGACAAGGTTATATCATTATATGAATGATGTAATGGACACATCCAATTAAGCGTAGCATAAGATCACGTCATTAAGTTATTTGCTATAAGCTTTCGTTACATAGTTACCTAGTCCTTATGACCATGAGATCATGTAAATCACTTATACTGGAAAGGTACTTTGATTACATCAAACGCCACTGCGTAAATGGGTGGTTATAAAGGTGGGATTAAGTATCCGGAAATTATGAGTTGAGGCATATGGATCAACAAAGGGATTTGTCCATCCCGATGACGGATAGATATACTCGGGCCCTCTCGGTGGAATGTCGTCTAATGTCTTGCAAGCATATGAATAAGTTCATAAGAGACCACATACCACGGTACGAGTAAAGAGTACTTGTCAGGAGACGAGGTTGAACAAGGTATAGAGTGATACCGATGATCAAACTTCGGACAAGTAAAATATCGCGTGACAAAGGGAATTGGTATCGTATGTGAATGGTTCATTCGATCACTAAGTCATCGTTGAATATGTGGGAGCCATTATGGATCTCCAGATCCCGCTATTGGTTATTGGTCGGAGAGAGTACTCAACCATGTCTACATAGTTCGCGAACCGTAGGGTGACACACTTAAGGTTTGATGTTGTAATAGTAGAACTTGAATTTGGAATGGAGTTCGAAGCTTTTGTTCGAAGTCTCGGATGGGATCCCGGACATCACGAGGAGTTCCGGAATGGTCCGGAGAATAAGATTCATATATAGGAAGTCATTTTATAAGTTTGCAAATGATCCGGTGCATTTATGGAAGGTTCTAGAAGGTTCTAGAAAAGTCCGGAAGAAATCACTTTGGAAGGCGGAGTCCCGGAGGGACTCCACCACCCATGGCCGGCCAACCCTAGAGGGGTGGAGTCCAAGGTGGACTCCACCAAGGTGGCCGGCCACCCCCCCCCCTCATGGAAAGGTGGGAGTCCCACTTGAGGTGGGAATCCCACCTTGGGTAGGTTTCCCTACACATGGAAGGTTTTGGGTTGGGGTCTTATTCGAAGACTTGTACACCAACTCTTGGGTGTTCCACCTATATAATGAGGGCCAAGGGAGGGGGCCGGCCACACAAAAGCCATAGCTTGGCCGCACCCCATAGTGGCCGGCCACCCCCTCTCCCCAAACCCTAGCCGCCCCACTCCTCCACCTCTCCCGCAACGCTTAGCGAAGCTCCGCCGGAGTTCTCCATAGCCACCGCCATCACGCCGTCGTGCTGCCGGATTCAAGGAGGAGCTACTACTTCCGCTGCCCGCTGGAACGGGGAGAAGGACGTCGTCTTCATCAACACCGAACGTGTGACCGAGTACGGAGGTGCTGCCCGATTGTGGCACCGTGATCAAGATCTTCTACGCGCTTTTGCAAGCGGCAAGTGATCGTCTACCGCAACAATAAGAGCCTACTCTTATAGGCTTTGGAAATCTTCAAGGGTGAGTCTCGATCATCCCCTCGTTGCTCCCGTCTTCTAGATTGCATCTTGGCTTAGATTGCGTTCTCGCCGTAGGTAAATTTTTGTTTTCTATGCAACGTATCCCTACAGAAAGTCACCCCGAAAATTCATTTCTTCCTATTGATAATGGTGCACAACATGATTCTCGCTAGAGATAACCTGGTCAAAAGACAGACAGTGGATGACTAGACATGTGTTTTTTGCAATGAACTTGAACGTGTAACCATTTATTTATTTTAATGTGTTGTAGCTTAAAAAATCTGGTCTGAAATAAGGAGGGTTATGGGTATTAACTCTCCCTCCTCAACTTTAGTTTATATTTCCGACTTATGGTGTAAGAAGAAGAAAAATCTGTTGTCTAATACGTTAAATTTTGC
This sequence comes from Lolium rigidum, assembly GCF_022539505.1. Taxonomy (NCBI): domain Eukaryota; kingdom Viridiplantae; phylum Streptophyta; class Magnoliopsida; order Poales; family Poaceae; genus Lolium; species Lolium rigidum. The sequence continues at coordinate 41,913,457 of NC_061514.1, read as the reverse complement.
CAATTTACGGATTATTTGGTTAGTCAAAAATGACATAGTTTTCAAACGAACCGTTTGGGTGGGAATGCAGGTATTGTGGAGAAAAGTATCCTACACCCTTGCTCAATGGAGCGTATTTCTCAAAGTGGAGGAAAAAAGGAAAGATGTTGGAAATAGTAAGCACTTTGGAGAGATTAGCTCGTGCTTGATCTCCGCTATTTTGGCCGGAGTCTGGCTAACTCCCGAAAAGACAACGAGAATTGAAATGGCGGTCTGTGCGATGAAGCAAACTCGTGAATATGAGGAGCCTTTAAAGATCACAATAGGTGACTTAGTGAGGACCCTAGAAGCGAATGCGTTTATGCTGGTTGGGGATGGAAAAGGCTACCTAGACCCTAAAAATGTCGATGAAAGTGTAAAAATTCCCTCTGGCTAGTGGTTTCTTGGGTTTGTGCTGGTGCTTCTTTCAGTCGTGATGATGTAGTGTGTCCTATGCATGGAAAACTCCTCTTTAGTCTTAGTGTTTAGAGGTTGGTGAAAACAGGAATGGCTTGAACTTTATAATCATCTGGTTTCAGATATGGAACCGGGGCTATCAACTTTAAAATTGTGCATGGAATAAGAATTTTCCGATCGATTTTTGGTTGTTGTGGGTGACGGCCAAGTACTCAGTTTTTGGGATCCTCTTGGTCATGCAGAGCCCCTATTTCATCCCAATACCTATAATATTGTGTGTATAAAACATTGTTGTTGCTGCTGTGTTACTGAATTCACCGCTAAACATAGGATTTAGAAGGATGTTAACTAGCATAAACAATCACCGTTACTAACCTAGTAGAGAGATTACCGAGGTTAATTTGACGGAGGAGCCAAATATATTTTCAAAGAGCCTGACTAAATCGAGAGTATTATCGGTTAAATCCATGTACACAGATTTTCTAAATGGACACGCCGAGTATTTACTTCAACACCTATGAAAATTCAAAGTCTCATTAAAAGTGAAGGTCTTTACGTGGTTTCTTAATAGGAAGGTGTTGCTAACTAAAGACAAGTTAGTTAACTGACGATGGATTGGATGTACTACAAAGTATGTCATTTGTGATTCACATGAATCCATTGAATATTTTTTTATTACATGTCGTTTTGAGTTTGATCCATATGGAGAGTTATTTATTTTACTTTTAATATTACACCACCTTCTAATTTTACCAGTATGTTGTATACGTAATTCGCTATGTAGGATTGATAACAAATGATATGCTGGAATTCTTCGGTTAGGGTAATTAAAACGTCATTATTTTTTAATAAGACCATTCTTCTAAAATAGTTTGTGTGTTATCTACACAGCTATTTTATCTATATCGTACTCCCTCCGTCCTAGAGTGTAAGGCATATTCCCAAAAACTATTTGTCCCATAACCCCCACCTCTAAGGCATAATTTTATTTAATGAGGGAGAAAAGGGGGTTGCATGCACCAATGAGGGAGAGAAAGAGAATGCATGCACCAATGAGGGAGAGAAAGGGGCAGCATGCACCAATAAGAGAGAGAAAATGAGACCCAATCAGCTAGTACTTTGGGCCAAGATATTCAAAAATTGTGACTTATAAACTAGGACGGAGGGAGTACTATGAATTACTCAATCAATATATAAAGGGTTAAGTGCACTTTTGGTCCTTCATGTATCGCAAAAGTCTAACTTTGGTCCATTTATTTTAGTCTAAACATGCCATCAAACTCTTAATTAAGTCCAATTTTGATCTCTGGTAGCGGTTTAACGATGGTTGACCAGTTTTTGACTCTCTTTTTACCACCGTGGACAGATTTGGGCAGGTTTAGTTCACGTAGGACCGTCTCACCTTGAGATACTTTATGCAATTAGCATTTGGAACGTTCGCGAGCGAGATCAAGATCATTATCCATTTGTCGTAGTAACCCTAACTCTTCCCCAACACCTAGCGATGGCTACTCACACAACTAGGGTGGATAAGCCGAGCGAGAAAGGCAAAATCGGCGGACATGCTAGGGATTTTGCGTCTGGAGGAAAGGCGGAGGCCGCGGAGGACTACTGCACCGAGCGAGAAAGGTGGAGGCGGCACAAATGTGTGTTAGGGCAAGGGTATTTTTATATTTATGGACTGAGGAAAACTGATCACGGGTAGATTAAAACCAACCAATTGTTGGATTATTAGGCAATTTCCGTATGAGATTAATTACCGAAAGCAACATTACAGATGCACAAGCATACTTAACCACGCACATCAGACTAAGCACATGCATCAGATCTGAACATGGAACAAGTAGCGAGTGCAAGGTAGGAGAGGAAAAGCACGTACATCGCGACCGGGAAGGTCGCACCAAGCAGCAGCACCATCACCATGGGTATTGTTGATGTCGCCCATGGTGTAGTCGGATCCGTCGATGAAGCAGCCGATCCGTCGTAGAAGAGCACGAACGAGTAGCGAGCGGTCGCGCCGAGACGCTCCCCAAAAACCTTATCGCCCGTCTCCCGGTGCAGGATCTCAACGGACGGAGTTTCGGAGGCCTGCTCTCCCGGACGGCTGTGCACGCAGTCGCCGGGATGGGGAAGACTAGAGAGTAGCACAGCAAAAGGAACTCCTTCGTGAGAGAGATGAACTGTAGCGTATGAGCCTCCAGATCTGATCCGTCTCTTGGTATAGCCTGGGAGGAGAGCCGACCGCGTTGACACGCGTAGGAAGCCAGGGACACGCGGCGAGCATGCACATGCAGGCCGACACGTACCCAACACGGTTGGTGCACCAAGCAAAAATTTAGGCTTCCTTGAGTGTGTCTCGAACTCGAACTCGAGTCACGAAACGCGACGTGCGTGCGTGACGAGACGAGACGAGGCGGGGCGGGCGGAGGAGGAGGAGTGCGCGAGGGCTCCTTCTATTCTCACTCACTTGGAAGGAGTAGAACAGCAGCCCTTATATACCACTCCAACTCACTCCCAACTAGCAATGTGGGACTAAACTTTGTCCCCCAAGGCTGTCCCAAGCTGCCAACGTGATGGGCCTTGAGATTTCAGGAATTGTAGACCATATGGGCTGCGTTATCGGGCTGCAGCCCATCTACATTCAACAATCCCCCACCGGATCTCATATGCACATCGGATGACTCATTAGTTCCATTCACCTGTTTAATATACCTGCACTTCGGTGGAGGCCGTTAAGTTGAACTTCCACTTAGGCAAGGTGCTACGCTTGTCTACAACCGAACAATGGACTATGCCTTGAATTGTCAGTCTTTGTGCAGCAAGTTTCGCTCAATGCCGGCACGGTACTAGGCTACCATAGCCTTCCCCTCGGGTGGAGCTTATAAGTCATACTCCTCGGCCTTTCATGAGCTTACTAGAGATTCACCCAAATCTCCCACACTATGACCAGGTAGTGTCACTCGTATAGGTGTGTTCTTCAAAAGATCGCCCTGTAGGCCGGCGTCTTCGCTCATTAAGAGCCGCTCGGAACACATTAAGACATTGTCAACTCTGCCTTACGAGTAACTATGAGAGAATTGCATCCGCGGCGGAGTGGGAGTGTTAAATTTTCTCTCAACTCGGTTACTCCGGTTTGTTTTCCCGGGTCCTACTTCACGGAATTTCCGATCACATAGGTTGGGTTACCCCCTCGGCAACTCAAGTGGGTCTCAAACCCATCTCCATTGATGCAAGGTCTATCATATTTCTTGATAGTCCTTTTGTGAAAGGATCCGCCGGATTTTTAGCACTTTGGACATAATCCAATGCTATCACTCCGGAGTTCTTCGGTTTCTCGACGGACTTCAATCTCCTCTTGATATGTTTGGAACTTTTCATGTTATCCTTAGAACTTTTCACTTTGACAATCACGGTTTGATTATCACGGTTCATGAGGATGGCCGGTATTGGTTTTTCAACCATAGGCAAGTCCATCAAGAGCTCTCGAAGCCATTCCGCTTCGACGGTAGGCTGTATCTAATCGTCGTGAGTTACGCTTCCATAGTTGACCTCGTTAAGATGGTCTGCTTGCAAGACTTCCAGGAAACAGTGCCACCACCAAGAGTGAAAACATATCCACTTGTGGCTTTCATTTTAGCATCAGAAATCCAATTGGAATCACTTTACCCTTCCAATCCTCTTGGATACCCGGTATAATGAATTCCATAACTCATGGTTCCCTTTAGATAGCGCATCACTCTCTCAAGAGCATGCCAATGATCATCTCCCGGGTTGGCCACAAACCGGCTAAGTTTGCACACGACGAAACGAGATATCGAGCCTCGTAGCGCAAGCTAAATACATGAGTGAACCAATGATTTGAGAGTATCTCAATTGATTTTTAGTTGCCTTTTCATTCTTTCGAAGCAAGACACTAGGATCATAAGGTGTGAGAGAAGATTTGCAATCAGCATACCCAAATCTGCTCAACACCTTCTCAACATAATGAGATTGCACAAGTGTAATCCCATTATTCCCATCTCTCAATAACTTGATGTTCAATATAACATCAGCTTCTCCAAGATCTTTCATCTCGAAACATTGAGATAAGAAGGTTTTTACCTCCTCAATCACTTTGAGACTTGTCCCAAGAATTAGTATGTCATCCACATACAGGCATAGGACAACTCCCTCACCCCCACCATGGCGGTAGTACACACATTTGTCGGCTTCATTGACAACAAAGCCCACGGATGTCAAAGTTCTTTCAAACTTCTCATGCCATTGTTTGGGTGCTTGTTTAAGGCCATACAGAGATTTCTTTAATTTACACACCTTTCTTTCTTGACCTTCTAGTACGAAACCATCGGGCTGTTCCATGTAAATTTCCTCGTCCAACTCTCCATTTAGGAAAGCCGTCTTAACGTCCATTTGATGAACGAGAAGACCGTGTGAGGCAGCCAATGACATTAGTACAGGAAATGGTGGTCAATCTCGCCACAGGTGAGTAGGTATCGAAGAAATCTTCGCCTTCCTTTTGGGTATAGCCTTTGGCTACAAGCCGAGCTTTGTACTTCTCAATAGTACCATCAGCTCGAAGCTTCTTCTTAAATACCCATTTACATCCTACAGAGTTTACACCCATAAGGACGCTCAGTTAACTCCCACGTTCCATTAGCTAAGATGGAATCCATCTCGCTTTGAACCGCTTCCTTCCAGTAGTCTGCATCTGGAGATGCGAGAGCTTCTGAAATGGTAGTGGGAGTATCATCCACAAGATACACAATGAAGTCATTACCAAAAGACTTTGCAGTCCTTTGTCTCTTACTCCTTGTGGGAGCTTCATTGTCATCTTCATCGGAATCTGAACTCTCATCATCAGATTCCTCATCAGACTCCATAGGAGTTTCATGTATTGGATCAAATTCCCAACTAGACATGCCATGCATATCTCTCATAGGAAATATATCCTCAAAGAATGTAGCATCTCTTGATTCAAAGATGGTGCCAACATTCATGTCGTCCACTCCAGATTTCACCACAAGAAATCTATAAGCAATGCTATGGGAAGCATAGCCAAGAAAGACACGATCCACGGTTTTTGGTCCAAGCTTTCGCTTTTTGGTGATTGGCAAATTCACTTTAGCCAAACAACCCCAAGTTCGTAGGTAGGAGAGTGTTGGTCTTTTCTTTTCCCACTCCTCATAAGGGGTAATCTCTTTATTCTTGGTTGGAACACGGTTTAGGACATGACATGAAGTCAATATAGCCTCCCCCACCATTCCTTGGATAAACCCGAAACATCTAACATGGCGTTAACCAAATGCGTTAGAGTACGGTTTTTCCTTTCCGCAATCCCATTGGATTGAGGGGAATTGGGAGGCGTCCTCTCATGGATTATACCATGTTCCGCACAGAATAGATTGAACTCATTAGAAAAGTACTCTCCACCACGATCGGACCGAACCCTTTTTATCTTTCTTTCAAGTTGGTTCTCAACTTCAGCCTTATAGATTTTAAAGAAATCAAGAGCCTCATCTTTAGTTTTCAGGAGATACACATAACAATATCTAGTGGAATCATCAATCAAAGTCATAAAATATTTCTTTCCACCTCTTGTCAACTCACCATTCATCTCACATAGATCCGAATGTATAAGCTCTAGTGGTGCCAAGTTTCTTTCCTTCGCGAGGCTTGTGAGGCTTGCGGGGCTGTTTTGCTTGCACACAAGCATGGCACTTAGAGCCTTTGACAAAGGTGAATTTCGGAATTAAGCTCATATCGGCAAGCCGCGTCATACAACCGAAATTAACATGACAAAGTCGTGAATGCCAAACATTAGTTTCATTAACACTAGTGCTTACATGGTTCACAACATTATCACGAAGTCTTCTAGAGAGAAGCGCAACATTCCCTCACATTCATATCCCTTTCCAACAAAAGTTCCATACTTAGACAAGTACAACTTTATTGGACTCAAACACCAACTTAAACCCATCTTTCATAAGACGGGAGCCGCTAACGAGATTCTTCTTGATAGAAGGGACATGCGAGCACGTTCTTCGGTTGCACGATCTTTCCCGAAGTAAACTTCGGATCTACCGTGCCAACACCACGAACGAGTAGCATGTAACCCATTCCCCATCATTACCGAGGAACCTCGGGCCCGATAAGAGGTAAACATGGAGATGTCGGCACACACATGAACATTAGCACCGGTATCAACCCACCATTCGGTGGCTGAAACACCGAAAGAACGATGAGGTAATATATTACCATACCACCGTAGTTCCTTCCTCTCGTGTTGCCAATGACCATGCCGACAGAATTTGAGTTCGTCCGAGCTTGACATTTCTTTCCTTTGCGTTGTGGACAACGATTAGCCCAATGGCCGGTCTCGCCACACACCCGAGCAAGGATCTTTCTTCTCCGTTTTCCCCTTCTTCTTGAAGTTGGTAGTCCGGGAGACTCCCTTGTTCTTTCCCTTGGACTTGTGGGCATTTTTCGCACCATATTGGCGGCGAACGTCCCTCGGTTCCTCCGGTGTGTTTGTCTTTTGCCTCGCCTTCTCCCTCAACATCCGGAGAGCCCATGATATTCTCAACGGAAAACTCATGCCTCCGATGTTTCGGAGAAGTGGCAAAGTTCCTCCATGAAGGGGAAGCTTAGCGACAATGCATCCCGCGACAAACTTGTCCGGTAGCACACACTTGAGGAGCTCAAGTTCCTTTGCCATGATCCGTATCTCATGAGCCTGTTCTACTACAGATCGGTTCTCAACCATTCTGTAGTCATTGAACTGCTCCATAGCATACAGTTCACCTCCGGCATCGGCAACACCAAACTTAGCGTCCAGTGCATCCCACAGTTCCTTCCCATTTCGTAAGTGCAGATAAGCATCAACCAACTTGTCTCCAAGCACACTTAGGACGGCACCCACAAAGATTACGGTGGCATCCCCGAACGCTTTATCCTCTTCAGGAGTAAGCGGACCTGCGGGAATACCTTCCGCAACTCGGTGCACGCCCATAGCGAGTGAGCCACAAGAGGGTCTTATTCTGCCATCTCTTGAAATGAGATCCCGTAAACGGGCTCGGTTTAAGCGCAACGACAAAACCAGACGGTGAAAATTGCCTATACAAATAAGGTTTTTGGATTGTTGGATTATTAGGCAATTTCCGTATGAGATTAATTACCGAAAGCAACATTACAGATGCACAAGCATACTTAACCACGCACATCAGACTAAGCACATGCATCAGATCCGAACGTGGAACAAGTAGCGGTGCAAGGTAGGAGAGGAAAAGCACGTACATCGCGACCGGGAAGGTCGCACCAGCCAGCGACACCATCACCATGGGTATTGTTGATGTCGCCCATGGTGTAGTCGGATCCGTCGATGAAGCGGCCCGATCCGTCGTAGAAGAGCACGAACGATAGCGAGCGGTCGCGCCGAGACGCTCCCCAAAAACCTTATCGCCCGTCTCCCGGTGCGGGATCTCAACGGACGGAGTTTTGGAGGCCTGCTCTCCGGACGGCCGTGCACGCGATCGCCGGGATGGGGAAGACTAGAGAGTAGCACGAAGCAAAAGGAACTCCTTCGTGAGAGAGATGAACCGCAGCGTATGAGCCTCCGGATCCGATCCGTCTCTTGGTATAGCCCGGGAGGAGAGCCGACCGCGTTGACACGCGTAGGAAGCCGGGGACACGCGGCGAGCATGCACATGCGAGGCCGACACGTACCCAACACGGTTGGTGCACCAAGCAAAAATTTAGGCTTCCTTGAGTGTGTCTCGAACTCGAACTCGAGTCACGAAACGCGACGTGCGTGCGTGACGAGACGAGACGAGGCGGGGCGGGCGGAGGAGGAGGAGTGCGCGAGGGCTCCTTCTATTCTCACTCACTTGGAAGGAGTAGAACAGAGCAGCCCTTATATACCACTCCAACTCACTCCCAACTAGCAATGTGGGACTAAACTTTGTCCCCCAAGGCTGTCCCAAGCTGCCAACGTGATGGGCCTTGAGATTTCAGGAATTGTAGACCATATGGGCTGCGTTACTGGGCTGCAGCCCATCTACATTCAACACCAATTATGTCCATGATGATAAAAAAGAGTCAAAAATCATTCAACCATCATTAAACCGATGTTAGGGATCAAAATTAGACTTAATTAAGAGTTCGATGGCAGATTTAGACCAAAACAGAGGTGAGTGACCAAATTAGACTTTCGCAAGTCTTAAGGGATCAAAAGTGCACTTAACCCATATATAAACCAATACTACCTCTGTCCATAAAAGATGTCATAAATTGTCTAAATTTTGATGTAGATACAACCAAATTAATTTAGTGAAGTCATCGACACCCTTCTATAAATAAAGAGAGTACTAATTTTTCCATTCTCAAAGTTGTTGTTGAAAAAATTCTTTTGAATTACAGCCAGAGGCCCTGGAGCAGGAGAAAGGAAATCCACGCGCGTACGGGGCGCCATGTTGCTGGATCGCGCATGCTGTTGGCATCTGCCACGACACAACGGAAGTAAAAGACAGCTTTCCCGTGCATGCCGCCGCCCGGCTTTTTCTTGACCCGAATCGAGAGCGGTTTCACGAGATCCTATCCTACAGTAACAGTCCTACTGGCCAGATGCGACGCACTCGATCCAGGCAAACCCCCGTAGCAGCTCCATCGTCCTAGTCTACATAGCCTAGCTAGCTCGATCAACCATGGTAGTAGTGGTACCAGCACTAGCAAGCAGTACTACATCTACATGGACGTGGTCCAACGCCGGCGAGCCCACGCGCCCGCGCGGCCGCGCAAGCGACAAGCGCGCGCCGGCCACGTCGTGTCTCCACCGGAGCGGTGCGCATCACGGCATCAGCAGATGCATACGTCCGCACGCTCGGCCTAGATCACGCCGGCATCGGCATCGGCATGGGGCCGCGCAAGCAACGGTGGCGCGCTGGCCGACGCCGCCACGTCCGTCGTCTCATGCTCCGGGAAAAACTCAAGATGCCGTGCGTGCGCGACATCTCGGGTCGGGTGGTGGTGAGCGGTACGTCGCCGCCCAGCTCGATCGGTTAGATTTGCATGATCCAGCTTTGGATTCTAGGGCATGGCGGCAAGCCAGCCCGGGTCGGCGCGAGCGCGCGCGCGCGGCCGGACGCCAGCTATTTTCCCGCCCCAATTATGCGCGTCGTCGGGTCGGGGGGCGGCCGCGGCCGCTGGTGAGCTCACCTAAAAGCAACCAATTACTGGACGCCGACTACATTGCTTCCGTTTAACGTTTTCTTATGGCGAATATCCAATCATTCCTCATTTATTAGGGACGACTTCCAGCAGCTGCTTGCTTCCCTTTTATTTTCTTCTAGCATAGAAGACTTTCGTGACATCTCTTGCGTATATAGTAAATATATTGCCATGTTCGTTCTAATGATATTTATCATGGAATTGCTAATTCTCAGCTAGCCAAGAGTATAAACTAGAGCTGCAACGAAATATTTTCAGGTTTTAATGAGGTTGCAACACAAATTGTTATGTTGCAAATCATGTGTAATTGAGATTTTTTCAGTTGCAAGCCACGTTCTATATGAGATTTTTTAATTACAAAGTCAAGTTGTAATAACAAAAAAAAGGTTAACACCCTACAAAATTATGGAATAATATCACTTGATTGAAAATTAAGATAATTCTCATTCGACTGAGACCTAAGCACCCTCTTTTTTTTTATCTTATTTGTATAATATATACTCAAACTCACAAGCGTGGGAACTAGACGACAACTAGGCTCATATTCCTTGAAATATGAAACACATTAATTATGCCCCAAATTTTCAAATTTCAGTGAAATCTATCAGGCTACAATGTCAAATAGGGCAGGCTATTTGCTTCCCAAGATCTCCACGAGTATAGATCTAAGTTACCCATTCAGTCAGCTGCCATGTCCTCCCAACAAGTCATGCAGGCTAGTGGAAATAGGGAGGATGACAAAATGTCGACGGAAGCCGGTGATCGCTATTTTACCAAAACTTTTCTCTGTTTTTTTTTCCGAAATCATGGGTAGAAGTATGGACGGATCCATATAGGGTCATGAGTGTACAGATGTACACCCAAATTTTGTTGCGAACAAAATCAAATGTACATGCATGATAGGTGTATGTATCAACCGCGTTGTAGTTTGAGCATAACAAGCATGATCTTACAATTCGGTAGTATTTATTCTCCAACTTTTCCAAAAAAAATCCAATAAGAGTCCTCATAGATTAGCTAAAAAGAAATTTTGAACACCCAAAAAAGAAAACTTGGATCCGTCCCAGGGTAGAAGAGCTTTTCAAGATAGAGGAAAAGTCATCACAAGAACCACAACTACGCCAAATGGTGGAAATATAAACAAATAGTCGGCCAACTCAGTTAGATAGTGCATGGAATTACATTTGTATGGTGTTTTTTGGCCGCACAGTTCATAAGCCACGTGAGAAAGGTGTGTAATATAAAACCTAAACAGTAATAATCATCTTGTCATCGTCTACCATGACATAAAGTTTGTTATGTAAAGATATGTCTATTTCCTCCCAAACATTTCTTAGTTATATATACTCAAGCCATTGCATTTAATCCTAGATGTGAATGGAACTTTGACAAGAAGAAACTTGAGTGGCAAGGGAGGTCAGCAAACTTACGGTGTGGTGACAAGTGCGCATGAGGGTTGGTGAGCAACACATAGCACAAGGATAGATTGTGACATTGCCATCGTCATAACGTACCACAACCACGAATCTTTCACCTCTGATTTGTTTATTTTGACTACCATAAGAAGTGTCCATCAAATACAATTTCAATTTCCCGGTAACTTATTTCCGTCTCAAAATAAATAGAAAAGTTCAGGTAACCTAGTTGACAAGGCATGTCGGTCGACAGATACAATTTCAAAAGCAACCCTGAGTCGATGCTAGCTGTACGCACAAAATATAGTAGTAGCCGAACACGGTACAATACGGCAATACGGATATGCATGGACCGCTCCGATGTCGAGAAGTATGTTAGACGGTGGACCTAACAAATTCGGGGTTGCCGCTCGCTTGCTTGCTTGCTTGCTTGGCCTCAGCAGAAGCTCCGTTCCAAACAGGAGAGTAGAGTGGTGGCGTCGACGTCGTCATCAGCTCCCGAGCGGAGCGGCCCAGTTTATGATTATCCCAACCCAACCAAACTGTAATCATACCCCCACCCACAAATTCCCAATACAAATACCGCCCAGCAAATAGATAGCGAGGAAGAAGAAAGAGAAACCAGCAGCGAGCGAGCGAGGCCAACGCCAAAAGCTACCCCCTTTGCTTTGCTGCACCTGCACGGGGAGGCCGAGAGCTGAGGGGAGAGAGACGCCGAGGCGGCGGCCGCCGGCTAGCCAGCTTAGAGCTTAGCTTAGCTTGCATAGGTAGGTCGAGGCATGCAGGGCGAGTACCGCTCGTCGTCTTCCAGCGAGGACTCGGCGGGGTCGGCGTCCGCAGCAGCAGCAGCAGCCGCGGCGGCTGCGGCTATGGCGCCTCTGGCTGCCGCGGCGGCCGCGGTGGCGGCCAAGGAGGAGCTGGGCGTGACGGTGGCCGTGGCGCCGCCGATGGCGCTGGCCCCGCTGAGCCAGCAGCAGCCGCGGCGGCAGTACCGCGGCGTGCGCATGCGGAAGTGGGGCAAGTGGGTGGCGGAGATCCGGGAGCCGCACAAGCGCACGCGCATCTGGCTCGGCTCCTACGCCACGCCCGTCGCCGCCGCGCGCGCCTACGACACGGCCGTCTTCTACCTGCGCGGCCGGTCGGCCAGGCTCAACTTCCCCGACGAGATCTCCGCGCTGGCGCCGCTGTCCCCGCCGCCCGAGGAGCTGGAGGCCGACGGCGGCGCGCTGTCGGCGGCGTCGATCCGGAAGAAGGCCATCGAGGTCGGGTCCCGCGTCGACGCGCTGCAGACCGGGATGACGATGGTCGCCACCGCGCCCGCGCCGACAAACCACCGGGAGCGGCAGAGGCACCAGCAGGCGCAGCAGGCGGCGCGCGACGAGGAGCTGCTCCAGCTCCACCACCAGAAGCAGCAGCGGACGGCGTGGAACGGGCGGGCCAAGAACCCGGATCTCAACCAGGCGCCCGACCCGGACAGCTCCGACGCCGAGTGAAGCAGCAGCAGGCAAGAGAAGTTAGCGGTCATCCGCAGCAAGAATTCAAGACGACGACCATGCAACAAGTCTCCAGAGAGCAGCGTATCATCAGCGAGCATGTACAAGCAACTCAGTCCATCCGTCCCTCCTTACCAGCTATTCCTCTATCTCCGTCCGTCCGCTCCCTGTGTCGGCGTCGGCGGCGGCTGGTGGTGGTTGGTCGGTGGGTCGGTGGCGAGATACACGTTGGTTGGTTCTGGATAAGAACAAGCTAGGGATGGAGGAGAGGAGAGACGGGGGACGCCACAAGTGGCGGTCTTTCCAAACGTCAAAAAAGACAGCTGTAACAGTGATAAAAACAAGTCATCTCCTCTCGCCCGCCATATCTTTTGCTCCCTAGCTTCTTCCTCCCTTCCTACTGCTATCTGCTATCGTATCAACTAGATAAGCTTGCACTGCACCGTCTAATTGTTAATCGCCAAGTCGCCATCGCCGCCTCCTTTGTTAATCGCTGCCGCGACCGCATCGCATCGCCGGTGGATTTTTGACATAGTATAGAATTGCCCCAGCACGATGATCCTGTAGTTAGTTGGATCGTACGCGTCATGCGATGGATCCCCTCGGCTCAGCTTAGAGCTTAACCCAGCTGTCTGCTGGTGCGTGGGAGCAAATCCGCGTTAGGTTACCCGTCAGCAGCCACTAATCAGTGCTTGCACTAATCAGTTGAGGTTTCTTTTCTTTCTCTATTGATCAGTGTACGCACTGGCTGAATGTGCCGGTGCAATTATGGATCAGAGGAGGCGGCGTCGTGGGTAATCTAATCGCTAACTACCTGGAGCTGCAGTGTCACGAGGTCGGGATTAGGATTAGGCCTAGTAGGTAACGTACAAGGGTACTTGTAGTGCGTGGGTGATTGGATTGGGTGGCGGTTAGGCCACCACATTGCAAAGCCAGCCAGCGTAGCGTGATGATTGCTCGCGTCTCTGCGTGCCCTCTCGGCCGGATCTCCATCGCGGCCAAGTACTCCTTCCTCCCCACTTTTTCTGTACTGATCAACCACTAATCACCCAGCAGTCACCAGTACTACGTACGTAGGCATGCCAGGGAATCCATCCATCCATCAGGGTCACCCTGGATTGGACTCGGATCGTATATTCCGATGCTGCTGAGCATATATACGTGGCAACACATGAGCATCTCCGATCTCCCTGACAGCATCTGTGAGCCATCTATTAGAGCATCTCTAGCCGCGCCTCCACAATGAATCTCAAAAGGGATATTGGTGCGCCCGACAGAATAACACGTCAAGCCTCGGGAACCAACAACTATTTTGCCTGATGGCTCCAGGCTAATCCGAACCCATAACAGGATGCCGTCCAAGTCGATGAAGCCAAAGGGGCCACCAAAGCCGAAGGGATAGGCGAAACCCTACGCCAAGCCACACGCGAGATAGGTGTCGACCGGTTGACGAAGCTGTGGGAGAGGGACTGGATCTGACAAGAATACACAACGACGGAAGGAGGACTTCATCTTCACGAACGTAGGCATGACTCACATGGATACGGAGGTGAAGGAATGGTACGTGGAGGAACATGCACCCGTCTTCATGCAACGCTAAACCAGCTGCTCCATCACACGGCAACATCTATGACCGAAGAGCCCTCTACCATGAAAGAGCCACATCAAGCTCCGGCGACGGCGAAGAACCCCATTTGCATTTTGATTCACACCACATGTAGTATGAACGGCCGAACATGGCGGCATTTTGGTGGTGGGTACTTTGAATTATGAGCGAAGCTATGTGCGTTTTGATTTCAATTAGATAAAATATATTATAATTTTTTTGGAGGCGCTCCCATAGGGGGCGACTAAACATAGACGCCCCCTGGCGTGGGCGTTTGGTTCGGCACTCTCCTAAAATGGCTGACTCAATATTGTTCTTGTAGCCCATTTGGATGACGTGACTCGAGATGCTCTTAGCTAGTTAGCTAAGTGGCGGCTACGGAGAATATAGTTGGATTGTGGTGCATCGTTTGAGCGGTGAAACTATTTTAAAATCTGATAGTGGTGTGGCTATGAACCTATGTCGGCGCTAATTGGTATGGCATCCAAACTATGGAAAATACAATGTGTAACTAGTTGCGGGTGCACCCAATATATTGTGACACTTTTAAGGTTTTTCAAAATGTACATTAAAATTATGGATGTATATTTTGTTGTATCTTGTGCATAATTTTCATCCAAAAATATGATAATATGTGATCTACAAAAAAAGAACAAATGATTTGTAAATAGCACAGGACACTATTTACTTATGTCTTTTCTTTTGCACATGTCACGTATAATCATATTTTGACACAAAATTTTGTAGGTACACAACATATAGCATAACCAATATCCGCAAGTTTAGTTTACATTTTTTTTAAACATGAAAGTGTCCCAACAAAAATAGGTACGTTTTTCGATTCGAGTTTTGGCAGTGCAGGCAATCTGTGAAACCATATACAAAAAATAGGAAAAAGAGCTCAAATAGAAAACTAGAATCATACTCAAGTTTCAAAGTAATTACACATGATAGTAGTAGAAAAAATGAATCCGATCAAGTTCAACCTGCGAAGCCATTCTGGTTGGCATCGACCTACATAAATTAGGTTTCATCCTCGTTGGTGCCGACCAGTATCCATGGATCTGATTTCGAAATAGTTTCGCAGTATACGAGAGGCAACAGTATCGTTACGGTGTCAGATTTGTAAACAAGTAAACGGCGGCCGTGGTTAAACTTTGTGGGGCGGGACGCGTCGGTCGGTGCATGCCGGTGAAGGCTGGTGCAGGTGTCAGCGCATGTGGTGCTACAAATGCGGATACAGACGGGAGGGACAGGAGCTGCAGCTGCGAAGAAGAGTATACGACGACGGCGACAGCAGTGCGATTTAGTACACTGCACTGGTGTGCCCCCACGCGCGCGCCTCTGGCCCTAGTTGCTCTCGGAGGAGAGGACTAGTAGTGTTTTGGATCTCGCTCGGGGCCAGGCCATGGCCGCTTGCTCGGTCGGTGACTCGGCGCCTGCATGCTTATCTCTTCTCCTCCGTTTCTTGGATCTTTGCACGGTTCCGGTTGCGCCGCATGATGATGATGGTCTGCACTGCACTTGGGCATTTCTTGCACGTTTCTGAAATTCGCTCATTTCCTGGACTGAGCTGGCCTGCCTTGCCCAAAGGAGCAATGCTTACGGCTTACACAAGCGGAGACTTTCACGTCACCATGGCTGGCTGGCAATGCATTTGTGGCGCGCGGCCTCCCGATCCGACCAAGCATGGCGTCCATGAAACACGCATGCCGTCCCCGGAAAGGTCCCGATTTGGGGCACGCGCACCGGTGGCCAGCCGCCCCCGTTAATCCACTGTCGGCTGTCGCACACGTAGCGCACGGGATCCAGCTTCCAGCCTGCCAGGTCGCCGTCGTCGTCAACCTTCGTCCGACCGGCCGACCTCCTCTCCTATACGGGCCATCACACTTTTTAGCTGGCCAGGACAGAGCCCATCGACTGAACAATTTGGCCCGTTTTTAGGCCCGCGAAATTGTTCTTACTCTGGGCTCTGGCGTTTGCACATTTGAACGGAAGGAAAGGGAATCAGTTCGTGCCCAGCCCATGTCAAAACTCGATTCGATTCGATCTGAAGCCCTCGATATCTGCAGCTCCAAAACAAGCCAATCAGCGCACCCTTTTACCTAGAGGCGGAGACGCTACCCTGCCGGCGAGAATACAGCGACACGCCGGACCGTGAACTGGACGGCTTGCGCGCCGGGATGGAGATGCGCGCGGATGCCCATCCATCGGTCCCGTCGACCGTCGTGCTCCGTGCCGGTACAGATGCCTTTGTGCGACGGGGATGTCGGCGTGTGTGGCCAGAAAGGAGCCCCCAACTTCGGCCGCTACACAACACAGCGGCGCGGCACCGACAGCTACGACGACGGCGACAGTTGCGTGCCGGCTCGTCCCGGCACCCGGCGTCTGTGGCCGACAAGGAACAAGCACACACATACAGGTGCAGCTAACCTGGCACAGCATCCAGAACCAGCCGAGCTTGGGAGAAAAGAATGCTACATCCAAGCACGCAAATATCAGGTTCAGATAAGTGGATCACTACCAGTCGTCAGGGTTGACGTTTCCTGAACCGGAACAACGGCAATTCAACAACCATACTAGCGCACTACTAGACAGGAAATAGATTATCTGCAATGCCTTCTTTAAACTAGCATCAATTATACCAGCCATACGCATGAATATTTGGTCAAATGCAGAGAGACAGATCCCGGGGATTATTTGCCGCAACCAGCAGCTTACAGGTAGTACCAGTTTCGAACTCTTTTTTGTTTTGTTTTCCAACCATGACCAATTTTGGTAACTGTAGGTGAACGCAAAAACCTTCTGGCCAAAAACGCAATGATATGAATCGGTGAATAAATGATCTTGCGATCGGACGAGCCTTGCTGCTCTCTGCTGTCTTAGGTTTTCAAGGCGGTGTTCTTGCAAATCGGACACAGGTTCTTCACCACCAGCCACTGCCTGATGCAGCCCGCATGGAAGTCATGCCCACAGTGAAGCGTCCCGAGATCATCTCCGTCGACGTACTCTTCCTGCATAAACAGGGAGAATGAAGGTAATTAAGCATACATATGTTAATAGTAATTGAGAAACACAGACATCCTGAGCACAATGCTGAATGAAAAGGGTGTCAAAGGAAGTTCGATACAGAATGGCTTGCAATACAAAAAAAATTCTAACTCTATGATTCAGCATAACGAATATGCATAGGCAACATGAGAATCCGCAAGTGTAACTGAACACAACATTCAATACTGAATATCAGACAGAGGTTGCCACTAGCAGTTCAATGTTCAATATATTGCCCAGTACTCCAAAATAGTTGTTTCCAAACTAAAATAAAGGATTTATGTATCTAGCAAAGCTTTTTTAAACTGACAAAGACGGTCAATTCTGAATATCAGACACAAGTTGCTGCTAGCAGTTCAATGTTCAGTATATTATCCAGTACTCCAAAATATTTGTTTCCAAACTAGAACAAAGGATCGATGTATCTAGCAAGTTTTTTTTAAGCAATTTTATGTAGCAAGCTAGTCTGAGGAGTTAGTAGAATTGATTTCATGTTTTAAATACATACTGGAAAACTTGGACATGTGTACTGTTGACATAACCAAGTATGCACTATATCATTTTACATGTGTTTGCTACCTGAAGTCACTCAGTTTAATTTACCTTGCCTACTTGGATTCAAAGCTGAGTGCACATGCTTACATAAGAAATGAACCCTGATATTTTCAAGTTACTACTACTTGATGGCAGTGGTCAGCTAAAGAATAGAGTGCAGAATCTTCTAGTAAGAGTGAATTGCAGATGCTTTTGATAGGCCTATGGGTATTGCTTATACCTGACAAATACAACATGGCTCATATTCCATTGATGCTAATCTCCAGGACGAGAACTTTCTTTGCTTCAGGAGCTTCATCACATCGTCCTCGCTGATGCCAGTGCTAACATTTCCTATTCTTTCCTCCAGTGCTAATAGCTCCTGAAAGATGAGTGGAGCACCACTATATTGAGTACATTGGACTTTCATGAAGATGCAGGTAATGCCTCACTGAATAAAACTAACCTCATAAGACATATTGTCTATGTCAAGACGCATATCCCTGTGTCTATCATGAATGTCGACACCGCCATAGAAAATAGACTGCTTCAAGAATAGATAGACAAGGAAACAAAGTAAATCCCACAAATATCAGCAAAGATAACACTTAAGGGCAAGGGGCAACAAATACTAGACTTTTAGATCATTCAACTAATGTTCACGCTGGAGGTTCCATAACACAAACAAGAGGCACAAATCATATTAGGACAAGATCGACTATTTCAGCATGTGACTTTCTGAATATTCGCTATTTAAAAATCAAAATCAGAATCAGACTTTTGCAATGATGTATACCATGCGTACCTAACATAATAGATAAGATCCACTTTTTCAGAATGTGATTTGCTAAATATTCTCTATTATAGAATCAAAATCAGAACTAGACTAGTGCTATGATGTACACCAGATGCAACTTATCATATTAGGATAAGATTTCCTATTTCAACTTGTGACATGCTTACTAATCTCTACTTAAAAATCAAAACCAGAACTAGGCTTGTTCTATGATGTATGCCACACGTACGCCCTGACTGCTGACTGGCCTCCAATTTTATTTAAAGAATGTCAAGTTCATCTTGTTACCTTTTGAATCTTTTTCAACTATAGTTCACTATGCATACTGTTGTGCGCTACTAGCCTACTACTACCATTCTTACAGAAGAAAAATCTAGCCATGTAAAAAACATGTATACTAGATTTTTTTCCTCCCAAATAACTAGAGTAGTGTGTGCTAAGTTAAGCTGCAATGTTGAGGACTATGCAATTAAATATGATAAATAAACAGACAGAAAACAGCAAGACTCAAATATCCATCTTTAATTTAAGTACATTTTTAGTTTGCTTTACTGAAGAACAATAAGAAAATATAGTTACAAATCTAATACAACAAGTGCTATTACTGACCTCAAATCTGACATTTTCCCCTCTTTGAATCATTTCTAGTGCATTCCGTATCTGGTGACAGGTAAAGATGGAGAATATCATATAGTGGCATAAAATTGCTAGTGATTTTAGAAGGAAAGAAATGAAATATCTTCTATCCAGGAAATGCTCACTAATTTTCTCTAGTATATGAAGTAACTAGAGACAGAACATACATATGTAAGAAAGTGACCAGTTCATGAAAATACAGGAGCATATCATAATATAAACGCATCAAGAAAAAAAAGATGAACCAGTGTATCAAGTAAGATTTTATTCCTGGACGTCTTTTTAAAGAAGTTCGAAACAAAGTCAATCAACTCACCTCTATTAACCTTCTTCCTTCCCTACTACTCCTCATTGGTAATGGAACACCCCAAACACCATCACCCTGACGTTCCAATAGAAACCCCGACCTTAAGCGTGGTTGCTGCTGACCACGAAGGGCTCCAGATAGACGACCTATCTCCTATAAGTAATACAATAGATTTCCATCAAGTTAACACAATTGCAATTGAAGTGGAAAAGTAAACATACGAACATGTGACAGAGTAATGTTACCTCTGATAAATTTCTAGGATGCCGTCTATGCAGGGTTGGATGAGCGACAGATGGTGAGCCTGCTGGTCGATTAACTATTGAACTAGGATTAGCTCTAGATACAGAAGAAACATTTCCAGGGATGGCAGTGCCACGAAGATCAGAATTCCAGGTAGATGGTTCTGGAACCAACGGTCTCAAGTCTACTCCAGCAAGAGGCGCTGCATTAGAGAAGTTGGGAGCTGCAACACTCCTCCCAGTAACGTCCTCACTACCAAGAATTCTGTTATCCAAACTGCCCGCTCTAGATGATGAAGCTCCATGGCCAGCAAAACGGTGTGCTATTTGTGGAATGCCAGGAACTACATTTGCAGGATGTTGGTATTGCAAGTTGATTCCACTGACCATGGGAATACCCTCTTGCATTTCATCAAATGCGCTCTGAAGGGCAGGCGCCTGGTGGTTCCATGAACTGGAATGACTGATGGTACTTGAAGAAGGCCATACGCCGTATGGGTTAACCTGCTGAGCGGTGGTAGTTCTTACCCGGAAACTTCTTTGTGAGTTTCCAGAATTATAATTGCCTCCACTAGGATGATTGTAGCTACTAGATGGCAGTCCTGCAGTTGCTCCATAGTGGGGGAGTTGTTCCTCGATAGAACTTGGAGGTAGCAAAAAATTATGAGAGGGCACATTCATGGTAGGAGCAGGACTGAAACTTGTTGAAGGAATGTTATGGAAGACATTATCATTTCTGTGGGAAAAACTAGTGCTAGCACCTGCTGAAAATATCCCATGGGCTCCCTCAATGGTTTTCCTCTTGCACGCTAAACGACGGCCATCCAGAGAACTGCCTGATCTTTGATCAATGTCCTCTGGCATTAGTGGAAAATTACCCAAGGAAGCATTCAACGAAGGGAACGACTCTGGCTGCTCATCCTCTGATAAGAAACCTCTGTATGGATGCAATCTTAGGTCCGTGGCCTGAGAGCTCGTAACATCGCGAGAACACCCAGCATACTGTTCTGATCCTTGAGAGGCACCGTTCGCATTTGAACCCTGACCAAATAGATCATGTCCACTGGCATTCAGGTTTATATCCACATTATCGAGAGAAAGGTTACGTTCAGCAACCATGCGCCTTTCACCGATCCTCAAGCCACCACCAATATTCAGATGCTCTGCCTTGAGCACGCTAGAAGTCCCATAGTTCAGTGAGTTGGCACTTGAGCTAGCTTCACCTGACTCCCAGAAACCTAGAAATTGACCATCTTGATGCGCCTCACTTCCGAATGGAATGGTTGCGTCACTGCGGTTCTCTTCATAGCCTTGAATATTCTGCGATTCTACTGATCCAAGCATGCTGTTCCAGTATGCCTGTTGATCCATGGCAGGGTTGCCTGAAGTAGACCCATGATCAAATCCGAAGAGTTCAGATAACTGTTCGACAGAATTCCTCTGCCCTTGCATTATCGAAAGGGTAAAGGGATGTCCTTCTTAAAGATTGATCAGCAGCAAGAACATATCAGCTGCTGTTCACCTCTTTCCAGCAAATCATATGTGACCTATAAATGTAAGAGGAAACGGCATTAGAAATTTGGGAAAGAAAACTTGTTCTGAACACTGCTACATCAAAGAAAACTCAAGTAGCAAACACAGATGTTGGAATGCTGCATTGTATCGAAGTACTAGTATATTGTAACTCTTAAGGTTTATCAAGGAAAAGAAAACTTATTCTGAAGATTCTTACATGAAAGAAAACTCAAAGTAGCAGACACAGATGATGGAATGATACATTGTATCACAGTCCTACTGCATTATAATTCTAACGGTTTGTCAAGGAAAAGAAAATTTGCACTCTGAACATTCCTAGATCAAAGAAAACTCAAAGAGCAGAGAGCAGATGATAGAATGCTACATTGTATCACAATACTAGTACATTATAACCCAGGTTTGTCAAGGAAAAGGAAAACTTGCTCTGAACATTCGAACATGAAAGAAAAATCAACAGACACAGATGATGGAATGCTACATTGTATCACAGCACTAGATTATAACCCTAAGGTTTGTTAAGGAAAGGAAAACTTGTTCTGAACATTCCTACAGGAAAGAAAAATCAGCAAACACATGTTGGAATGCTACATTGTCTCACAGCACACCGGATTATTATAACTAAGGTTTGCCAAAGAAACAGAAAATAAAGATGATCCCTGTCAGTGCATTAATCCCCATTCGTGGTACACTGAATATTACTAGTACGTCCAGCCTGGTTTATAGGCTATCTTTAGAAGATTCACATCTACACAAATTTGGAAGAGAGACGCAATCTTTTCCCCTCTCGTACCCTTCTGAAGTAGTACCAACACGCGTCTCTGCAACTTGGAAGTAACTCTACACCCATTGTGGATCGTACAGCTAGAGATAGCAGCGATTCGTCCGTGACGGCATTAACTTTAGTGAGCCGTGGCGATCTTGGCGTGAGCCGCATTTGGTGTGGTGTGTGGATTGGATACACCAAACTTGACGGCAAGTTCGGCCCCGCTGCTGTAAGCAAAAGGTGGTGCTGGTGCTGGTGCTGATGCGTGCATTTTTCTAATATTTTTGGTTGAAAGCAGAGTAAAGGTGATGATGCATGCATTTTGGTAATGGGGGAGAAAAACAAGCGAAAAAACAGGGTTCCCCCACAGTGCTTGCATGCGAGCTAAACTAAACAGATGGACGGGCTGCATGCATTGCACGGTGGGACCCGTCTGCTTCTGTGGACGCCCGG
This sequence comes from Lolium rigidum, assembly GCF_022539505.1. Taxonomy (NCBI): domain Eukaryota; kingdom Viridiplantae; phylum Streptophyta; class Magnoliopsida; order Poales; family Poaceae; genus Lolium; species Lolium rigidum. The sequence goes on along the minus strand of NC_061514.1, from coordinate 41,890,968 downwards.
AAAAATATACTCTATTTTTATCGCGCATTAATTTGCTTCGCTTTTGGTTTTGCCAGAGGATGAGGAAAACGAGCAAAAAAGTAAAGAAAAGGTAGGGGCAGCCATCTATTGATTGATTGTTTCAAGGAACAGATTAATACTGATAGTTGTCTTATCACAACAATTGAAAGATTAGCAAAAGAGGGGAAGATTTATAATCAATGAAAACATCTCTGTCTCGCAACCGAAAAACAGATAGAGAGCTAATCAAGATATATCTGAAGTTGGATTGTTTTGGTATGGGCAGCAAACATGATGAATTTTCAGGTAGTTGAACAAGATAACATATCGGAGGATTGAGAAACAGGTGAAGAAACGAAAACCATGGAGGAATCGACAGGAAAACGAAGATATGTTTCGGAAGAAGCACTGATTCCAACATTCATCGCAAGAAAACGAATGGCTGACAGGAGCAGAACAAGAAAAACACGAAAAACAAAAGCAAAATAGACAGAGAGGGAGGTTGAACAGACCGTACCAGGAACCGATCCCAAGTTTCTCAACAGGAAGCCTGGAAAGATGAAAACTTGTTTCCCCGATCCTCTCCGAACAGGAGAGGTGAAGAATCAAACCAAGAAACGCAGGCAAAAGCAATCGCCGGAGAGAAAACGAGAAGGCGAGGCGGAGAGATGGTGGTAGGGGCGAGCGAATTCGGAGAGATCGAGGCTGGTGGGTGGAGAAGAACAGGGAGAGAATGGGTGGAGGAAAATCCGTCAAAGACCCGCGGAGAGGAGGGGGAGAAAGACAGACAAGGGAGAGGTTGGGGGTGGTGATGAGATGATGTAGAGGAGAGAAAGGAGAGGGGGAAGAGAGAGAAGTTTGGCGGAATTCGGATTTATTAATTTCTCTGTCTCGCTCTGTGTTGGGTCTCTGGCCTTGGAAGGAGTGGAGTATCCCTTCTCTCTCTATCTCTCCTCCCCCACTAATAAAACCTTTCCAATCTAAAGAAATGAACTGTGTTCTCTCCGTTAGCAGGAGTAGAGTTTTCGCTCTGTGCTGCGTGTTAACGGCGTTGCTGTCTAATCTTTCATGTGACGACTTTCTTTGCATTTTGGGGTCCTCTCCTCCCTCCCTAGCCTCTTTCTTTGCATGCTCGTCTTTTTTCCATCCTTTCCATTGAGTATTTCTTTCCTTTTTTTGGCAACCTTTTAGATTTTCTTTCCATAAAAACCCTTTTAGTATTTCTTGCTTGAGCACCACCGGCAATAAATTAAACGAAATCAAACAATTCCAGGTTGTGACCCACAACAAGTGTCGTACGTGGGACATGCTGAGTTGTGCTTGGGAAGGGGCCACGCCGTGACACATGTCCGACGGGAGGAGGGAGTAATTGGTTGTGTGGTCAAGCTTTGCCATTATGACATGGCGCCAATTTTCACGGGAGAACGCAGAGGATCCCGTTTGATTCGTGTCCATAAACACAGGTGGGTGTTGATGGCATCGGGCCCTTTCCGCGTGCATGGAAGGCCTCCCTTCAAAGTTTGAAACTCGAGCGCAATTGCGGTGCCACGTTTCGGCCTCTCCTGGCGCCGATCTCGGTTGCCTGGTCAACCGGAGCACCGCCGTAAAAATCCACCGAATTTTGCAGGAAAATGTACTCCGTCCTACAGGCCCATCCCAATAGCATGCTCCGTCAGCGTCTCTCTCACTTACTGTCCTCATCCGCAGCGCACAACGGTGCCGGAGCCCACGCAGGCGCCACCGTCAGCGAGAAGGAGCCAAGTCAAAAAGCTTCTTCAGCGGCGCGCTCCCGTCTAGCGTATCGATCATCCATGGCGTCAGGATAAGCTAACGGTGGCCGCTTGTCCGGCGTTGGAGCTCTCTCTCTCTCTCTGACGGAGCTGGCTGGTGCCATGTGTAATGTGTAGGAGGAATATACGGCGGGAACACGCACCCCATCCGTCGTCGCTTTTCTTTTCCTTTTCTTCCCTGGTTTCTCTGCGTGACTCCATTTGGGTCGGATTCCCCTCGTCCTTTCCTGCTTCTTTGCGGTGGCCGCTTTGGGCTGGATTACGTAAAGAACCGACGTGCATTATCTATCCATCTATCTATCCACTTGCTTCCCGCCAAATTATCCTGCCGCACAACGTAGCAGTACTCCACCCCGATACGCACCTTCGAGATCAATAGGTTTGTCTTCACAACTGTCGATACTAATTGTCTTTTTCGATGAAGTAAAGTCTTGACTGAATCAGAATAATACAGTAGTAGTAGTACAGTACTAATAGTTTCTTTCAAGCTGAAGAGTGGCTCACAAGGCGAGCGGCATATGCATGGGTTATTCCCTACTCTACACTGCGCCATCAGACCGGCTTATCGAACCACGCATATATCAGTCAGACTCTCCTTTTTTTAAATTAAAGAGCTTTTGCTCCTGATTTCATGAAAACATGCCACGGCATTTGAAAAAAAGCAACTACTGCATACGTACTCCATCAGCTATGTTTAACATCCATAAACTTTGACCTTTAATTTAATCTGTCTAAAAAAATTATACCATTAGATTTATATAAATAAAAATTCAATGACATCATTTTTTAACATATAAATCATATTTATTAATCAAAATAAATATTAAAGTGTTTTGAACTATGTGCACGCCCGTTAAACTAATACGGAGTAAGTAGCTAACATTCCCAAAAACCACTCCGCCAAGTAGATAGAGTAACCTAACAATCAGATTGTACATAGTATATCTTCTTATATCAACAAGGCAACCACAAAGGTCATCCGAGGTTGACATTTTTTCAACTCTTCATCATTAGAACCACAACAACGAAGGGTTTCAACTATGTTCTAAACCATAGCGATCTCGTTGAGTAAAATCTATTTGGATAATACTTCTTCACAAACTCACATATATCACTGCCTTTAAAAGGTTAAATCTATTTCTTGGAATTATAGTGGCACTGCTCAACAGAAGACCCAATATCTTCTCATTAAACATGCGATCAAATTCGTGTAGTTGAAGACCAGTGGTTGCTCAGAATATTTTCACTCGAAAATATTGCTCCTAAGCGAAATGATCAGGTTGCGTCCGTGCACGACCACCACACATGATATTAGTGTCTACCATGTTTCGAATTTCAATGCGATGATCTACACAAAATTAAACAAATACGAAGAATAATTCTTCCCAACCGTCATCTGATCTCAACTTAGAAAGGCACTCTTTTGTAGCAAACACTAGATGGACATCGTTTATGATATTTCCTTTATTTTTGAGGCTGCTTTCTCATCATGCCTTCTAAATGCACAAGACTGAAATGAGAGCCAGCATACAACTGCAACTGAAGCTTTTAGCCTTAATAAACAATTTCTTCCGACATTTTTCATGTCTTTTCCTACTACAACATTTTCCATATGGCCTAGTTGATGCATCATGGCCTGACATTTTCTGACTGCATTGTTCGCGATGAGCAAGGTCCAGAACCTACATGGCCTAAAAATGCACAAGATTTTCAACCTTTAAAATTCTTCCATTTCTCAAATCAGTGTACAAAGAATACATCAGAACCACCTTTTGCAAAAAAAAAAAATCTGCTAGAAACAAAGCTGAATTGACAATACACACGATGTCTATGTTGTGAGTACTGTAACCATGATGGAAAAAAGACTGGACTAATTGCATCGGAAATGGCTTTGATGGCATATCTTATCAGACCCTTCATAATGGTTCAGACAAGGCTGCATAGGACCTCGCATCAAAAAAGCTCCGCACACGATCTCTTTCATTAGGTGGATTTTGCCAAATTTGTTTTCGCAATGTAGGCTCTCGCTCCAAGAATTCAAAGCCTCGAAATAAAATAGGACATGCAGAACCTTCATATGCTTGAGGCTCTTCAAGATGCAGAGGCAATCAATATTCTGGTGGTGGTGAAGGATCTTCTTTTGTTGCCTCCATTCTTTGTCTTTTCAAATACAAGGCAATGTGTGTTAGGCCTAAAACCTCATGAGTAGCACAAGATCGATGCGATAGCAATCTAGAACACCTATTGCACATGAAAAATAGAGATGTAGAGGTGCATTACGCATTGTCGGAGTTGCCATCGTCGCCTGCTCGTTGCAGGCGTGAAGCAGAGAGGTTGTGGATGATCTGGGGATCCTCCTGATCCCCTCAGGTCTCCAGCGGCACTGCCCTGGCACCGCCGGGGTGTAGGCTGGTCTTCCCGTCGCTTCTGCGCTTCCCTAGATCGGTAGGGCTATAGGACTTGTGGGGGAAGCAGAGAGCTGATTGTGAACCTGCTTGAACAGATCGCAGCCAGGCTCCCCCCTTTTATATGGCACAGGCGACAGGGGACCAAACCATCGAGTTAGTTTTGGTGCCCCCGATCAGGGCGCGTTAGATCCGTACGAGGTGGCCACGAACGTTGGTTCGTGGGCCTCCTCCTTAAAGTTATTTTGACTGAAACGTTTTTGTCTCTGTTCCTTTAAACCTGACAGGTCAACCAACATTCTCCCCCTTGATCGTTAGGTTTAACATCATTTTCCCATTCTCCATAGGAATAATAAACCAAAGTGAGGTGTTACAACAACCAATGAAATGCTATTGAACCTCAACACTTATGGCATACCAGCCTATCTTGAAATGGATAACATTTTACTTATTGGGAGTGGTTTTTATAGTGGTCCCTTTATTCCAGAATCATAAGGCTTCTAGTAATCCCATTCCGGCAACATGCTCACGAAAAATACTGGGTGGTAAGCCTTTCGTTAGCGGATCCGCAAGCATACGAGTCGTACTTATATGCTTAACATTAGTTGTTTGATCCTGGATCCTATGCATCACAACATGATACTTAATGTCAATGTATTTGACAGCATCACTTGACTTGTTGTTATTCGCATAGAAAACTGCGGGTTCATTATCGCAATACAATAGAAGTGGTTTTGAAATGTTGTTGACCACTTTAAGTCCAGGAATAAAATTCTTTAGCCATACAGCCTGCCCAGTGGCCTCATAACATGCTACAAACTCTGCTTGCATCGTAGATGAAGCAACTATCGTTTATATAGCTCCTTCGGCAAGTGTGAATATATAACCTGACGTGGATTTCTTACTATCCACACAACCGGCATGATCAAAATCTGAATAACCAACAACTTGTAGGTTATCAGACCTTCTGTATGTAAGCATGTACCCTTTTGTTTCTTGCATATAACGCAAGACTTTCTTTGCGGCCTTCCAGTGGTCTAGTCCTGGATTTGATTGGAATCTACCAAGCATCCCGGTTACAAAAGCCAAATCAGGGCATGTACAAACTTGTGCATACATGATGCTTCCGACAACTGAAGCATAAGGAACCGACTTCATCTGATCAGTTTCGATTTGGTTCCTTGGGCATTGAAATGTCCCAAACTTATCGCCCTTGATTATTGGAGCAGGTGAGCCAGAGCACTTATGCATATTGAATTTCTTTAGTACTCGCTCAAAGTATGCCTTTTGTGATAGTCCCAACACACCTTTAGACCTATCTCGATGAATCTCAATGCCGAGGACATATGAAGCTTCACCGAGATCTTTCATATCAAAATTAGAAGACAGAATTTTTTTGGTCTCGTGCAGCATATCCTTATCACTGCAGGCCAATAATATGTCATTCACATACATGACTAATATTGTGAACCTACTTCCCTTAAACTTAACATAAATGAAGTTGTCCTTAACATTTTCAGTAAAACTAAAAGTTCTAATAATCTTATCGAACTTGAGGTACCACTGTCTTGAAGATTGCTTCAAGCCATAGATGGATTTGTTCAGACGACATTTTAAATGTTCCTTTCCTTTCACAATAAAACCTTCCGGCTGAGTCATGTATACATCTTCATTAAGGTCGCCATTTAGAAATGTCGTCTTAACGTCCATTTGATGCAATTCTAGGTCGAAATGAGCTACCAGTGCCATGACGATCCTAAAAGAATCTTTAGATGACATAGGAGAGAAAGACTCATTGTAATCGATTCCTTCTCTCTGTGTGAAACCTTTTGCCACAAGTCTAGCTTTGAACCTTTCGATGTTCCCTGTGGGGTCGTACTTAGTTTTGTAGATCCATTTGCAGCCTACTCTTTTGGCCCCATTAGGAACTTCTACTAAGTCCCAAACATCATTTGAGCCCATAGATTTCAACTCGTCTTCCATGGCAACTTGCCACTTGGACGAATTCAAACTCTTAATGGCCTTCTTATATGAGGTTGGATCCTCCACATTTCCTATATCATTTACATCCTCACTCATGTAGGTGATATAATCATCTGAGATGGCTTTTCTTCTTTCTCGATGTGATCTTCTCATAGGCGATGGTGGTGGAGGGGCATCATTATTATGAGGATCTTCTTCATTCTCCGACTGGTGATTTTCTTCACCTTCTGAATTTCCGTTATCATTAGTTTCAGAATCACCATCATGTCGAGGACCAGAACTGTGAGGTTCAATCTCAACATGAGAAGTGATTCTCCTCTGCATTGGTAGTAGACCTCTTGGATAATCGGGGATGGAGCACACACCCGCTTTTCCTCAAGATAGATCTTCCTTATTTCAGTAACTTCATTATACTCAAAAAATACCGCTTGCCGGGTCTCCACGTACTTAGTGGTATGACCGGGGCAATAGAAACGGTATCCCTTTCCCCTGTGCGGGTATCCGACGAAGAAACAACTAACCGTTTTTGGATCTAACTTCTTAAGTTGTGGATTGAAAATTCTAGCTTCAGCAGGATAGTCCCACACACGTAAATAGTTTAAGCTCGGTTTCTTTCCCGTTCACATCTCGTGAGGTGTGTTCGGTACTGACTTAGTGGGAGCAAGATTTAAAATATGTGCAGCCGTCTTCAATGCCTCCATCCATAGGCTTACTGGAAAACTTGCATGACTGAGCATGCTACGCACCATATCCAAAAGCGTGCGATTGCGGCGCTCAGCCACACCATTTTTGTTGAGGTTCACCAGGCATTGAATAATGGGCAATAATTCCATTCTCAGCTAGGAACTTAGCAAAAGGTCCTGGAATTTGCCCATAAGGAGCATGCCTACCGTAATACTCTCCCCCGTGATCAGATCGTACAACTTTAATTTTTTGCATTCAGTTGGTTCTCAACTTCGGTTTTGAACACTTTGAATTTGTCCAAAGCTTCCGATCGATCACGTATAGGGTAAATGTACCCACAACGGGAAAAGTAGTCTGTGAAGGTGATGAATGAATCAAAACCATCTATAGACTTAACATTAAGAGGTCCGTATATGTCAGTATGTATGAGTTTGAGGAAACTCGTGGCTCTTACCACTCCTTTCTTAATTGTTTTTGCATATTTGCCTTTGATGCAATCAACACATTTGTCCGCATCAGAAAAGTCTAATGGGAGGAGTACATCATTTTTAATAAGTCTTTCCATTCTCCCCCTCGAAATGTGGCCTAAACGACAGTGCCACAATTTCGAAGAAGTACTAGTACCCTTCCATTTCTTCTCAATATTTGAAACATTACTCACATGCAAAACATAATCATTTATAGATAACATATATAGTTTGTCTCGTCTGACACCGAGGCCAACATCCTTATTACAATAGTTTAAAGCAAATTGTTTGTTACCACACTTGCACTCATACATGCTATCATCGAGAGAAGAGACTGAAATTAAATTCCTACTTAAAGTAGGTACATAAAGAACATTATTTAAATGAAGGTGAAAGCCGGTGTGGAGCTCCAAGGTGAGTGACCCAACAGCTTCGACATCCACTTCAACTTCATTTGCAACTCTAAGTCGTCTTGCTCCGCTTGTTATGGTTTGGCCTGCATAGAATTAGCAACGTGAGCAATTGCACCTGAATCAATCCACCATGATGTACAAGAGAAATCAGTATATAACAATTCATCAACAAAAGTGATTTCATATGTACCTTTCTTCATCATCCACTTAAGGTATTCATGACAGTCCTTCCTGTAATGGCCTTCCTTCTTACAGTGGAAACACACATTATCAGTAGGCGCAGAAGACTGTCCATTATCCTTTTCCTTTGCTTTAAAATTTGGCATTTCCTTCTTGAAGGTCTTCTTTGGCGACTTTGAAGGGCCTGACCTGTCATGCTTTCTCTTTGAGGAGCCAACATGAAAAGCCTGATCCTTGTTCTGCCTCATCATTCTTTCTTCTTCCTGGACAATCCGAGGGGATATCTCAGCAAGTGTCCATTCTCCTTCATGGAATTGTAGTTGATCTTGAACTGATCGAACTCTTCAAGGAGGGACTCCAGGATCATCATGATAAGGAGATTGTCACTGAGCTCACACTTTAAGTGCTTCAACTTATTTGAAGCATTTATCATTCTCAGTATGTGTCCCCTAACATCACCATCATTTGTGTACTTACCAAGTAGCTTGTGAAAAAACTCATGTGCATAAACCTTTTCAGAGCCTTTGAATTGCTCATCCAAGGCTTCCATAAATTCTTTGGCATTATCTTTCTTGGGGAGAGCCCCAATAATCTCAGGTGAAATGGAAGAATTCATCACGAGCATTGCAACGTGATTGGATTTGTCCCACTTCTCCTTCTTGGAGTCATAAGTTTTCTTTAGTTCATCATACCCGGTAGCACCAACAACTGGCGCCACGGGCTTATCCTCCCTTAAGGCATAATCAAACTCGTTGAAAGCCAAACATAGCTCAATGGAATTCTTCCAACGAGGAAAGTTACTGCCGGTCAACTGCTCGACATCATCATAACGCGTCGCAGCGGAAGCTGAAATTTGACATGGACATTCATTAGTAAAATTGCATGCATATAAAATAAACATGCCATAAATTTCTTATTCTATGTCAAACACCATTGGGCAGAAATGACATGAATTAGAACAACATTAGGGGTTGACATGCAGAAATAATACAACATGTGTCAGAATTATTTTGCAGCTAGCCATAACATTCTCAAAATAAACATCAACTTTAAATCATTTAAGGAACAACATATGTGATGCTTAATTTGATGATTGAACATTAAAACATGTCAAAAAATCTCGTTGGTTCATTTCTGTCCAGAACAAAATAACATGTTTGATGATCATATTTTAGGCAAAAAAATTTACAATGCATAAAACATTAGTTAATAAACATAAAGGAGCACTGAAAAAAGAAAAACAGAAAACGTAGGGAAAACAGAGAAAATTCGGTAGCCCAGAAAATTCTGGACCGTCGATAAGCTGGGCCGAAGCCTAGTCTCTGATTCAGCCCACAAGAAACCCCGGCCTGTCAACCTTCCCCGCACCGATCCGGACCGTCCAGGCGATCGGACGGCCGAGATGGACCGTGGCCAGAACAAAATGCCCGAGGGCGACGGAAAACCCTAACCCTAAAAATAGTCCCCCGGTTTATCTGCTCCCATCGGAGAGAGGCGGACAAGCCACGGTCCGGCGGCGCGGGCGCGCGAGCTGACCCCAGCCCCGGCGGGCGCGAGGCGGCCACGGCGAGCGTGCAAGGCGACCACGGCCCCGCGGCCCGAGCGCGCGAGGCGGCCACTGCCCCGGCGGGCGCGAGCGCGCGATGGCGACCACGGCCCCGACGGCCCGAGCGCGCGAGGCGCCCACGACCCCGGCGACGCGCGTTCCTTCCCTGCTTCATGCCTGCGCGGTGGCGGCGCTCGCCGGAGCAGCGTGCTATGGACCATGTCCGGCGCGCTGCTTCGTCAAGCGTGGCTGCTGGCGCCGTTTTACTTGCGGGTCGGCGAGGGGGGTGGTGCTCACCGGCGAGGCTGGCAGCCGTTAGGCGACGACAGAGGCAGGCGGCGCGACGGCCAGTGGCATGTCCGTCCATTCCGCGCGTTACCGCGCGTCAACCCGCGCACTCCTCCGTCGGAAGAGAGTGGCGGCGCAAGATCTCTTCCCTCGCCGGAGCAGAAGCTGCTCCGAAGGTCCCCGGAGGGTAAAGGCAGACACCCGGCGGCATTAGGTATGTCTCCGGCTTGCAGATGGTTGTAATTTTGAACAAAAGAATAACCAATCTGAGTGCTAAACATGCAGAACAGGGGCTAATCGAAAGCTAAAACATCAACATTATTGCCTAATAACATGATCTACAACTAGATCGCATTAGGGTTCTAGTGCTAACTATAACCAGCGTCTGATACCATTGTTAGGCCTAAAACCTCATGAGTAGCACAAGATCGATGCGATAGCAATCTAGAACACCTATTGCACATGAAAAATAGATTGCATTACGCATTGTCGGAGTTGCCATTGTCGCCTGCTTGTTGCAGGCGTGAAGCAGAGAGGTTGTGGATGATCTGGGGATCCTCCTGATCCCCTCAGGTCTCCAGCGGCACTACCCTGGCACCACCGGGGTGTAGGCTGGTCTTCCCGTCGCTTCTGCGCTTCCCTAGATCGGTAGGGCTTTATGAGTTGTGGGGTGAGCAGAGAGCTGATCGTGAACCTGGTCGAACAGATCGCAGCCAGGCTCCCCCATTTTATATGGCGCAGGCGACATGGGATCAAACCATCGAGTTGGTTTTGGTGCCCTCGATCAGGGCGCGTTAGATCCGTACGAGGTGGCCACGAACGTTGGTTCGTGGGCCTCCTCCTTAACGTTATTTTGACTGAAACGTTTTTTTTTTGTCTCTGTTCCTTTAAACCTGACAGGTCAACCAACAATGTGGACCCTTTTCTTCATTATCATTCCAATTCTGAAGTTATGTCTTTCTCCTAAAGTCCCAATCATTCAACCACTCAAAAAGCTAATTGGACAATCTGCAGTTCAAATAGCAACAAAAATTCCCAATTAGGAAATTGGGATTGAGGAGGATGTGCTCATACTGGAAGGGAAATCCTAACTAGATCTCTCAAATGGAACATAATAAAGCCCTAAGGCCGGACGGATTTCCTGTGCGTTTTTATCAAAAAATCTGGAAGTTATTAAAGTTGATATGATGGCACTCTTTTTGCAGTTGCAGTTGCCAGTATATCAGTTGAACTTTAGGGTTATAACATTATTTCCTAAGAAGGAATATTTGAGTAGAATTGGTAAATATAGTCCCATTTTCCTACTTAACAGTTGTTGTGTGTCCTACTCAATCAACTTTCATATGCGGGAGAAACATCCTATAAGGATAGTTTTTCGCCACGGGACTATTCATAAAAATCATAGGAAAAATAGATGGTGTCCTTTTAAAATTTGAATTTGAAAGTGCGCATGATAAAGTTAAGTGGTTGTTCCTCCAGCAAGCCCTGCGAACGAAAGGGCAGGCACCTCAGTGATGTGAATGGGTTGCAAGGTTTGTTCAATGCAGGTGCCATAGGTGTACCATATTAGGTACTCGATATTATCAACCCTGGTGCGGATTCAAGAAGGGTCTTGTGAAGCCCATGAATCCCAAGAAGAGACCAAGACTAGAAACTATATGAAATTAGGGAAGTATTAGTCAAATCGGTAAACCGACATATGTCATTGTAACCGTCCCGGGGATGGACTCTGAGACCTAGCCCACTGAAGGCGTCGAAACACTTGTAACACCACACATTGTTGCAAACCCTAATTCCAGTATAATCTCGACGACTTTAGCCTCCAATGTATTTTTCGTCGGATACCTAGTTTGTCTATCAAGTCTTCGAAACCACCAGCTCTCTCTCTTTCTTGAAAACCCAAGTCCATCCTTATAGGCATTGCCGATGTTAACCCTCGTCAATAGTAATGTAGGTATAATTTTTAAAGATGACACTGGGCATTATTTTCAAACACTAAATGGACCGCGGCAAGGAGATCCACTATATCCTATTTGTTTAATATTGCCGTTGATATGCTAACTATATTTGTTGAAATGGCAAATGAGGATGGACAAATAGGTAGTTTAGTGCTCCATTTAGTTGATGGTGGCATTTCTATTTTGCAATATGCAGATGCCACTATTTTCTTATTAAACATGATTTAGCGAAGGCAGTAAAAATGAAATAGATTTTATGTTTCTTTGAACAACTATTTGGTTTGAAAATTAGTTTCCACAATATCGAAATCTTTTCTTTTGTTAAGGTTATATAAGGAACTAGAGAGTGACTAGAAACAATTTTCGGTGCGAAGTAGGCTCTTTACCTTCAAATATTCATGCATACCTATTCATTATAGGAAATTTCTTAATAAAGGATTCTTCCCTACCCATAATTCCTCCCAAAAGCTCGTTCTCCTACCATTACTAATAACTTTACGATAAAACTTAAGGAAACATCATTAACATTCGTAAGTCCTTGCCAGAAATGTGACTATCCCTATTTCTTTTCACATGCCGATAGCATTTTCCTGACATGCTTAGCTCATAAAAGATCCTGCCACTTTCTTTTAGCTTAGTAGATGATACTTCTTAATATTTTCTTCTTGCCAAAGCAACCTTTTCATAAAAAAACTAAAAAACTTCTTACGAGGTTCCTTATGAATTTCAAACATAGACATCATAAAATATGGTACATTACTTAGACATGATCTTTTAGCAAAATTAATCTACCTCCATATGAATTTTGCCTACCAGCCCATGTATGCAACTATTTCTCTAGTTTCGCCTCTGCCCCATTCCAATCACTATTCCGTAGTCTTCTATGATGTAGAATGTACACATGAATATTTTCAAGGAATGTTTCCCACGGCACAAGTAAAAACTAGAAGAATAATATTGTACTTTGTCCTTAGCTCTACCAAATAAAAAAATAACGCTCTTATGAAAATTAATCTTTAAGCCCGAGAGTTATTAAAAATTACCCAACATATGCTTTAAATTCCATGCACTTTCTAAATTGTCCTGAAATGTAAAGATTGTATTAATGGCATATTGAAACATGCTAACTCCATTCTCTACTAGATTACCGCCATGACCTCTAGTAAGCCACCATCTACAACCTCTCTAATTAACATATATTCAAGACATCTACTATATCAGTTCAGATATGGAGAGGATATTTGGATATGATGTTTTGGCTCATATGTGTAGATGCAAAATTATATTTTAAATCCATTTCAAAATGCTAAAAATTTGAAAGAAAAATCCTTAGTGCATCCTATACATCCTATGTTAGCTCACAAAAGTTTTGCAGGAAAAAGCATTTTGTGTGGCCTATGTAAAAAAGACAAAATAAATATCTCATGAAAGCTATTTTGGAGCACTGGTATTTTTTTGCACATGCCATAAAATATATCCCCTCTGTCTAAAAATAGATGTCTCGACATTATCTAGATACACATGTATCTCTAAAAAATGCAACTCATTTTTAGATGGAGGTAGTATCATTTTTTCGTGAAACTCGTGCATGAGCATATAATATCTGGAAGTGCACCCGGGAATTTTTTGTCAGAACTTTTTGGCATTTTAAAATATGGCTTTTCGGTAGTGGGGTTATCTACAAATGCGAGCCAAAATAGATTTGGGAGAATTTCCAGCCATTTCACCTGCCCAACTCTCTTTATTTAAGGGTGAACCAACCCAACCCAACACTGTCGAAAGAAAACATTTGGTAGTGCTACCAAATGCTATACCGGAGAGAAGCGGAGATAGAAAGCCGTGTGACAGCCAGGAAGCACGGCGGTGCTACCATTCCCTAGACGAAACGTAAAGAAGGTGAGCACTCATACATACTTCAATACATGGATGATGGATGGGCAAATGTAAAGCTGGTGCCATTGAAAGGAAAGAAGCCAAGCATCCATCGATAATATACACATGTGTGTGTGTGTGTGTGTGTGTGTCAGCTTAATTGGTGCTTTTGTCAGCTTAATTGGAGTCGTAGGTGCTTATTAGGTGATGCGTGGCTTTACAAAGCATCTTTCTGATCACCATCTCATTGCTACTAGTAGTTGGTTATACTATATATAATTTATCCTCTCTTTTGAGTTTTTCCAAGGGCTATCACCTATAGGAGTTGGGTAGGAGTACCGTAGTAGTATGACATTGAAATTGACGCCGGATAAAGGCTGCCAGGGCTGGGACGGAGAGAGAAGGTAGGGGCCATTTGGGTTTCTGGTCATTGCACTGTTTAAGCCATTGACTATGGAACGGAACGGGGTGATGGCTGAAAGGTCATGGCAGCGATCAAAGTTCCCGGTCTAAATTGCCATCTTGCACACATAATTGAAGCATGTACTATGATCAATACTCGGTAGGCGCAACAAATGCAAACGGGCACAAGGAAATCGATGCTCACGAGGAAGAATGAAAGCCAACTGAGATTTCCTTATTTTGGACGAAATAATTGTGAGATTCTTGCAGTTTGAGTGCAGCGTTAGATTGTTGTTATGGATCAATCATGCTTCAACCGGAATGTACCGTGCATGCATGCATAACGACTCGGAGTCAACCGAGAAATCATCACAAACTAGGGGAATCAAAGACCATTTGCATGGATCAAACCGCAAAAGCGAGGGCAAGAATTCAGAGAGGGGCATGAATGAACTCCATCCAGCTTTTTACCGGGCCCTCCTGTTTGCAAAGCTGCAGCAGTCAATGCGTGCATAGATAGATTCATTCATACTACTACTACCAGGCTTATTAGTATTCTAATCAGCTGATAGTACTGCGTACTGCTGCTATACTACTAGCACTAGCTGGCTGCAATGGTGCAATGCGCCTCCATTTTCAAACTTTCAGAGTGCCTTTATTCACAGGCCACATCGCCAGTGCTCTCCATTGAAAAATGGAGTACTACAAGAGAAAAAGAAAACCTACCCCACGCATCACATCCCATCCATCATCCATGGTTGGACACACAAGTCCAAAAAGAGTCGTGGAGCCATTGAGGCAGCAGGAGCTAGCTAGCAGAGAGCCACAACACAATACTCCTTGGATTATTGGGCCATCACCAGCCAGATTGACCTGGGTTTCCCATATCCCAGCACAGTGCACGCACGCACGATCGAGACCGGTCACCACGAAATGTGAACCAGCTTCTCGCCGATTTCCCTCTCTCGTTTTCCACCCGGAAAACGAGAGCCATCGGCTACGGTGATGCTGCGTTGCTGCTTCCGTCGATGACTAGCTGCTGCCCGCTGGTTGCATCGGCCAGGGCACAAATGGTCCTAGTTTCCGGCTGACTCCAACAGGCGAGAGAACGGCGCGAGCTACCTGCCGCGCCCGGCGATCCATGAGGCTGGAGGTCGTGGGCTAAAATGGGTTTGAATAATGGAGGACGGGGCGTGTGCCAGTGTGGGGCAGTACTTACCGGGAACAGGCGTTTCGTGGTTACGCGCCCAAAGCTGCTGCCCTGTTTTACCCCTTGTACCCTTCCACCAAAGCCGGCCAATACGAAGTGCTTCAAGTGCAAGAGCATCTCGAGCGTCTTCCAAAACAAAAACAAAAAACACAAACCAGTTTCTCCAGATAGGAGAGCACAAAAAAAGTATCTGCTTCAATTTTTATTCGCAATTTTTTCTCTCATATACGTACATGATGATTCAACATTCATGATCATACGTAATGTGGAAAATTTAGGTCAAGTTCAAATTTAAACATTTATCTTAGTGCATTAGACAACACAAAGTTCAACAACTAAACTGCGTCAAACTTCCACACCTCGTGAACTAAATGATTTTTTAGTTTTTCATGGGACCCTCGGTTCTTCCAATGACATACCCGGAAAAAAAGGCCCCTGTCACGATTACCTCGAACTTCAATAGTACTGGCAGATCCACACACGATGGCAAAGCGTGATTACAACACCGCAAATGCCCGCTCCACATATTTCATAGCTGTTGTTGCTTGCATCTCCACACATTTTCTTCTCTACCTTGGGGTTTGATATTGGCTTCGCGAATGCTGCCCATCAAGGATATCTACATCTCATCTCTAAGATAATATCACATTCACTTAAAAGAAGGAGATAGTATTCCAGTGTGAATATGGGATCTTAAACTTCAAATTTCACATGAGATGCCTTTGAGTTGGCTAGTGGTGAGCAAGAGGTACCTGAAACATCGATGTCATTGTAAGAAAATGGTGTCATGAAGAACCATGCCAAAATCTATAGTTCATGATGTGCAACGGCTTCGAGAATGGTAGCATGATCACGGACGTGGATAGTGAATTCCATATGGCATGACACATGACAACTCTTCCACCCTCAGTGCATACAATCTACGAATCTAATTGTTCTCGTGATTCCCTTTAATTTTGTTAATTGCTAGAGTCCTCTCGATGTCTTGTTCACTGGGAACCTTCGTGCCACCTCTAATGCATACTACCTCTGTTCCATTAAACAGGGTATATAAATTTAGTCAAAAGTCAGCATGCTCTAAGTTTGACCAAATATACAATATAAATATCAGTATCTACAATATTAAATAAATACATCATATGAATATATTTTATGGTGAACTGATATTGAATTGGTATCTTGGATGTTCATACTTTTGTCTATATAATTAGTCAAGATTAATATATGTTGACTTTTATGAAAAAGAGCTAGTACAATCTATAAAATTAATCCTCCGTATGTTTGAGGTTGTAGTCGTGCCTTCTACGGTAAGTTGTTCTTGCTGGCCTCCAAGCTCAAGCCCAATGGCTCCCTCGACCTCTACAAAGCACGATGGGTGCTTCGCGGCTTTTCCGAGGAGCAAGGCGTCGACTTTGACGAGATGTTCAACCCGGTTGTCAACCTGGCGACGATTCGCGTCATCCTCTCCATCGCGCTCTCCGTTAAGTGGGAGACTCTCCAGCTCGACATTAAGAGTGCCTTCCTCCACTGCAAGCATGCCGAGGTTGTCTACATTCGCCAACCCACCGGCTTCATCGACTCTGCTTTCCCCGAGCAAGTCTGTCGGCTGAACCGTTCGCTTTACGTTCTCAAGCAGGCTCCTCGCACGTGGTACCGGTGGCACGACCTTCATCACTAATACATTCGATCCGAAATACCAGATGTAGTATAGTTGTTTTTTTTCTAGAAAACCTAGGTTTATATCGATCCTTGGGAAGAGACTCTTGTGAAATTTACTCAAGCAAGATCTTGTTAACTTGTAGAATCTTCGTCTCACAAGACCTTCGAGTTTACTTGGGATTGTGAATCAATAGATGTAGATAGACCAGGGCCAAGGATTTACTTGCATCTGTGCATACATGTTATGGAATAAAAGATAATAATATGCATAATTGTACTTAATTCAGTTCAGATTAGATTATTTTGAGCGATGCGTCCTTATGTACCGTAGACTCAAGTCGAGCTGGTTATCTACATACTATTGTCCAACCCACTCACTCAAGTCGAGCTGGTTATGAAGGATTATTAAGTGATCCATGGACCTGAAGGAGATATGCCCTAGAGGCAATAATAAAGTGGTTATTATTTATATCTCTATGTTTATGATAAATGTTTATATATCATGCTATAATTGTATTAACCGAAACATTTGTACATGTGTGATATGTAGACAAACAAAGAAGTCCCTAGTATGCCTCTTAACTAGCTTGTTGATTAATGGATGATTAGTTTCATAATCATGAACATTGGATGTTATTAATAACAGGGTTATATCATTATATGAATGATGTAATGGACACACCCAATTAAGCGTAGCATAAGATCTCGTCATTAAGTTATTTGCTATAAGCTTTCGATACATAGTTACCTAGTCCTTATGATCATGAGATCATGTAAATCACTTATACCGGAAAGGTACTTTGATTACACCAAACACCACTGCGTAAATGGGTGGCTATAAAGGTGGGATTAAGTATCCGGAAAGTATGAGTTGAGGCATATGGATCAACAAAGTGGGATTTGTCCATCCCGATGACGGATAGATATACTCGGGCCCTCTCTGTGGAATGTCGTCTAATGTCTTGCAAGCATATGAATGAGTTCATAAGAGACCACATACCACGGTACGAGTAAAGAGTACTTGTCAGGAGACGAGGTTGAACAAGGTATAGAGTGATACCGAAGATCAAACCTCGGACAAGTAAAATATCGCGTGACAAAGGGAATTGGTATCGTATGTGTATGGTTCATTCGATCACTAAAGTCATCGTTGAATATGTGGGAGCCATTATGGATCTCCAGATCCCGCTATTGGTTATTGGTCGGAGTGAGTACTCAACCATGTCCGCATAGTTCACGAACCGTAGGGTGACACACTTAAAGTTGGATGTTGAAATGGTAGTACTTGAATATGGAATGGAGTTCGAATATTTGTTCTGAGTCCCTGATGAGATCCCGACATCACGAGGAGTTCCTGAATGGTCCGAGAATAAGATTCATATATAGGATGTCATTTTATGTGAATTAAAATGTCGCGGAAGGTTCTATGGAAGGTTCTAGAAGGTTCTAGAAAAGTCCGAAGAAACCACCAAGGAAGGTGGAGTCCACATGGGACTCCACCTCCATGGCCGGCCAACCCTAGTGGGGGAGGAGTCCCAAGTGGACTCCCCCTTAGGGGGCCGGCCACCCCCCATATGGGAGGTGGAACTCCCACCTCTAGTGGGAGTCCTAGTTTGGCTAGGTTTCCCCTTCATATGGAAGGTTTTTGGTTCGGGTCTTATTCGAAGACTTGGAGACCAACTCTTGGGGTTCCACCTATATAATGAGGGCCAAGGGGGAGGGGGCCGGCCACCTCAAACACCACCAAGGTGGTCGCACCCCCCTCTCCCCAAACCCTAGCCGCCCCGCTCCTCCACTTCCCGCACGCTTAGCGAAGCTCCGCCGGACTTCTCCACCACCACCGACACCACGCCGTCGTGCTATCGGATTCAAGAGGAGCTACTACTTCCGCTGCCCGCCGGAACGGGGAGGTGGACGTCGTCTTCATCAACAACCGAACGTGTGACCGAGTACGGAGGTGCCGCCCGTTCGTGGCACCGGAACCGATCGTGATCAAGATCTTCTACGCGCTTTGCAAGCGGCAAGTGAACGTCTACCGCAGCAACAAGAGCCTCCTCTTGTAGGCTTTGGAATCTCTTCAAGGGTGAGACTCGATACCCCCTCGTTGCTACCGTCTTCTAGATTGCATCTTGGCTTGGATTGCGTGTTCGCGGTAGGAAATTTTTGTTTTCTATGCAACGTTATCCTACAAGTGGTATCGGAGCCGTGTCTATGCATAGATGGTTGCACGAGTAGAACACAATGGTTTTGTGGGCGTTGATGCTCTTGTTATCTTTAGTTTGAGTACTTTGCATCTTTGTGGCATAGTGGGATGAAGCGGCTCGGACTAACTTTACATGACCGCGTTCATGAGACTTGTTCCTCGCTCGACATGCAACTTGTATTGCATAAGAGGCTTTGCGGGTGTCTCGTCTCTCCTACTATAGTGAAGATTCAATTTACTCTTCTATTGAAAACATTAGTATCAACGTTGTGGTTCATGTTCGTAGGTAGATTAGATCTCTCTCGAAAACCCTAAACCACGTAAAATATGCAAACCAAATTAGAGACGTCTAACTTGTTTTTGCAGGGTTTGGTGATGTGATATGGCCATAATGTGATGATGAATATGTATGAGATGATCATTATTGTATTGTGGCAACCGGCAGGAGCCTTATGGTTGTCTTTATATTTCATGTTGAGTAGTATTTCAAAGTAGTTGTTATAGTTGCTACATGGAGGACAATCATGGAGACGGCGCCATTGACCTTGACGCTACGCCGACGATGATGGAGATCATGCCCGAAGATGATGGAGATCATGTCCGTGCTTTGGAGATGAAGATCAAAGGCGCAAAGACAAAAGGGCCATATCATATCACATATGAACTGCATGTGATGTTAATCCTTTTATGCATCTTATTTTGCTTAGATCGCGACGGTAGCATTATAAGATGATCCCTCACTAAAATCTCAAGATAATGAAGTGTTCATCCTTAGTAGCACCTTTGCCAAGACTTGTCGTTTCAAGCATCTCGTGATGATCGGGTGTTATAGAATCAACAAGTGCATACAACGGGTGCAAGACAGCTTTGCACATGCGGATACTAAGGTGGCCTTGACGAGCCTAGCATGTACGTACATGGTCTCGGAACACGTGATACCGAAAGGTAGAGCATGAATCATATGGTTGATATGATGAACACTTTGAGTGTTCGCTATTGAAACCACACCTTGTCTCGTGATGATCGGACAAAGGTGCGGTGGATTTGGTTCGTGTGATCACTAAGACAATGCGAGGGATATTGTTTTGAGTGGGAGTTCACCTAGATTTTTAATTATGTTGAATTAAAATTTGAACTCAATTTGTCATAAACTTAGTCTAAACTTTTGCAAATATATGTTGTAGAGATGGCGTCCCCAATCAATTTTAACCAGCTTCCTAGAGAAAGAAAAACTTAAGAGCAACGGTAGCAACTTCACCGACCGGTTCCGTCATGTGAGGATCTTCCTCTCTCGGCGGAAATCTGCAATATGTGCTTGATGCACCGCTAGGTGACCCTCCCAGTAAACCGAAACCGATGAAGTAAAAGCTGTTTACGCGACTCGGAAAACTCGGTACTCTCAAGTTCAGTGTGCCATCTTATGCAGTCTGGAATCCGATCTTCAAAAACGTTTTGAACACCACGATCCTCATGAGTTGATGAAAGAGTTGAAGACTATTTTTGAGACTCATGCGGCCGTGGAATGCTATGAAGCATCGAAACAATTTTTCAGCTCGCATGATGGAAGAAGGCAGCTCCGTTAGTGAGCACATGCTCGCCATGACCGGGCATGCGAAGAAACTCGATGACTTGGGAATAGTGATTCCTAACGGATCGGGGATTAATCGTGTCCTTCAATCACCGCCACCAAGTTACAAGAACTTTGTGATGAACTACAATATGCGTAACATGAACAAGGAGTTACTCGAACTCTTTGGCATGCTAAAAGATGCTGAGATTGAGATCAAGAAAGAGCACCAAGTGTTGATGGTCAACAAGACCACCAGCTTCAAGAAACAGGGCAAGTCTAAGGGAAAATTCAAGAAGGGTGGCAAGAAAGCTGCCACGCCTCCTATGAAACCTAAGAACGGCCCTAAGCCCGATGCCGAGTGCTATTACCGCAAGGAGAAGGGACACCGGAAGCGTAATTGCTCCAAGTATCCGGCTGATCCGAAGAGCGGCCTTGTCAAGAAGAAGAAAGAAGGTATATCCGATATACATGTTATAGATGTTTATCTCACTCGGTTCTCGTTCTAGTACCTGGGTATTTGATACCGGTTCGGTTGCTCATATCCGTAACTCGAAACAGGAACTAAAGAATAAACGAAGACTACCGAAAGATGAAGTGACGATGCGCGTTGGAAATGGATCCAAAGTCGATGTGATCGCCGTCGGCACACTTCCTCTACATCTACCTTCGGGATTAGTTTTAAGCCTAAATAATTGTTATTTTGTACCCGCGTTGAGCATGAACATTATATCCGGATCTTGTTTAATGCAAGACGGTTATTCATTCAAGTCTCGAGAATAATGGTTGTTCTATTTTTATGAATAATATCTTTTATGGTCGAGCACCACAAAAGAATGGCTTATTTCTGTTGGATCTCGATAGTAGTGATACGCATATACATAACATTGATGCTAAGCGAATTAAATTGAATGATAATTCTACTTATATGTGGCAATCGTCGTCTTGGTCATATTGGAGTGAAACGCATGAAGAAACTCCATACCGATGGATTACTTGAATCACTTGACTTTGAGTCACTTGATAGATGCGAAGCATGTCCGATGGGAAAAATGACTAAGACTCCATTTTCTCGGTGTGATGGAGCGAGCTACTGACTTATTGGAAATCATACATACCGATGTGTGCGGACCAATGAGTGTAGCATCACGCGGTGGTTATCGTTATGTTCTAACCTTCACAGATGATCAGAGTAGATATGGGTATATCTATTTCATGAAACATAAATCCGAAACTTTCGAGAAGTTTAAGGAATTCCAAAGTGAAGTAGAAAATCAACGTAACAAGAAGATCAAATTTCTACGATCCGATCGTGGAGGTGAATATCTCGAGTTATGAGTTTGGCATGCATTTAAAGAAATGCGGAATACTTTCACAATTGATACCGCCGGAACACCTCAACGTAACGGTGTGTCCGAACGTCGTAATCGAACTCTCTTAGATATGGTTCGTTCTATGATGTCTCTTACCGATTTGCCGTTATCATTTTGGAGTTATGCATTAGAGACAGCTCGCATTCACTTTAAATAGAGCACCATCAAAATCCGTAGAAACGACACCGTATGAATTATGGTTTAATAAGAAACCTAAGTCGTCGTTCCTGAAAGTTTGGGGTTGCGAAGCCTATGTAAAGAAGTTACAACCGGACAAGCTAGAACCCAAAGCGGAGAAATGCGTCTTCATAGGATACCCTAAGGAAACTATAGGGTATACTTTCTATCACAAATCCGAAGGCAAAATATTTGTTGCTAAGAACGGAACCTTTCTTGAGAAAGAATTTCTCACTAAAGAAGTGACTGGAAGAAAAGTAGAACTCGATGAGATTGATGAATCTATACTCGTTGATCGCAGTAGCGCAAGCATCGGAAGTTGTACCCGTACCGCCTACACCGGCAACAGAGGAAGCTAATGATAAAGATCATGAAACTTCGAACGAGGAAACCATCGAACCTCGCAGATCGACAAGGGAGCGTACCACTCCCGATTGGTATGATCCTTGTCTAAATGTCATGATTGTGGATAACAATGATGAGGACCTCGCGACGTATGAAGAAGCGATGATGAGCCCAGATTCCAACAAATGGCAAGAAGCCATGAAATCCGAAATGGGATCCATGTATGATAACAAAGTATGGACTTTGGTTGACTTACCTGATAGCCGAAAGGCTGTCAAGAATAAATGGATCTTCAAGAGAAAAACAGATGCTGATGGTAATATTACTGTCTATGAAGCTCGACTTGTCGCAAAGGGTTTCCGACAAATTCAAGGAGTTGACTACGATGAGACTTTCTCACATGTAGCGAAGCTAAAATCTGTGAGGATTTTGTTAGCAATAGCTGCATTTTTCGATTATGAGATTTGGCATATGGATGTCAAAACGGCGTTCCTTAATGGAGACATTGAGGAAGAGTTGTATATGGTACAACCCAAAGGTTTTGTCGATCCTAAAAATGCCGACAAAGTATGCAAACTTCAGCGTTCAATTTATGGACCGAAGCAAGCATCAAGAAGTTGGAACCGACGCTTTGATAAGGTGATCAAAGACTTCGGGTTTATACAAAGTGTCATGGAGAGGCCTCGTATTTACAAGAAAGTGAGTGGGAGCTCCGTAGCATTCCTGATATTATATGTAGATGACATATTATTGATTGGGAATGATATAGAACTATTAAGCAGTGTTAAAGGTTATTTGAATAATAGTTTTTCAATGAAAGACCTTGGTGAAACATCGTATATATTAGGCATCAAGATTTATAGAGATAGATCAAGACGCCTAATAGGGCTATCACAGTAGTACATATCTGGACAAGATTCTAAAGAAGTTTAGAATGGACGAAAGTAAGAAAGGATTCTTACCTATGTTACCAGTGCAAGGTCTTGAGTAAGACTCAAGGATCGGCTACTACGAAGAAAGAGAAAGGATGAGTAATATCCCCTATGCCTCTGCAGTAGGATCTATCATGTATGCCATGCTATGTACTAGACCGGATATAGCACATGCTGTTAGTTTGACTAGCAGATATCAAAGTGATCCAGGAATGGAACACTGGACAGCGGTCAAGAATATCCTGAAGTACTTGAAAAGAACTAAGGATATGTTTCTTTGTTATGGAGGTGACCAAGAGCTCGTTGTAAGTGGTTACACCGATGCAAGTTGGAACACCGATCCCGATGACTCTAAGTCACAGTCCGGGTACGTGTTTATGTTGAATGGTGCTGCAAGAAGTCGGGCAAGCTCGAAGCAAGGCACGGTGGCGAAGTCTTCAACAGAATCGAGTACATAGCGGCTTCAGAGGCTTCATCAGAAGCGGTATGGATGAAGAGGTTCATTGTAGAGCTCGGTGTGGTTCCTAGTGCATTGGACCCATTAATCATATACTGTGATAACATGGGTGCCATCGCCAATGCACAAGAGCCAAGGTCACACAAGAGGCTGAAGCATATCAAGTTGCGTTACCACTCGATTCGTGAGTACATCGAAGATGGAGAAGTAAAGATTTGCAAAGTACACACTGATCTGAATGTAGCAGATCCGTTGACTAAAGCTCTCCCTAGGGCAAAGCATGACCAACACCGTAATGCCATGGGTGTTAGGTATATTACAATGTAATCTAGATTATTGACTCTAGTGCAAGTGGGAGACTCGAATGAGATATGCCCTAGAGGCAATAATAAAGTGGTTATTATTTATATCTCTATGTTTATGATAAATGTTTATATATCATGCTATAATTGTATTAACCGAAACATTTGTACATGTGTGATATGTAGACAAACAAAGAAGTCCCTAGTATGCCTCTTAACTAGCTTGTTGATTAATGGATGATTAGTTTCATAATCATGAACATTGGATGTTATTAATAACAAGGTTATATCATTATATGAATGATGTAATGGACACACCCAATTAAGCGTAGCATAAGATCTCGTCATTAAGTTATTTGCTATAAGCTTTCGATACATAGTTACCTAGTCCTTATGACCATGAGATCATGTAAATCACTTATACCGGAAAGGTACTTTGATTACACCAAACACCACCGCGTAAATGGGTGGCTATAAAGGTGGGATTAAGTATCCGGAAAGTATGAGTTGAGGCATATGGATCAACAAGTGGGATTTGTCCATCCCGATGACGGATAGATATACTCGGGCCCTCTCGGTGGAATGTCGTCTAATGTCTTGCAAGCATATGAATGAGTTCATAAGAGACCACATACCACGGTACGAGTAAAGAGTACTTGTCAGAGACGAGGTTGAACAAGGTATAGAGTGATACCGAAGATCAAACCTCGGACAAGTAAAATATCGCGTGACAAAGGGAATTGGTATCGTATGTGTATGGTTCATTCGATCACTAAAGTCATCGTTGAATATGTGGGAGCCATTATGGATCTCCGGATCCCGCTATTGGTTATTGGTCGGAGTGAGTACTCAACCATGTCCGCATAGTTCACGAACCGTAGGGTGACACACTTAAAGTTGGATGTTGAAATGGTAGTACTTGAATATGGAATGGAGTTCGAATATTTGTTCGGAGTCCCGGATGAGATCCCGGACATCACGAGGAGTTCCGGAATGGTCCGGAGAATAAGATTCATATATAGGATGTCATTTTATGTGAATTAAAATGTCGCGGAAGGTTCTATGGAAGGTTCTAGAAGGTTCTAGAAAAGTCCGGAAGAAACCACCAAGGAAGGTGGAGTCCACATGGGACTCCACCTCCATGGCCGGCCAACCCTAGTGGGGGAGGAGTCCCAAGTGGACTCCCCCTAGGGGGCCGGCCACCCCCCATATGGGAGGTGGAACTCCCACCTCTAGTGGGAGTCCTAGTTTGGCTAGGTTTCCCCTTCATATGGAAGGTTTTTGGTTCGGGTCTTATTCGAAGACTTGGAGACCAACTCTTGGGGTTCCACCTATATAATGAGGGCCAAGGGGAGGGGGCCGGCCACCTCAAACACCACCAAGGTGGCCGCACCCCATAGTGGCCGGCGCCCCCTCTCCCCAAACCCTAGCCGCCCCGCTCCTCCACTTCCCGCACGCTTAGCGAAGCTCCGCCGGACTTCTCCACCACCACCGACACCACGCCGTCGTGCCGTCTGGATTCAAGAGGAGCAACTACTTCCGCCGCCCGCCGGAACGGGGAGGTGGACGTCGTCTTCATCAACAACCGAACGTGTGACCGAGTACGGAGGTGCTGCCCGTTCGTGGCGCCGGAACCGATCGTGATCAAGATCTTCTACGCGCTTTTGCAAGCGGCAAGTGAACGTCTACCGCAGCAACAAGAGCCTCCTCTTGTAGGCTTTGGAATCTCTTCAAGGGTGAGACTCGATACCCCCTCGTTGCTACCGTCTTCTAGATTGCATCTTGGCTTGGATTGCGTGTTCGCGGTAGGAAATTTTTTGTTTTCTATGCAACGTTATCCTACAGGACCAAAGTATTAAGATCAAAGTTGTTATCGTTATTCCCTATTGGATCTCAAACTACCACCGTACTCCCCCTACCGTCACTGGATTTTGCAAGCCGTATTACCTTTATCAATCATCGGGGTCTTGGATACCTGACAAGTACTAGATTGAGGTAGGAGATAGAGATACAATCATCTAAGTCTTACAATGAAAATTGAGTACAACACCCATGTAAAATTAAATGCACGTAATGTTGCGAGGCTAGGGCTCACTCCTCAACCCGTGAGGACTCACACATGATATCAGCAATCATAAACATTGTAAAGAAATTTTTAAGATCAATATAAAATAGTCTTATAATGTCATCAATTGTGATGAGATCAATAGTACAAGTAGGATATATGGCTAAGGAGAGGGGAGGGTGAAGATGTCGATGGAGCAGCGGTTCCCCTCTCCTTAGATGCAAATAGTGAAATGGATCTCGGGGTGGCTTCAGAGCTCTGTGTGGTGTTTCTTCTATTTGCGCTCACCTTTCTAGGGGGGGGGGGGGGGTTGTGATGCCCATTATGCATAGGCCCCTTCACGAAAGTTGTTCCATTTGACTCAAGGAAGACGGTGGCACATAGTACGGGCGGGCTGTGTCCATACTAGTGGTCGCCAAACTCTCTGATGCTTCTCTTCGTGGCCGCTTTGACTTGGAAGTTTCAACAACTTGAAAATCTTCAATAATTGTCCTTAATTATGTCCAGAAAATATCCATGTCTGCACACAGAGATTTCCAAATCTTTGCAATAGTTAGTGATTTGTGGCAAGTTGAGAGAGATATTTCATCAGTTGCTTGACTAATATAAAATTTAAACATGGATAAAGGTGGTTGTTTCTCACAGCCATCAATCACCTCCACATACTTCATGTGCTCGTGCTCCGTCATGTTGCTATTCGTTCATTAGTGTGCTGAGGGCACAACCTTTCTACTGTACGTCGACGGCATTGTCCTCCCGCCTCCTCACCATGACAAACATAGGCAGTTTTCACCTGCAACCCCTCCGGCATGCACCTCTCTAAAGCCAAGTACGCCGCGGAGATTCTAGAAAAAGCCGGAATGATTGCCTGCAAGTCCGCGCCGCCGCCGGTTGACACGTCACTTAAGCTTGTCGCCACCACTGGTCCTCCTGTCGCTAACCCGACTGATTACCGGAGCCTCGCTAGGGCACTCTAGTATCTCACCTTCACTGCCATGACATCGGGTACATCGTTCAACAGGTGTGTCTTCACATGCACGATCCTCGTGAGCAGCACCTGGTGGCCATCAAGCGCATCTTGCGCTACGTCACGGGCACGATTTCTTATGGACTCCAGCTTCACCCGTCTTCGCTGGGCTCCATGGTCACCTACACCGACACTGACTGGGTCAACTATCCCGACAATCGACGTTTCACGTCGGGCTTCTGCGTATACCTCGGTGACAATCTCTTCTCTCTTCGAAGTGGCAACACACGATCTCCTGTTCCAGTGCCGAGGCTGAGTACCATGATGTGGCTCAGTGGCGGAGCTAGCGCGCTATCTGAGCCTGGGCAGAGTATTAGCTGCACTTGGTTTGCTCAGTGTTTGCCCGGCCAAACTCCACCTTAAATCCTTGTATTCTTACTAATAAATCAATGGAATTAGCAGCTGAGCCCTGCCAAGGCTATTGGATTCGTCAACTCCTCCACGAGCTTCATCGGCCATCTCCTCCTGCTACGGTTCTGTTTTGTTACAATGTTAGCGTTGTCTACATGTCCATGAACCGCGTCTAGCATCATCACACTAAAACACATCAAGATCGACCTCCACTTCGTTCGAGATCGTGTTTCCATGGGCCAAGTCCGCTTGTGGCATGTTTCCTCATCTCGACAGTTCGCCGACATCTTGATGAAGGGTCTTCTGTCAACGTTGCTATGATACTAGATATGATTAAGGGTCCAGTCATCATAGCTACATATCTCCCCCGTTGTGAATCGTGGAGAAGTGTTGATGTACCGCTAATCCCTTAAATCGTGGAGAGTTCTTTTTTATGTGCTCTGATATTACCTATATATACTTGTCATGGGAAAGGGCTAAGTGTGGTTAATCTTCACAAGTCGGAACAAAATCTTTGCGTGACATCGTTGGTCGTATGTGACCTCGATCTGCCTGCCCCTCTCTCTCTCTCTGCTGTCAACGGCCGTGACATCGGGACGGACGTGCATTGATGCACACATCTCATGACGTAACGGCGAACGGCAAACGTTATTAACCCAACCTGCATATTTTGCCGTTCATCCAGACCATGACAATGACCACGAGGAAAAGGACTCTGTGAACCGGCAAACTTAATACAGTACTACTATCTCTCTCTCTGCCTGGGGAGTATCGTAGTATCCTTGAATCAATGGTGGTTCTTGACCAGTACTACTAGTAATCAGTACGATGATCGTCCTCCAAGTATCCAAGGCACTGGCCTGGGCTCGAGGCCTCGAACAACTATCGCCCACTTTTTCCTCTGACAAATCACAGCGAGAGGAGGCGAACCTCCTGGCGCAAGCAATGGCACGTGGAAAAGGTAAAGGCTAGGGCCGTATAGCTAGTCTCTACAACTGTCGCAACATCTTAGCCACGTAAGCGTGTACTCCGTATGTACTGAAGCCGGAGTACGGCCGGTGTTAATTAAGCATGGCGTGAAGGTACAGATAGTGTCATGGTGGTGAACTGACTGGTGAGAAATGAGAGAGTGATGTGGCTACAGAAGCATGTGATGTGAAGGTCGCCATGCCTTGCCCTGCCGGATTCTTTGCTTCGAGACGACGATGATGGATGACCTCTCGTGTCATTACAGCTAGCACGATCTATCAGAGTGTACCTGTAAACAATACCTGCGATCACAAGCCGTATGCCGTATCCACGTGAACGTATTCAGATCTCGTGAGAAAACTATCTCCTCCCGCTTTCTTTTTGTTGTGGCAATATAGAACAATGGGGTGACTGTGGATGCTCTATCTAGATTCTAGAGCGAGGGAAAGCTAAAGTAGACCAACTAATGATAGGATCATATCATAGGATGTCGTCTAAAAAATAATGATAGGGTGTTGAGCATATGGGGCCATAGAATAGTGCAAACTTATGCTACTTGTTAAGAAACCTTAAGCATCCATCGTAACCTGCTGCCAACGAAAAACCAACACGCGCGCAAGAACCTAACCAATGGCTGTAGCCTGCAGGTGACGCCAACTTACAATATCACAAGCTTAATAAAGCTACACGCAGCTGGATAATGTAGTTAAACTTCCCTCCTTGTGAATTGCATCATGGCCTTATCGTGGCTGCCAAAGAACGGGCGTGCTGGCCGGGCCCCCTAGTCCTGGTCTACCCAATTAAGGCCTTTTGTTGCCAAATATATCTACTTGCACACAAACTTGTCATCGTGCATATGTTGCATGAATCCGGTGGTTTTGATGACACCATGAGATCTTCGCTAATAGACAAACAAATGGAAATGATCGATAAGTGTCGACCGACAGATTAAGCCTTGGCGTTGGACAGTTTTGTAGATACTCACGTGTCCACCTCGTGTCTTGACAATTCCTATAGGTTCATTTCTTTCGCCTCCTTCTATCAATAGATAATAAATTTAGTTGACTGAGTTTAATGTATATGTTCTTAAATCCCAGATGGAAAAAGGAAAACATGCTCATTCATAGAAACATTTCCTGTATTTTCTTTCATCCTACTCATCGAGAGGTTTCGAGGGTCGTGTCCAACGTCGAACAGAAGAACATTCTGAAGCCCGAGCAAAATAGCGATAAAAAATCTTGGGTTGATTCTTCCCCTTGAAAACCACCATGGAAAAAGACACGAGGTAAGGTCGATTCACTGCCGGTAAGCGTAGGTAACTGCCCAAATTTGAGGAATGTTGGATTCATGTATGAACGTCAATGATCAACTCCATCAATGACCACATACTAGGAAGCTACATGGAAAGAGGAGCATGGGATGTGACGAGAAGAGACCCAAAGAGTCACTTCACCTGCTGCTCAAACCACACCACATACCCATCACACTTCTTCGTTCGCCCCACTCGATTTCCATGGGTTGAACGCAGGGCAATCCACCAACATCCTATAGAATTTTAGTTGTCATAGCCTCACGGAGTGGAGAGGGGGTCCTTTGCTTTATCGAGCTTAGGAAAAATGGTATGCTAGGGCAGAGATGCTTGGTCTTGTTATATTTTGCCCTGATAGGGCTCCAACAATCTAGATTTGTTGAAGTGAGCCAGAGCCAACAAGGTTGGGGTGTGTGTTTGTGTGATGATAGGTTAGTGATTTTGAGATTTTAATGCAGCTTCACTTGTTTTGGCATATTATAACCTCACACTCCCTCCATTCCAATGGATACAACACCCTCTTTTTTCGTGTTTTTCTTTGAACAAAAATTAATCTATGTGTACAAAAAATGTTTGATATAAAATTGGTATCATTAGAAATTATTTTTGAACATGATTATAATGATATTATTTATATGCTACTACCTCTATTCCAATAGAGACTTTATTTTGAAAAGTAAATCTAAGCAAAGTTTGACCAAACTTTGCGAAAATCTATCAATAAATATGATATTTTACATATATCATATGAAAATATATTCCATGATGTATCTAATGATATTGATTTTGTATTTTGCATGTTAATGACTTTTTATAAAAACTTGTCAAACCTTAGATGGTTCGACTTTTACAAAACAATATAAATCTTATTCATTGGAATGAAGGTAGTGCACAACTGAGATATTGTAGTCCAGTTTTTTACTCGGTCATAGTTCACTTTGAAATACGTGTTCGCCTTATTCACACAAAGGAGGTAGTATCTGTTTTGTTGCACACAAAAGGTGGCATATTATGATGTTTTAGCAATTCTATTGCAAGAAATGATGCAATCATGTTTCAATCATACTTTATTGTTGCTTACATTGTTTTTCTATGTTGCATGTGTAGGTTATTCTTTTTTACATGTGTTGCGACGCATTTTTCAACGGTGTAGTTGCAAGAATTGGGGATTTGTTGCATCACATAATAATTTTTGGAATATTCAAAACTGAAAATTTACACGCACGTAGAATAAATCATTGACTACATTCTCATATTTTTGTTGATTTCTTTGAAGCTTCAAATTTGAATTTTGCGAAGTTTTAAAAAATGAGCTCCAGGGAGATCATTTGCCGAAATGATGCATAGAAGGCACATGTGAAAACCATTTTTGAAATATAATTCCTCCTGCATACAGAAGAGTGGCGCTATAATGGATTCTTATATGTGATGGTAGTGGACGGCACATGTCGACTTCAAATGCAAGGCAGACAACTAAAGATAACTTGTACTACTACTATTAGTACATGAATGATTATATCTCTGCAGGTAAATGATGAGGAGGAATCGGCTTACAACTGATTGGCACTGCGACGACGATGAGGGTTTTTGTCAACGGTGGCGGTGCACGATCGATGGGTGCATCGAATTCCATCGTATCTGCCTCCAAAACAATTCCCCGCCCCCTTTCTGCCGCGATGGCTCGTCAACCTGTACTATATACAGCTAAACTATACGTACATCCTCAGAATCACGTCTCATTCTGCAGACAATAGAAGACCACGTATCTGAATCTGGTAAAAATAGGCACTAGCTTTGCCTGAATTCATACGATGACTAACATGTAAATTGCACACGTATGTGTGATCTTGGAAGAGCGCGTGTACGTACATCATCCAAGGACCAGAGGATGGAGGGGTGAGTGAGTGAGTGAGCTGACGGGCGGGATGCCGCTCGCCATCGGCGTGTGCATCGTTGCGTGCACGCGGGCGTGTCTCCGGTGGTGTGCGCCCACCCTACCTCACCTCACCTGCATGCAGGCAGCGGCAGCGGAAGCGGCGCGTGTACGTCTATTTGCTGATGCCGCAACAGCACATGCATCAGTGATCAGTCTATCTCATCACCCTGGCACTGTATCTTCTGATCATTGCGCCATACGATGCCCTGCTTACTTCTGCAGAGAATTAACTCGCGGGGCAGGGCAGGGAGCCCTGAGCAATGTGATCTGAGAAAGATTTGATTGGAAACAACGGCCATCGATGAAGTTTCAGGGAATTGAATGTGCTGTCACGCAGCATATTCCGGCGAACCAAGTTACCGCCTACCGGTACTCGACGAAGCGCAGTTGCCTCTTTCAGTAGCGTCCGCAATCGTACACTGCAAGCCTCTGCACCTAGAGTACTTGTATCGCACTGCCGACACGCGACCGTCCGTCCCTGGCAGCAGGGTTAATGGATCTCCTTACTGTACTCTACGACCCTGTTGCCCCACAGAATACGGTACAAACAGCTACTCATTCAGATATACAGTGTAATCTAGCATTTGCATTTCGATTTGCCGATGCCTTCAGCATACGATCGTTCAGTTCTGAAGCTCCGCGGAAAGGGGCATGTTTGTCTGAATTTCTGCTTTCTCACCGAGGCGATCTTCACACTTCATGCTCGTCTTTCAGCAGAAGCTCCTTCTCGGGGTCCTGTTACAGAAACCAAGTTAATAAAGAGCGCAGGAAGGCATTAACCTTCTGATTGTACCATCAAACATCTTGATCCGAATAGAGCCTTTGCCTTCTATCTAACGTACTGTCAAACGGCTGCTGAAACACCTTGGATAGTGCAGCAGTCTGATCTGAAAAATAGCATAGGATACACTGCAAACATGCTACACTGATCTGGAAGTTGGAAGTTAAACTGACGAGCTAAAAACTACGTTTGGATGGATAGCTGGGGCTAACAGTATGCGTGATTCATGCTTAACATTGCAACGACTAACCTTAGGCAAACTGTGGCAGCCGGAGAAAAGCTGGGGCGTAGAAAATGGCCACCACGCCGCATTTGTGCCAAACTTCAGCAAGAAACTGAGTCTATGCATGAATCCCGAAAACTTTGGTAAGAAGCTGAGTATATGTAGTATTGATCCTGTAAACTTTGGAAGGAAATTGAGACTCTGTACGAATCCCATAAACTTTGTCCACAAACGCCACGGTGACGATCCAGCTGCACCTCCATATTGGCTCGGCGAAATATTCTCAGGTAAACGAAGGAACACAATAGACTGCAGAAATTAGGAATAACAAAATTATGTATTGTCAAAAACATAAAGTACATATCTTAACCCTTAAGAAAGAGTCAATTGCATGAAACTGCATGTATTGTTGAAACTGGGGATATAATATACTTCCGAGTGATACAGTAGATACCCTTTTCGCAAAAATGACTGGAAAACTACACTTCGTTCTTTTTCGATAATGGGCGCAACTACACTTCGTCCAGGCAGCAATTATTCAAGGATATCGCATTTCCTAAGATGGATCACCCCTCATTCACTTTTCAGAATATGGAATCACCAGAGATTGCAAGGCAACTGAAGATGCTGGAGATCACAGAAATTCTGAGGTACTACCAGTCGCAAAGACTCAAGGCAAACACAACTAGTTGCTGCAGGCCTCCTCTTCTGAGTTGTTGTTCTCTGATGAGGGGCAACATATCATTTTGGTCTCTCATTGTTTTAATAATGTTAGCAAACCGCAATGGCCATGCTTAAGGTTATGTTTGTGACCAACTGAAGCTGGAAGATTCTCTACAGTTATGATAAAAAAAAAGGCAACAGCTAACAATCATGGTACCTTACATTAACACTAGCACTTGAAAACCGGAAAGGCAAGCTCTCAAACTGACCTTTTGAGATAAATGAAGGGCACCATCTTCGACTTTCTTGTATATCTTTCTAGCGGCCAGAATGAATGCCTACATTATGTACCGATTTAAACTAATCTCCAAGAGAAAAGAAGTGCAATTGGTAACCAATGTACTAGGGATAAGCCATTTACCTGCTCAACATTTTGTTTAGTTTTTGCAGAGGCCTCCACATATAGCAGATTGTGCTTCTTGGCAAAATTTTGACCTTCCTCATAGCTGACAGTACGCATATTAGACAGATCACATTTGTTTCCAATCAGCAGAAATGTTACGTCAGCTCTGGATTGCTCTCCTGCTTCATCTAGCCATATAGCAATATGGTTAAAAGTCTCCCTCCTGAAGTAAGATCAGTGGAGCTTAAGAACCATCACACTCACAAAGCTAACACGA
Source organism: Lolium rigidum (assembly GCF_022539505.1). Classification (NCBI taxonomy): domain Eukaryota; kingdom Viridiplantae; phylum Streptophyta; class Magnoliopsida; order Poales; family Poaceae; genus Lolium; species Lolium rigidum. Next base: position 41,856,751 of record NC_061514.1, on the reverse strand, counting down.
TAACAGATATGTTGCCAAATCATCGAAGTACCTTGTGATGTCATAAACCAAAACAATGCAAGGAGTTCTACTGTAGAATTGCCTAATTACAGGTCTGCATACTCCTTTGCCAGCCTGCAAAGTCAAGACATGACAATATGAGATGAACATGCTTTTTTGAGAGAATTGTAACTCTTTATTCCTTCAACACAAGCGTTACATGTTTAACCAAAAGAGGTACACAATAGAATTAGGGGGTTCGTCTAACCAAACTTGTTGGTCTGACCCCTGGCTAGCCTAGCTAATTCATCAGCAACCATATTTGCTTCGCGACAATTGTGCTCGAACTGAATCTCCAGGAATTCAGAAGCTAAGTAATAGCAGTGAGATGAACATGCTTCGTAACATAAAATTCCACAAGTATTGTACATACAGTCAAAACATACAACTAGAAAAACATACTTGCATTGCATTTTATTTAAACAGATTCATAGATGGTTATTATGTCGTCATGTAAATTACAAATAATAAAGCATAATTTGAGATATAATGGTATGAAACAACGAGCTGTGGTTAGTGCTCTCCAAGCCATTGCCATCACTTTGCTGTTAGGTTATCCATTAGGTATGGAGTGAAAATAACGTTTCACTTCAGTCATATTCAGTCAGAAAATTAAAAGGAGAAACGTATCAACTGTGACACTATGACAGTATGAACCACTACGAAAGGATTCTTCTCCCTCACATTATGACATGGGCCACACCAAACAAAAAAAAAAACTTTGTTTCAAGAATAGCACCGAGAAATCACCTTTCAATTATGAAAATATGACTCTGAAGATTGTTTTTCCGTGAAATACGGGTCAACATAAATGGATATATAGGGACAATGAGCTATTTGATGGCACACACCGTGTCCCAGATCTCAAGCCTTATGGCCTTGTCGTCCAGGGTGACAGTGCGCGTGCCGAAGTCGATGTCGTCGGTGGGTTCGTACACCGCCTGGAACGTCCTGTCTGTGAACTGCAGCCGCAAGCAGGTCTTCCCAACGCCTGCGACAATAGATCACCATCGGCAGCAATTCAATACTACCAGATCGGGGAAGGGGGAGGCAGGGAACGAAGATCAACCTGGGTCACCGATGATGGTGTACTTGAAGCAGTAATCGTATGGCATCTTCGATCGTGAACGGCGACGAGATCCTCTGATTTTTTTCTTTTTGAGAAAAGGCGGAAATCCTCTGATTGGATTGGAGAAGGGGATATGATTATTTGCGGTTAATTTAGGGCTAGGCGCGGCCCAGCCCAATCGTCAGGTCTACATTTCAGGCCCAAGCCGGGCGGATCAGTGGAAAAGCTAGTCGGGCCCCAGGCCACGGTCTGGGCCTCTTCAATAAACCACACATATTTGAGGGGCAGGCCTGGCCCTATGTTCCCAGACCTAGCCCATGGCCATGCTTGGGGATTTTAGGGCTAGACTGGGCCAGGCTGCCCATGCCTAGTTATCCTTGGTAGGCTCGTTCTAGTTTTGGTAAACTGGTGTTCTCACTTATCGCCGTGTCTTCTTACAAAACCGAAATGCACCCTCTGACATTTACAAGTTGGAGTCTCTCCATCAAAAAATAAAGAAGAAGAAAAAAAAGAGTAATTGTTTGCGTGTGTGGCAATTGCGGCTACACCGACTAAGATGAGTATTACATCACCCATGACTACATCATGATCGGCCAGCTCCGACATCAACATCAAGGACAATGTCTACGACAAGACATCGGAAAGAACTTTGGTCAATAACATCTGTGTCAACACTTGTGTCTAGTAAAAAAACACTTGTGTTGCGTGAACGATACTCTCGTTTGGACAGCGGGAGGGCAGAGAAGGCACCAACAGAGACATTGATGACGACAAGGCGGAGAAGATGATGGAAGTGCAAGACTTAAAATTCAGTCGCAATCATCCACTTCACTCCTTCTACGGCTAAGAGGAAATGTTAGAATTTGTGTAGAGCTAGATATAAACTAGGATTCTACCTTCTTCTACTCTAATTCTACCTCCCTTCATGTACCCTCTTGTACTTGTAGGGGCTAGGATAATAGATATGAAATAGAAATTAGGGTTCATCTATTTCTTACAAGCCAGAGGTCACTGCTGGCCGGCGTTGCATGAAGATGACGCCTGGAGGTTGCTCAAGACATTTTTGGGTTACGGACGGCGGGTAGGTCGGGAGAGAGGGGCAAGGCATACACGGAGGACATGACGGGCAGTTGAGCTCCGTCGCGGGGCTGGGGTTGGTGGTGTCGAGTCCATGGCTGTTGCGCAAAGGAGAAGAAGCGGCCGCATCGGAGGAGAGGGAGAGAAGATGATTTTGCTTCGCGCTGGGTCAGCTATGCAAGGTTGCAAGGGCTACGAGTGTGCGTTCCACTGACGAGGGATAAAAAAAATACGAGAGGCACAAATCTAGCAGGCATGTGAGATACCGTGCATGCATGTACCGTTGATCTCCTTTGAGATTGATATTTGTGCGGATCTTTTTTTGCCTTCTTGCATTCAGCAAGTACTATCTCTATTCAGTCGGTACATAATTGTTTTTTTCAAGATCCAGATTTGAAGGTCATATTTATTTTAAAAAAAATCTGATTAACAACCTATTTAAATATGTGTATTTTTAACGATATCTTATAATAAATGCTAAAAAGGGTTTGCATCGATAAAATTAGTATGAAACGCATTCGAATATGATGATGCAAAATAAAACTTGATAAAAAGTTGTGTCACTTAGTTGGAATCTAAGATCATTGCAAAATATTTTCTATCTCCCATTAACCAAGTTTAAAATGGAGTGAAACAAATTGTTTCAAAGAAACATTTTACCAAGTTTTACGACATTTCACCAAGGTACGAACGTTTCTTTAAAAAAATTCAAAATATATTAAATATTGGCCTTATTATACAGTTCGCTTTACTAGGAACTCAAATATTTAAACGGTTCATAAATTAAAATTGTGTTTCAATAGCTAAGAAGGTTTCAAGATCTAATACGTGGAAATGAGAGAGAATCTATCAAACAAGAAATCTCTAAAGTATGCAAAATGAGAAGGTGGCAATGAAGGGTACAAACCATGCACGATCTACCGGTACACGCGAGAACAGTCTTTCTCTAAAAAACGCCTACCTCGTTACAATCACGTTACCATATAAACCTAGATCGCTCGATGCACATCCGAGTAGTTGACCTCTGTCATGGTGGTGAGGTTAGTGTCTATGGATGTTCTTTACTGCGCACACAAGGGGAAGACAAAACTTGGGTGTTGCAAGAGGGACGTTGATGTGTGTGGCGGGTAATTTGGCCTACTTTACCTCCTAATTTGTCACACATTTTTTTGTTGCCTTCTCACCTTATTCCGTCCAATTAGCTTGCCCACAATTATGAGACTGTGATACAATTTGGGTCCTTCCTATAGTCTTCGCCATGTTTACCGGACCTATGTGGCTCCACGTCCACGACATCAACCTCCCGTCTACCTCCACCCCCCAGCACCAACCGACATCACCTAGAAAATTTGTCTCTTTCATAAGTGCCTCACTCCTCCTACGTGCACGCCCATCATTTGCCTGACAGATCGAGTGAGCACCAAGACTACCCGGCAACACCCAGTCAGCTGTGGCGGCATATCGGCACACAACGTTGAAGTATTCCTGACCAGCGTCATGGTGGAGTCGTACCTCAGGTGGCACAGTGACGGTCGGTGTTTCCATCGTTGTCACCGCCATCATCGTCGCGATGATGACACCTTCGTCGCGGTGATCGTCGGCGCGGTAGTGCCATAGTGGCCATGATGCTCATCTTTACACCAAACTTTCATACTTCCTTATAACTTATTTTTACTATAATACAGTCTTAATGAGTATAGTTTCCATCATGCACAATTAATTTAAATATTAAATAATATTACTAATATTAATGGTAGCATTATTTGTATTGTAATGTACATTCAAAAGTACATTTACCTTGTGCTAAATATAAATGCATTTGATAAGAAATCTATTTTAGTTTTCTATTGTATAGACATCGGCTAAAAGTTGAAACATTGTAAGCTCTTTTGAAGTTGCATTAACATTTAAAAATATTTAATAGTTCGGAATGCATATCTACCGTGTGTAATCTAACATATATCATAATAGCGGTTTCTAGTGTGTATCATTATGTAAGAAAGTATGCAAAAAAATTCACAGTACAGATCAAACCGTTAGCTTGACTCTCTGCCTTTTCCTTGTTTACCAAACATATCTTGCAAGTTATTTTTTTCAAGGACATGCAATAATTGCATACAAGATAATGTCAAGTTCCCACTTGAGAACGAAATGCCATCCCTTATACTATTAATCACCAACTATTGTAATTTGATTTTAAGACCTGACAAGTGGGAGCTATTGAAGATAAAACTCTTTCTTTTGGCGTATTTTCGTTGCTATATTTTTGTGTAGATGGTTGATAACTTGATATGCATGCTTTACTTCACCCGTGGTGGATGAAGCACTAAGTGTGGGTTTAGTTCATGACCAAACTAAGATCTTTTTCTTACTCTCTCCCGCTCCTTTCCTGAGAGTCGCCCGGTTGTCCTTGGCTCCTCCCCCTCTCTTACGACGGCCTCGCCGGCTGGAGTGGATGGAGGAGAGGAGGCCCCTCCTGTTAGTAGTAGTAGTAGGGCCAGCTGCAGGTCTTTTATCTTCTGTTCTACTACTTACATGGAGTCTACCTATATGGAATCTAGCATTATGCCATGGGAGTTGCTCTTCCTAGTGCTTTGTCGCGATGCTGGGTGGCTCATGGAGGCGAGCTCCGGTGGATCTACGAGGTGGAGGTTGAGATCTGGAGGAAACTCCACCGAGACGAATCTGCTGCTTCCTTCTTTAGGCCATCATGATGTTTGGCAGAGAGGGTGGTGGCAGTTGCTGTGTTGTGTTGGAGATGGCTAGCGGGATCTCCTACCTAAAATTTAACGTACTCCACTCCATAACATTACATTGAAAGAACTCAAAGCTAAATTAACGGAACAACTACATACTCAGCGCCGTGGACACAATATATGTGTTCCATGCAGGCTCCTTTGTACTTAATATCAAATCAAGGATCGAGTTTTAGGTTTTTTTTCTTGTTTATGTCTACCATAGTGATAATGATGCTCGAGCTCTCTGAAAATGTGCTCCTGTTTGTACTCCGGAGATTGTAGTCTTTGAATGTTTAGGTGAATAAATAAGGTAGCCTTGTTAAAAAAATGGATTTGCCATGGCTTAGTCGATTAAGATTTTCTTAACTCCCAGGCACTCGAGAAAAGTGTAACTAGCTGGGAACAAATTTAGTTCTTATTCAAGTCCTACACCACCAAATTTGCACCGTGATTCATATATTTGAGTTGCAAGTTGGTGATAACCCCCGGTACAGGGAATCACCGTAGTTCAATTCGACAAGTATTTCTATGTCGAACCCACGAGGAGCTGAAAGTAAACTATATATTCTTTAAAGGCCTATAACCCACTTATAGGGTCTTTCATGCAAAAACAATAAATTATAATGTGTCAGGTACTTTTTTACTATTAACTAGAAAACTGTAAAGTGCTGAAAGTAAATGAAAGAAGTAAACTATTACAAGGACAATAAAGACTACAAAAGTAAAATCACGTAAAGTAAAAGGAAATATCTGAAAGGGGAAATTGTTTAGATAAGTTGTTATTTTATTTTATTGGTTGTCACAATTAGTGAAGCACATGAATAGTTTTTTTTGCTTCTTCTAGAGAGGAGTCATAGATAGGCACTGTCATAAACATGAGCAATGACACCCCTAATGATTGATCCCAAGCCATATCTTAGCAAACAATGGAGTTATTAAGACATAAATTCCAACCACCACTATAAGCATAGTTGCCAGAATCATGATTCTTCTATCCGATTATACGACTTTACGACCCAAATTGAGTGGAACGATTCAACGATTATGCTAAAGAATATAAGATTTTACGATCCTAAAAGTTAAGATCATACGATTTTCGATCCTACCATAGAGGTTCCAATCCGATTCAAAATCACGATTCTGACAACATTGACCGTAAGTTCAAGACCCCCATAGTTATATCCCTTGTTAATAACCATAAATTAATATAACATGCATATTTAATACTTGGGACACGGTTTCGATCAATCTCCGGCTATCTCTCATCCTATCATCATGCAATGGTGACAACCTTATGCATCCCCCAACATATGTGTGCACTCATATATCAGTACATAAGATCATCATAGAAGATAAAATATACTTGTATGCAACAACATCAAACTATTTCACAATTGCCACAAACAAGTCACTACTCAAACAAAGACATAGAGACACAATAGATCATGGGAAACAATAAATTTCATCACACATCATGTTTGCCAGAGATTACAGTAGGAGATGATGGAGAGGTGATGCGTATTGTGATGGAGAGGTGCCTCCCCAACGAGAGAGGTGGCCATAACGAGGAGGAGACGGTACCGGCAGCAGTAAGGCATTGTTGACTCCCTATGGGCGGTGGCTGCCCTTAGGGCAATGGTCCCTTGCCCCTTCTTTTTTCCTTAAACTTGGTACTGATGTGGAGGAGCTCCTCCCCCTCCATGGCGGCGGCCACGAGGGAGGATTTTCGTCCCAATGGATGCATACTCAACACCATAGGTAGAAACGGGAGTTCGAAGGTACCGACCACCTAAAGTGAATTAAGACCAGGAGGGCTAGGAACGAGTAGAGAATAAAAAAGCCCTTATTCCAAAGGAAGTGAGTGCCAAAGCGAAAATCGAGTAAAGAACAAAAGAACGAAATGCAAGGGTTGCATCCGCTGTTTCAAGTCCGGACGGTTCCTCCAAAAGTAGGGTTTCCCCTCAACATATAGAGGCGGAAATGCAATCTAGGCCATGGGATGGATGTCCTTTTGATCCAAGGGGTTTTGGGCATCTCTAAAACCTTCCTAGGACTCCTCTCTGTCTTTTATTAGCCCATAAAGTCATGGTTTGGACAAAATCATCATATATGGTAGGAGTTGGAGTCAGTCACGTCACGTCACAATCTTTCGGATTCCCGAAACTGTTTCTAGACTCTGCATTAATTGGGATGCTATGTGGGCTTCCGGAGTCCATTTGGGACAAATTTAATGTCTATAATTATTGGCAGAAAATTTACAACAACTTATATGTTTTGAGTTTTTCCATTGGACGCGGGAGTCTTTCTAGAAATTTTTGAAAACTGGTCTGCATGGACAGATTCTAGTAAACTCCAAATTTCACCGTAATAACATGTTCCCTTCCATATTTTTGTGTTTCCTACACAACAAAGTGAACGTGTGCACTTTTTCAATAATTATTAAGTTAGTACCAATAAATATAATAAAGTTAAATAATAATAATAATTTTAACATAATAAACTACAAAGTTCATGTATGCATTTTACATGCATCAGTTGGGTTGTAATTGAGTTTTTTTAGTTACAACTAGAATAATGCATCCGTACTGTTGAATTTGGTTCATGATTCGACGATGTCATCTAACTGAAAACCAAGTTAGTTCTCAGTTAAATGAGAATTAGTCACACCCTTGATTTTTAACCCCAGGTTACTTGGGACCCAAATAGATGGTGCTCTGGTAAAAAATCAACTTGGGCTCGTTGGCTCCCATAGTGCAAAAATTATATTTTAGAATATAAAAAATTTATGAAAAGAATCTTCATCTATATATTTTCGGAAATTTTTCTATAAGAAACCATTATTTTGTGGTGTTTCCCGAGACAGACCATCCAATGATACCTTTGCTAGGTACCATTATCATTTTGTGCCACATTTGCTAGCACACTGCATGGTTAAATAGGAAAATTTGGCACATTGATTTCAAAACCGGTCATAGCATGATCATCACAGGCAAAAGTAGCAAACTTTCTATTTTTGACCACGTGGTGTGTTTTGATCAATGCTCCAACAACTTATAATGGTACCTGGCAATCGTGTATGTCTTTCAACAAATGTCAGAAAAAACGGTGTATTATAATATATTTCCCCATATATTATAGGTGTGTATATAAAGTTTCATGAAAATAATATATTTTGTGACTCTTATGCTCCCAATGCATCATCGATCGGTCTATCTACATGGAACTCTATCTTCCCAATCAATGTGAAAAAAGGACCCTCTGCTTATTTACAAACAGGGTTCATTTAACACAAGCAAATGGGACGGCTGTCGCAATAAGTTTTTGCTCTTCAGAAGATGCAACGGAAGTAACGTGAACAATGTGATCCATGGGAAATTAATCCCTTCAAAACAACATGCATCGATGTCAGTTCCCAAGACATACACACGGAACTTACAAAAACGAAAAAAAAGCGCTCGTCCCGTGTTGCCCCCAGGCGACACAGGGGCGACTCCCAGCCCGCCGCCGCTCGAGCCTCTCCGGCTGGCCGGCCCGCGCCGCCGCTGCCGCCGGCTCCTGCCGCGGTGGCGGCGAGCCCCGCTGCCAAAGGTGGTGGGGGTTCATCTCCTCTTCGTTTGGAGCCGCTGGAGGCTGGTGGTGCGGCTGGGGGCATCTGCCGGATCTCAAAGCGAGCGTGCGCCGGGGCGGCGGCCCCGGATCTTGGTCGGCGATCCACCAGGGTGGCCTGCTGGGGCTGTTGATGGCGCGGTGGCGGCGGTTTGTGGCGCGGTGGATCTGGGGATCCCACGCCCAGATCTCCCGCCGGCGGTGTTGCTCGGCCTGCTGCTCGGGTCGGGCCTTCTGCTCGCGCGGAGGTCGGTTCAAGCTGGAGGATGTTGCAGCCGAGGTGTGGCAAGGACGGGGCTGGGGCGGCGCCCACAGGGTGCGGCTCTCCTTCGAGCATGTCGGCGTGGAGGACGCCGGGGCGGCGGCCCCGGGATGCTGTCGATGGTCTCATCGGCGAGAGGTTCCTGGTGGGTCGATTTGGCATCAGCAGATCTGCTGCCCAGGAAGGTGTGTTTGCTCTCGTTGCGGCGGAAGGTGCCGCAGCCGGATGAATCACAAGGTGGAGTTTGGCGGACGTCGACGGAGCGAGTTCCTGCTGATTGCTACATGCTTCGAAGATCTAGGTGCTGTGTGGTGCCGCCGATCTGCCCGGACTTTTGCCCCATTGCGTGGAAGAGCTCCAGGCGAAAGCCTGGCCTTGGCCTTTGGTCAGGGCCGACAACGGCGGCGCTCTGGCGTCGTTCACCTTCTTGGAGGCGTTGTTGTTGAGTTCAAGTTCTCGCTCTCGTGGGGTTGTGGCTCTTCGGGAGAAATCTCTAGCTTTGGTTTGCCAAAGCGGGCGATGGTGACGGATACGCCACTACCTCGTTGGAGGCATCGCCTTGGAGAGTCAGCATGTGGTTGCCTTGATTGGTCTCGCTTGTCGACGAGGCGGTGGACGTCGGGGCGGCGGCCTCGAGAGGTTGTGCTTGTGCGTCGAGGCGGCGGCCTCGGGAACCATCGCGGGTGGTGGCCCTATGAGGTTGGGTTGCGACTCGTCATGGCTTGGGTGGCAATGTTGTGCGGCTAGTGCGGCGGCATTGTCGGCTCGGTCGATGCGTCCCAGACGGGGCGATCGGATGTTACGTCGGGGCGGCGGCCCCGGATGAGTTGGTGTGATGTCCGTGGTCTGCGGCCGCCTGCCCTGTGTAGCTTGGGCTACGGGTTGTTGGTTCGTGCGGCATTGCAGTTCGAGATCGAGCGGTGGTACGTCGGGGCGGCGGCCCCGGAAGGTGGTCCCCATGGTTGACCGCGCAGGGCGTGGCGGAGCAGCGGAATGTCGGGGCAGCGGCTCCGAACATTTGTCAACTTTGAGAGTGTTCGACCTTGTGTCGTGTGGGCGACGAGGTGACTCTCAACGTTGGTCGTCGGATTGTCGGGCACCACATCTGGCGCATGGTGTTGTGGAGGCGTGTTTCTTCACCTTTGTGGGAGCGTCCCGGGACTGCTCCTATAGCAGTTGCGGCTTCTTCTCTTCGACAACGGTAAGAGACTAGCTAGTTTGGTGGAGCGGTTTGCCGTTGTTTGTGTTTGTGTGGTTGGCATCTGTTTGTGGTCTTCGATGTGTCGTCGGCGGTGGGCATGGCCCTGTTGAGTTGTTGTTGGGTGGGCTTGACCCTATTTGTATCGGTTTTCGCCTAGTTTCCCTCTAAAAAACTGGGCAACTTCTTCTTAATTAATGAATAAGGCAAAGCTTTTGCCTTCATTTATAAAAAAAAAAAAACAATCCGTGCATGTAGTGTTGCTAGATCAGGTGACATGCACCTTTTGCATGTCACCGTATGACATGCGGCTTAAATTTAAATTTAAACATTGCGAAAAAATCTGAAAAAATCATGCATGTTCACAACGCATATTAAGATAACTTCTAAAAATTTCAGATCAAAATTTGAAACATACATCGAGAAACAAAAAAAAAAACTGTCATGAATAGTTCCCGAATTCAAATCTGAGTTTCTCTGTAGACTATTCACATCTGAGTTTCTTTTTTTTTGTTTCTCGATGTATGTTTCGAATTTGATCTGAAATTTTTAGGGGTTATCTTAATATGTGATGTGAACATGCATAAATTTTTTCAGATTTTTTCGCAATTTTTAAATTTAAATTTAGACCGCATGTCACACGGTGACATTCAAAAGGTGCATGTCACCTGATCTGTGTCCGTTGCTAGTGCAGCATGATCCATACACGGAATTTACAGTTGCATCTTGGTAGTGCAGCACCTAATACATACACACCATGTTAGCGAGTCCAGAAGGATCCTACTGCATAAACCGATTACTAGGATTTCTCACCTTCATCACTCATCACTTCCATCGCTCGATTCCGTGCCAGGAGAACATTGTACACTCTTCTGTGAGCATACTGGTCCCAACTTACTGCTTCCCTTACCAACACAGTCTTCACACTTCAAGAGTTACAGTCTGTAAGAAGAGCTCCCTTCTCGCGATTCCTGTTATTTTGTGTTTTGCTAAAAGACTGCAGCGCAGCTTTTCATTGATTAATAGAAGAAGGGGTACAAGAAACGAACACACGATTTCAGCAGCTAAGAAGGCCGCTAAAACTACAACGACAGACGATCAGCAGCTAAGAAAAAGGAAACCATCGCCTGTTATATAAACCGGGTTAAGAGCCCATGACTGCATCCTGTTAAATTAGTGCATTATACTTTAGAACTTGGTGAAAGGATGGTACTCAGTTTTACTGGGCTCCATATATGCATACAGAAGAGATATCATGGTACCGTACTCGTTCCAGATTGCAAAGGAAATCTTGGCTGGACTAGCAATTTAGACATAGACCTGTCACACATGAGAAGAATTAGCATGGTTGTGGCATATTGTGGCAGAAAGTTGTGTCCATGACAGTGGAACATAGGACTAGCAAAGTGTGGCAAGCCAAATATTTGGAAAACACTCATACGAATATCAATTTATTACCTTGCCACCAAAAATCTTGATGTATGTTGGGAGTAGAATTAACTGCTGAACTACCGGACAAGTACTATAAGAACATAATCATGTATATTTGCATAGGTCTGTTAAGACCTTAGTGCTACATCCCGGCAAAAAAAAAGACCTTAGTGATACATGTAATCACCTAATCAAATGTCAATTGAAGTGTTACTTCCGAGTATGGCTAGCCTTACCTCTTCTGTGACTTGTCCTGAGATGAACAATCTAAAAAAGCCCGGGCATTGGGCTTATGTCATGCTAGAATCACGCTTCTCGTTCTTATTCCAGGTTCTATTTATTTTTGGCTGGTGTCTTATCAGTTACATATTGTGAAGAAATAAATCTATGAAGTGCACTAGCGAGGCAATAAGTTTTACCTACATAGAGAGGCATGTAACTTTAGCATGATCGAAGTTTAAATTGAGATCGTCAAGGCGAAACTAATCATAGAAAATTGGAGTGGTAGAAGGACAAACATTTCTAATGGCATGCTTCACTATATCACAACTATAGTTGTGACCGACGCCAATTTGAGGAGCCTCCATCCTCCACAAAATTGATCCCCTGATTGTATTAAACTGGACTCGATGCTTAAGGGCTAAGGTCCTCTTCTCTGGAAACCTTGTCAGAAGAGTACAAGGTCTCAGCCATAGAGAAAGATGAAGACAAACTCACAATAATTGTGACCAATTTGATAGTTTGACGCAACTAACTTAATTGGTCAGGGTTTAAAATAACTCCAATTGAGACGCTTTGAATGATTGTTGAATCAATGTCAGCGACAAAAGATTTTAAAGCATGCTTTCCTGATTCACAGTTATCCTTTTCTTTGGCATACTTCTTATGCTCTTCCTTTTGAGTTTTACTAGCGTCTTTCAAGAGCTTATTTTTCTTCAAAGAAAACAACACCCTCTTATGTGATATATTCTTTATCATGCACCACAGAAAACATTCGGTTATGAGCCATACCTCTCTCTGTCATTTCTTTTATTCAATTATTTTTTCTTTCCCTTCCTTTATTAGTTTTTCCTTTGATGAATGCAAGAAAGGTGGAGCCCTAGACGTGGGTCAGTAGGCTACTCTGCTCTATTCAGTTCTGAGATATCAGTATCCTTCTTTTCCCTGTCCTTCGTAGCAAAACTATGATGTTTCCCTGTCGGCTTGTTGCTACAAAGTAGAATCTTCACAGGGTAAAATCAACTTGTCCAATTTCTCCTTGTATCCAAAGTCATCCAGCTCGTAATCACTGTCTAGAGATAACGAAGAAGAAGGTATTGTCTACAGTTAGTTTACTACTATAGAACTCATGGATACAGTTAAAACATAGCATATGACATCTCCCACACCAAAGCTAAACCCCTCTAAAAGGCAGTATCTAAAATTCTTGGTTTTTGAGTGGGGGTATTACCTGCGAACAGAATGTACTCCATGCTTATCAATTTGAATTGGTTAAGTTATCCCGAATTTGCACCTAGTTGGCATGCATACAAGAGATGCTAAAGGAAACATGAAACAACAAATCATCTAAAATTGCACGATGCAGCGAATAACGCGTATCTTGTCATTCTTGTTTGGGAACTCTCACAAAATCACTAGTAATGACAATTTCAACGATATAACAACAAATATTTACTCCAGAGAGTAGAGACAAATCTAAGACACAAACCTAAGAAAAGAGCTAAATGACTTGCAAGTTGCAACAAATAGAAGATTAGAACCAAATCAGTCCATCTTGTCATGGAGCAACACACACAATAACCAATTTTCAATTCTGGAGTCTAAAACATAAAACAGTTTACACGCCGAAAAGTAAGGAAACTTCACCGAACAATTTACTCCCAGGACAGGCGACCTAGGGATATCCAGATCGACAGAACTGAACTCGAAGCGAAATGAAGCCTGGAGAACGCAATCGGGCCTACCAGGAGCAGCTGCCGGTGATCGAGGGCCGCCGAACGAGCAAGGAACGTATCACTGGGGATTGGATAGTCTCGGACACCACAGAACCTGGGGCTACGGAGGAGGGAGGAGCACCACTTGGTCGAGGGAGACGTGTCGTCTTCAAGGTGGATGGGGGAAACGGGCGCCCTCCGCTACGGGACGGCCGAGGAAGAGAGAATGCGGAGGAAGGCGGGAGCGGAGGCGGCCGTGTCGTCATCCTCCTCGACGGGAGGCCATCGTCGAGCTCCGTCCATCCATTTGGGAAATGGGGAATCGAACTTTTGAAACCCGCAGCGCAAGGGGTGCACCTATACATTTTTTTTTGAGGATAAGTCGCCACTTTATTTATCAGTAATGTTCATAGGTATACAAAACTCATCCGGCGGTTTAATTAGCCAGATGTGGCGACCGGTAGAAAGAGATACAGAGGACCAAACACCTATACATCGCTGAAGTGCGTGCGTTTATCCCGCACGCACGCAGAGCTCCGTGTCCGCTCCCCTGAATCCCTGATGGGCCAGCCCAGGTCAAGCCTCTTCTCCAGGTTTCCTTTATTTGGAAAAAATTCAAATTTGAACAACTTTCGATTTTTAGCAAAAAAATGTCTAGACTTAGTGTTTGCTCAAAAAACCTTGTTCAAGAAAAGTTCAAAAAGAATTTCGTTCAATTTTTTGTTCAGAATTTTAAAAAATGTTAAAAAATCAATTAGAAAAAGAAAAAAACAGGAAAAATATTCAAAGAATAAAAATAAACAGAAAAGGAAAAAGAAGAAAAAGGAAAAAACAAAGAACCAAAGAAAACCGTAAGAAAACTAACCAAAACCGGAGAACTAGAAAACCCCAAAAAAATCCGACCGAAAACTTTTAAAAAATCTCTAAAACCTAAAAAATCACGAAAACTAGAAAAGACGAAGGAACTTGTAATAGGTCAGCCCAGATTGCACGTGCACGCGGGGAAAGCATGATAACGCACGCTAATGGGTGACGTATAGGAACATCCCAGTGCAAGGCCGGCCTATACATTGGACGGATCGGGAGTCGGCCATTTCAGTGGTCCATCATTTGCCCACAAAACAAGACCCATGTTTGTTGTTTCCACACGGGCCTAGAGCAGAGTTACACGGCACGGCCTATTTCTTAGAGAGATCTTGCTTAATGTTTCTCACACGTGGCAGCTTTCGCGGGTGGCTCCTATACACCGACCAGGTCGGTGCCTACCAGCACCGCACATCCCACATTTTTGATTTTTTTCATTTCTGTTTCTGCTTTTTCTTTCTTTTTGTTTGGCTTTTATATTTCTTTTCCTTTATTGTTTGCTTTTCTAATGTGTTTAAATTTGAAGTTTAAATTTGAAAAATGTTAAAATTAGAAATTTTGTATTCGAAAAATGTCATATTTGAAAAATGTTTAAATTTTGAAAAAATAAAATTCAAAACTTGAAAAACGTTCAAGTTTGAAAATGTTTAATTTTGAAAATACTTAGATTAAAAAACAATTTTTTGAAAAAAAACAAATTATCAAAATTTTAAAACTTCCATATTTTAAAAAATTCGATTGAAAAATATTTCAGTTGTTCAAAAAAAAAATAGAGAAGGAGAGGAAAAATTTAAAAAAATTTAAAATACAAGTGAGAGGGAAACGGTGGGCCAGCGAAAGCACCCGCCTGGGGGATGTAGGGTGCCTGGTCCGTGCCAACCAGGTCGGCATACAGTACCCCTGCTTCCGCCGGCCATGTTCAAACTCTCATAAAGGACACTTTTGATGAGAAATTCTCGTTTGGAACCATACAGATGACATGTTGTGTGTGCAAATGTCTTTAATTTAAAATTTAAACTAACTTTTTAGAACTTCACTTGAATTATGGATAGATTTTCATTGCCAATCGCCCTTAACATTGAGGGCTTGTTTGATTCAAAAGAATACCTTAATTTTTGTAAGATTTTAATCGTTAGTAATTTTTTCTATGTATACCATTGGATTCGTAGGATTGAAATCCTTACAAATGTATAGGAATTTTTTTACTTTAGGATTGCATTGCACTTTTTTTAACGGAGAATTTTCATCCACTCAAACCTCATGTTATAATTCCTTTGCTTTTCTCGTGAGTCAAACGCTACTTGAACAAAGTTCTTCTGGGTTCCAAATCTTGTAGGATTCAACTGTACAAAACATTCTAATCCCGTTGTTTCCTATTTCTATGTTATAAGAATCATGCGAATCAAACAAGCCATGAGGTTGCACAAATTGCCGTCTGTGTTAATTATGAAAAACATAACCGGAGGCCGCGGAATATCTTATGTTCAAATGCCGCTATTCGTTCCGGATTTGCACCATGATCATCATCCATCCGATTGGGCTTTCCTTGATTAACATGACACTTTGGCCATTTTTTTGACCTAGTGAAAGATTCATGGAGTCCTTCATCAACATTCAGGAAACAAGGTGTAAATCATTAGTCTCCCTTAATGTAATATCCCAGAACATAGGAGAAACGCGGGGTAGGTCTAGAAAAGGGTTGTGCATTTTATCTCAAAACAGGGGAAATTTTCGCGCTTAATTGCATAAAACCTAAGAGTAATCGAAGTTTCTCTCTCGTTGCTATTAGGGTTAGAGTGAAGAGAGTGCTATAAATTTCGACATGATCTCTTTTGAAAGTAGGGTTTTGGAGAGGCATTTGAATTGGCATTTGAATTTGAAATTCAAACAAATATGAATTAAGTAAACAATAATTCAATTGAATTCATAACTCAATTCAATATCGCATTGATACAACACATTTCATAAATAAACTATAAGTATTACAGCAAGCTCATAAGTAAAACTTGAGCTTTATTGATTTCACACACATATTACATTGTCATTACATAATAATTCCTTTTATATTACAAGAATTTGAACTAATATAAAAACAGAAATAAGTAAATAAAATAAAATATTGGAATATTGATTATTTTCCTACACTAAATCTTCAAAGATCTTCATTTGATCTTATCCAAATCTTAATCGACTAGAAACCTGCATAATAAGAAGCAAAAGGAACCAATCTGTCCAGTAACAAGTTTCAATGACACTTGGATAGTAAAAAAAAGTAGAATTGGACCAGATAAGCATTGGCTGGGGGATCAAGTCCCAACCAAAGCCAAAGCTAGCCCAGGATCTTTTCCCCATCACCAGCGATGGTGAAACAAGGGCAAGACACCACAGCACACAGCCATAGAGGTGCTATCGACCAAGGAGATCATCAACTAGTGCTATAAATAGCACAATAGCTTGGAGATAGGTATGAACTTCACAGGATAGCAAGAACACTAGCAAGAACACACCAGCAGTAATATTCATCCTGTTCATCCAGTGAACCAGAACCAAACCAAATAAAACCAAGCAGTAGATTATGGTAACCTAGAGCAAGATCATCCAGGAGCTAGGAGGTGAAGGACAGTTGATCAAGTCAACCAGCCAAACGCACTTCATCAACAAAAAGTAATCATCAAAGAGCTAGAGCAAGGTATAACTCATACCTGGATTTGATCCAAGGACCAAAATCCATCATAAGCATGCTCATACACACTTAGTGTGAAGCAGATGCTCCACATGGTATATCATCACTTGGTATAGACCAAGTGATGCTAGGAGAAAGAGGCCAAACCAAGAGCTAGTGAATCTAGTTATTGGACATGCACCAGTAAACCAAGTACTAGCTATCCAAAGTATCTACATCAACCAGAATAGTGGCCAACTAATTACCTAGCACCATTTGGTGTAAAACCATCAGTAAAGACCCATTTTTCATCAAAATATCACCACATGGCATTCATATAGATGATTCCCAACTGTGGATATTGTTATAAAACCAACCAGATAGCCAATTGATTTGCAACCAAGATCAGTAGCAAGCTACTGAGGTCACAACATAAGTCCAACAAGCAAACAAGCCACACAGGAAAGTTTGTCTTCATTACCAAAGAGGTTCAGACAGTTAATTGATTCCAAATCCATCATGGAATTCATATAAGCATATTTTAAATCAAATGAATCATCACCAACACATGGTTCATCAAGTGTATTGACAATAAACTAAAACAAGGCAACAACATGACATGCACAAGTTAGTTTACTGAAGCAAATGCTTCAGTAAAGCATACCAGGCTATCAAACAATGTTTATCAAGTAATTATTGCAAGCAAGAGTAGCCTAATCATTCACAGAACATACACAAGTATCACCGGTATAGCACCAGTAGCACCACAAGGCACAAGTGCAGATGATCACACATCAGTAGGCATCACAAGATAACCATTTGGTAACCAGCAAGTGCTGGGAATCTTAGCCAATGGCTAGTGCTTCAATTGAGCAGCGGTAAAGCCTAGCTATAGTATCACAAGGCAACAAAGAGCATCATTGGCTCCAGAAGGAACCACAGGAACATTAGAACCTAGCGAGCAAGCATACACATGAATCATAGCATGCCAGCACAAGTAATTGGTGTGTATAGAAACACCAGATGCACTACAAGCAGTAGAAGGAAGAAATACACATAGCATGCTCTACAGAGCAGCATCAGTAACAATGGAGCAGCACAACAGTGGCACAGCATGGCCAGTGGCCAGCAATGGCAATCCCTGGCCAGAGCAAGCCAGGAAACAAGAGAGTGGATGCAATGGCATCAGGAGGAGCATTCCTGTATGATCTAATGATCATTAGGAAGCATGGGAAGGAGAGGAGAATATCAAATCAATGGAGGGTACTAAGAAATGAGCAGAGAGAGGATAGGGGAAGCTTACCATGCGCCTGGAAGCAGAAGCCACGGCATGGTGAGGCAGTGCTCGCGCGGCCGCAACAGCTGCAAGTCCAGGGAAGTCACCGACGTTATGCCGACGAGTTCATCCCACCGCAAGCACAACACCCTGGAGACGATGGCATAGGTGACGCCACAGCATCACCCGCGCCAGGTCCATCTCCAGGCACACGAGAGCGTCGACGGCGGCGGCCTCATCCCACCGGAGACCACAGATCGACGCAGGATCGATGGAGGCGACCAGTCTCCAGATCGAGCACGGAGGTGATCTGGAGCAGGAGGCGGTGAGCGACGAATCTATGCGGATGCAAAGGAGGAGCATAGCAAGAGGAGTCGATTGCGACCGGTGGCGAGGTCAGGCGAGGTTGGAGTTGGCCGGAGCGTGGCGGCGACCGAGGCGGCGACGCCATCGCCACAGAATCGCAAGAGCATTAGGGTTAGGGTTAGGACGCGTGAGAGAGAGAGTGACCTACTCGGTTGATTTGGACCGAACCGGTCTGGTTCAACCCTAGTGGGCTAACAAGTGGGGCCAAGGGGATTTTAGACTTTTCACTTAGGATTTAAATCAAATCAAATTTAAATTCAAACCTTCCACTTTAAAAATTGCAAATAAATCCAGGATAACTCCAAAAACTAAAGAATAATAAGAATAATTCGTAAAAATTATTCCTTAACCAAAATAGAATATGAAATGAAATGAACAATGCAAATTTAAATTTTAGAATTTTGAAATGAATTCGAAATTGGAATTTAAGATTTGAAAATTTCCTTTGATATAGAAATCAAGGAAAATTTCAAATGACTTTAAATATTTTCTAAATCCAATATTTTCAATAATAGAAAATTCTATTATTCCAAATCCTTTTCTTTTGAGGTAAATATTTCCAAAAGGAAAATTCTATTATTCCAAATCCTTTCATTTGAAATAAATATTTCCAAAAAGGAAAATTATATTATTTCAAATATTTTCTTTTGAAGTAAATATATTTCAAAAGGAAAAATTCTATTATTCCAAATCTTTTTCTTTTGAGGAAAATCCTTATCAAAATAATATTAAAGGATTATAAATTATTGTTTAAGGAATAAATATTCCAATAAAACTTTATACACACAAATCTTAATAAATACTCCGGGGAAAGGGATTCAACCAAAACAAATCCACCATGCATATATCATTTGGATTTTATAACATTGTCCTTATCGGACAATGATGCTTCTTTTCAGTACCCGAGGTCCAGGTTCCATCCAAACCTTTGAACTGCACTATCTCGCAGTCTCCAGGCAAGTTCACTCTTGCTCATTAATTGCGCGTAGTTAACACGTCCGTTGGGAACCCCAAGAAGAAGATATGATGCGCACAGTAGCAAGTTTTCCCTCAGTAAGAAACCAAGGTTTATCGAACCAGTAGGAGCCAAGAAGCACGTTGAAGGTTGATGGCAGCGGGATGTAGTGCGGCGCAACACCAGGGATTCCGGCGCCAACGTGGAACTCGCACAACACAACCAAAGTACTTTGCCCCAACGAAACAGGTGAGGTTGTCAATCTCACCGGCTTGCTGTAACAAAGGATTAGATGTATAGTGTGGATGATGATTGTTTGCGAGAAAACAAGTAAAGAACAAGTATTGCGATAAATTGTATTCGGTGTAAAAGAATGGACCGGGGTCCACGAGTTCACTAGAGGTGTCTCTCCCATAAGATAAATAGCATGTTGGGTGAACAAATTACGGTCGGGCAATTGACAAATAGAGAGGGCATGACCATGCACATACATGATATGATGAGTATAGTGAGATTTAATTGGGCATTACGACAAAGTACATAGACCGCTATCCGAGCATGCATCTATGCCTAAAAAGTCCACCTTCGGGTTATCATCCGAACCCCTTCCAGTATTAAGTTGTAAACAACGAGACAATTGCACTAAGTATGGTGCGTAATGTAATCAATAACTACATCCTCGGACATAGCATCAATGTTTTATCCCTAGTGGCAACAAGCACATCCACAACCTTAGAACTTTACATCACTTGTCCCAGCATTTAATGGAGGCATGAACCCACTATCGAGCATAAATACTCCCTCTTGGAGTTAAGAGTAAAAAGTTGGCCAGAGCTTCTACTAATAACGGAGAGCATGCAAGATCATAAAAAACACATAGGTAATAGATTGATAATCAACATAACATAGTATTCTCTATCCATCGGATCCCGACAAACACAACATATAGCATTACAGATAGATGATCTTGATCATGTTAGGCAGCTCACAAGATCCAACAATGAAGCACATAAGGAGAAGACGACCATCTAGCTACTGCTATGGACCCATAGTCCAGGGGTGAACTACTCACTCATCACTCCGGAGGCGACCATGGCGGTGAAGAGTCCTCCGGGAGATGATTCCCCTCTCCGGCAGGTGCCGGAGGCGATCTCCCGAATCCCCCGAGATGGGATTGGCGGCGGCGTCTCGTAAGGTTTTCCGTATCGTGGCTCTCGGCATGCGGGGGTTTCGCGACGGAGGCTTTCAGTAGGCGGAAGGGCAGCCTCGGAGGGGTCACGGGGGCCCCACACAACAGGGCCGCGTGGGCCCCCCTGGGCCACGCCGCCCTAGTGTGGTGGCGCCCCGTGGCCCCACTTCGTCTTCTCTTCGGTCTTCTGGAAGCTTCGTGGCAAAATAGGCCCCTGGGCGTTGATTTCGTCCAATTCCGAGAATATTTCCTTACTAGGATTTCGAAACCAAAAACAGCGAGAAAACAACAACCGGCTCTTCGGCATCTCGTTAATAGGTTAGTGCCGGAAAATGCATAAATATGACATAAAGTATGTATAAAACATGTAGATATCATCAATAATGTGGCATGGAACATAAGAAATTATCGATACGTCGGAGACGTATCAGCATCCCCAAGCTTAGTTCTCGCTCGTCCCGAGCAGTAAACGATAACAAAGATAATTTCGAAGTGACATGCCATCATAACCTTGATCATACTATTGTAAGCATATGTAATGAATGCAGCGATCAAAACAATGGTGATGACATGAGTAAACAAATGAATCATAAAGCAAAGACTTTTCATGAATAGCACTTTCAAGACAAGCATCAATAAGTCTTGCATAAGAGTTAACTCATAAAGCAATAAATCAAAGTAAAGGTATTGAAGCAACACAAAGGAAGATTAAGTTTCAGCGGTTGCTTTCAACTTATAACATGTATATCTCATGGATATTGTCAATGTAAAGTAATATAACAAGTGCAATATGCAAGTATGTAAGAATCAATGCACAGTTCACACAAGTGTTTGCTTCTTGAGGTGGAGAGAAATAGGTGAACTGACTCAACATAAAAGTAAAAGAAAGGTCCTTCAAAGAGGAAAGCATCGATTGCTATATTTGTGCTAGAGCTTTTATTTTGAAAACATGAAACAATTTTGTCAACGGTAGTAATAAAGCATATGTATCATATAAATTATATCTTACAAGTTGCAAGCCTCATGCATAGTATACTAATAGTGCCCGCACCTTGTCCTAATTAGCTCGGATTACCGTGATTATCATCGCAATACACATGTTTTAACCAAGTGTCACAAAGGGGTACCTCTATGCCGCCTGTACAAAGGTCTAAGGAGAAAGCTCGCATTTGGATTTCTCGCTTTTGATTATTCTCAACTTAGACATCCATACGGGACAACATAGACAACGAGATAATGGACTCCTCTTTAATGCATAAGCATGTAGCAACAATTAATGTTCTCATATGAGATTGAGGATATATGTCCAAAACTCGAAACTTCCACCATGGATCATGGCTTTAGTTAGCGGCCCAATGTTCTTCTCTAACATTATGCATGCTCTAACCATTAAATGAGTGGTAAATCTCCCTTACTTCAGACAAGACGGACATGCATAGCAACTCTCATGATATTCAACAAAGTGTTGATGGCGTCCCCAGGAGCATGGTTATCGCACAACAAGCAACTTAATAAGAGATAAAGTGCATAAGTACATATTCGATACCACAATAGTTTTTAAGGCTATTTGTCCCATGAGCTATATATTGCAAAGGCGAATGATGGAAATTTAAAGGTAGCACTCAAGCAATTTACTTTGGAATGGCGGAGAAATACCATGTAGTAGGTAGGTATGGTGGACACAAATGGCATAGTGGTTGGCTCAAGGATTTTGGATGCATGAGAAGTATTCCCTCTCGATACAAGGTTTAGGCTAGCAAGGTTATTTGAAACAAACACAAGGATGAACCGGTGCAGCAAAACTCACATAAAAGACATATTGTAAACATTATAAGACTCTACACCGTCTTCCTTGTTGTTCAAACCAATACTAGAAATTATCTAGACCTTAGAGAGACCAATTATACAAACCAAATTTTAGCAAGCTCTATGTATTTCTTCATTAATGGGTGCAAAGTATATGATACAAGAGCTTAAACATGAGCACAACAATTGCCAAGTATCAAATTATTCAAGAGATTTTAGAATTACTACATGTAGCATTTCCCGATTCCAACCATATAACAATTTAGCGAAGAAGATTCAACCTTCGCCATGAATATTATGAGTAAAGCCTAAGGACATATTTGTCCATATGCAACAGCGGAGCGTGTCTCTCTCCCACACAATGAATGCTAGGATCCATTTTATTCAAACAAAACAAAAAAAACAAAAACAAACCGACGCTCCAAGCAAAGCACATAAGATGTGATGGTATAAAAATATAGTTTCACTAGAGGAACCTGATAATGTTGTCGATGAAGAAGGGGATGCCTTGGGCATCCCAAAGCTTAGACGCTTGAGTCTTCTTAAAATATGCAGGGGTGAACCACCGGGGCATCCCCAAGCTTAGAGCTTTCACTCTCCTTGATCATATTGTATCATCTCCCTCTCTTGATCCTTGAAAACTTCCTCCACACCAAACTCGAAACAACTCATTAGAGGGTTAGTGCATAATAAAAATTCACATGTTCAGAGGTGACATAATCATCTTAACACTTCCGGACATTGCACAAAGCTACTGGACATTAATGGAACAAAGAAATTCATCCAACATAGCAAAAGAGGCAATGCGAAATAAAAGGCAGAATCTGTCAAAACAGAACAGTCCGTAAAGACGGATTTTATTGAGGCACCAGACTTGATCAAATGAAAATGCTCAAATTGAATGAAAGTTGCGTACATATCTGAGGATCACGCACGTAAATTGGCATATTTGTCTGAGCTACCTACGAGAGGCAGGTCGAAATTCGTGACAGACAGAAATCTGTTTCTGCGCAGTAATCCAAATCTAGTATGAACCTTACTATCAAAGACTTTACTTGGCACAACAATGCACAAAACTAAGATAAGGAGAGGTTGCTACAGTATTAAACAACTTCCAAGACTCAAATATAAAATAAAAGTACTGTAGTAAAAACATGGGTTGTCTCCCATAAGCGCTTTTCTTTAACGCCTTTCGACTAGGCGCGTAAAGTGTATATCAAGTGTTATCAAGAGATGAAGTATCAACATCATAATTTGTTCTAATAATAGAATCAAAAGGTAACTTCATTCTCTTTCTAGGGAAGTGTTCCATACCTTTCTTGAGAGGAAATTGATATTTAATATTACCTTCCTTCATATCAATGATAGCTCCAACAGTTCGAAGAAAAGGTCTTCCCAATATAATGGGACAAGATGCATTGCATTCAATATCCAAGACAACAAAATCAACGGGGACAAGGTTATTGTTAACGGTAATGCGAACATTATCAACTCTCCCCAAAGGTTTCTTTATAGCATTACCAACAAGATTAACATCCAAATAACAATTTTTCAATGGTGGCAAGTCAAGCATATCATAAATTTTCTTAGGCATAACGGAAATACTTGCACCAAGATCACATAAAGCATTACAATCAAAGTCATTGACCTTCATCTTAATGATGGGCTCCCAACCATCCTCTAGCTTCCTAGGAATAGAAGCTTCACGTTCTAGTTTCTCTTCTCTAGCTTTTATGAGAGCATTTGTAATATGTTTTGTGAAAGCCAAGTTTATAGCACTAGCATTAGGACTCTTAGCAAGTTTTTTTAAGAACTTTATAACTTCAGAGATGTGGCAATCATCAAAATCCAAACCATTATAATCTAAAGCAATGGGATCATCATCCCCAATGTTGGAAAAAATTTCAGCAGTTTTATCACGAGCGGTTTCAGCGGTTTTAGCAGTTTCGGCGGTTTTGCGAGGCTTTGCATTAGAAGTGGAAACATTGCCAACACCAATTATTTTACCATTATTAGTAGGAGGTGCAGCAACATGTGGAGCATTAGCATTTCTAGTGGTGGTAATAGTCCAAACTTTAGCTATATTATCTTCTTTAGCATTTTCTTCTTTCTCCCACCTAGCACGCAATTCGGCCATCAATCTTATATTCTCATTAATTCTAACTTGGATGGCATTTGCTGTAGTAACAATTTTATTATCAATATCCTCAGGTTTAGCACCCATTTTATTAATTAAAGAAGATTGTGACGCAGACATGTATGAGATTGGGTTTTCAACATTTGCAAGTTTAGTTTGCAACCCAGAAATCTCCATATTCAGATTTTCAAGTTGATTTCCTATATTCTTCAACAAGGTAGATTGTTCATTCATAGTTTTAGTAAACAATTTATTTTGCTCATATTGTGATTGCATAAAGCTCTTGGTGGATCTTTCAATTTCTAACATCTTTTCCTCATTAGGTGAAACATACCTACCATAAGAGTTACCATTAGCAGGATATGGCCTAGAATTATTGTAATTGTTATTTTTAATGAAATTCACATCAACATGTTCTTTTTGAGCAACCAATGAAGCTAACCGAACATTATTAGGATCAACATTAGTCCTATCATTCACAAGCATAGACATAATAGCATCAATCTTATCACTCAAGGAAGAGGTTTCTTCGACAGAATTTACCTTCTTACCTTGTGGCGCTCTTTCCGTGTGCCATTCAGAGTAATTAATCATCATAGTATCAAGAAACTTTGTTGCTTCACCAAGAGTTATGGACATAAAGGTACCTCCAGCAGCTGAATCCAATAGGTTCCGCGAAGAAAAGTTCAGTCCTGCATAAAAGGTTTGGATGATCATCCAAGTAGTCAGTCCATGGGTTGGGCAATTTTTAACCAAAGATTTCATTCTTTCCCAAGCTTGTGCAACATGCTCATTATCCAATTGTTTAAAATTCATTATGCTACTCCTCAAAGATATAATTTTAGCGGGGGATAATATCTACCAATAAAAGCATCCTTACATTTAGTCCATGAATCAATACTATTTCTAGGCAGAGATAGCAACCAATCTTTAGCTCTTCCTCTTAATGAGAAAGGAAACAATTTTAATTTTATAATATCACCATCTACATCCTTATACTTTTGCATTTCACACAATTCAACAAAATTATTGAGATGGGCAGCAGCATCATCAGAACTAACACCAGAAAATTGCTCTCGCATAACAAGATTCAGTAAAGCAGGTTTAATTTCAAAGAATTCTGCTCGTAGTAGCGAGTGGAGCAATAGGTGTGCACAAAAAATCATTATTATTTGTGGTTGTGAAGTCACACAACTTAGTATTTTCAGGAGTACCCATTTTAGCCGTAGTAAATAAAGCAAACTAGATAAAATAAATGCAAGTAACTAATTTTTTTGTCTTTTTAATATGGAGAACAAGACAGTAAATAAAGTAAAGCTAGCAACTAATTTTTTTGTGTTTTGATATAATGCAGCAAACAAAGTAGTAAATAAAATAAAGCAAGACAAAAACAAAGTAAAGAGATTGGATTGTGGAGACTCCCCTTGCAGCGTGTCTTGATCTCCCCGACAACGGCGCCGGAAAAAGAGCTTGATTGCGCGTAGTTAACACGTCCGTTGGGAACCACGATACGTCTCCGACGTATCGATAATTTCTTATGATCCATGCCATATTATTGATGATACCTACATGTTTTATGCACACTTTATGTCATATTCGTGCATTTTACGGAACTAACCTATTAACAAGATGCCGAAGAGCCGATTGCTCGTTTCTGCTGTTTTTGGTTTCGAAATCCTAGTAACGAAATATTCTCGGAATTGGACGAAATCAAGACCCGGGGTCCTATTTTGCCACGAACCTTCCGGAAGACCGAAAGGGATACGAAGTGGGGCGACGAGGCGCCGCCACCATAGGGCCGCGCGGCCGGAGGGGGCCCGCGCCGCCCTATGGTGTGGGCCCCTCGTCGGCCCTCCGACTCGCCCTTCCGCCTACTTAAAGCCTCCGTCGCGAAACCCCCGAGGCGAAAAAACCACGATACGGAAAACCTTCCGGAGATGCCGCCGCCGCCAATCCCATCTCGGGGGATTCTGGAGATCTCCTCCGGCACCCTGCCGGAGAGGGGATTCATCTCCCGGAGGACTCTACACCGCCATGGTCGCCTCCGGAGTGATGAGTGAGTAGTTCACCCCTGGACTATGGTTCCATAGCAGTAGCTAGATGGTTGTCTTCTCCTCATTGTGCTTCATTGTTGGATCTTGTGAGCTGCCTAACATGATCAAGATCATCTATCTGTAATACTCTATGTTGTGTTTGTCGGGATCGGATGGATAGAGAATACCATGTTATGTTAATTATCAAGTTATTACATATGTGTTGTTTATGATCTTGCATGCTCTCCGTTATTAGTAGAGGCTCGGCCAAGTTTTTACTCTTAACTCCAAGAGGGAGTATTTATGCTCGATAGTGGGTTCATGCCCGCATTGACACCTGGGACGAGTGATGAAAAGTTCTAAGGTTGTGTTGTGCTTGTTGCCACTAGGGATAAAACATTGGCGCTATGTCCGAGGATGTAGTTGTTGATTACATTACGCACCATACTTAATGCAATTGTCTCGTTGTTAGCAACTTAATACCGGAGGGGGTTCGGATGATAACCTCGAAGGTGGACTTTTTAGGCATAGATGCGAGTTGGATGGCGGTCTATGTACTTTGTCGTAATGCCCAATTAAATCTCACTATACTTATCATGACATGTATGTGCATTGTTATGCCCTCTCTATTTGTCAATTGCCCGACTGTAATTTGTTCACCCAACATGCTTTTATCTTATGGGAGAGACACCTCTAGTGAACTGTGGACCCCGGTCCATTCTTTAATACTCGAAATACAAATCTGTCTGCAATACTTGTTTTACTCGTTTTCTCTGCAAAAAATCATCTTCCACACAATACGGTTAATCCTTTGTTACAGCAAGCCGGTGAGATTGACAACCTCACTCGTTTCGTTGGGGCAAAGTACTTTGGTTGTGTTGTGCAGGTTCCACGTTGGCGCCGGAATCTCTGGTGTTGCGCCGCACTACATCCCGCCGCCATCAACCTTCAACGTGCTTCTTGGCTCCTCCTGATTCGATAAACCTTGGTTTCTTTCTGAGGGAAAACTTGCTGCTGTGCGCATCATACCTTCCTCTTGGGGTTCCCAACGAACGTGTGAGTTACACGGCATCAAGCTCTTTTTCTGGCGCCGCTGCCGGGGAGATCAAGACACGCTGCAAGGGGAGTCTACACTTCTCAATCTCTTTACTTTGTTTTTGTCTTGCTTTATTTTATTTACTACTTTGTTTGCTGCATTATATCAAAACACAAAAAATTAGTTGCTAGCTTTACTTTATTTACTGTCTTGTTTGCTATATAAAAAACACAAAAAAATTAGTTTACTTGCATTTACTTTATCTAGTTTGTTTTATTTACTACTGCTAAAATGGCCACCCCTGAAAATACTAAGTTGTGTGACTTCACTAGCACAAATAATAATGATTTTCTATGCACACCTATTGCTCCACCCGCTACTACAAATGGAATTCTTTGAAATTAAACCCGCTTTACTTAATCTTGTTATGCGAGAGCAATTTTCTCGGTGTTAGTTCTGATGATGCTGCTGCCCATCTCAATAATTTTGTTGAACTATGTGAAATGCAAAAGTATAAAGATGTAGATGGTGACATTATAAAATTAAAATTGTTTCCTTTCTCACTAAGAGGAAGAGCTAAAGATTGGTTGCTATCTCTGCCTAAGAATAGTATTGATTCATGGACTAAATGCAAGGATGCTTTTATTGGTAGATATTATCCCCCTGCTAAAATTATATCTTTGAGGAGTAGCATAATGAATTTTAAACAATTGGATAATGAACATGTTGCTCAAGCTTGGGAAAGAATGAAATCTCTGGTTAAAAATTGCCCAACCCATGGATCGACTACTTGGATGATCATCCAAACCTTCTATGCGGGACTAATTTTTTCTTCGCGGAATTTATTGGATTCAGCTGCTGGAGGTACCTTTATGTCCATCACTCTTGGTGAAGCAACAAAGCTCCTTGATAATATGATGGTTAATTACTCTGAATGGCACACGGAAAGAGCTCCACAAGGTAAGAAGGTAAATTCGTTGAAGAATCCTCTTCCTTGAATGATAAGGTTGATGCTATTATGTCTATGCTTGTGAATGATAGGACTAATGTTGATCCTAATAATGTTCCGTTAGCTTCATTGGTTGCCCAAGAAGAACATGTTGATGTAAACTTCATTAAAAATAATAATTTCAACAACAATGCTTATCGGAACAATTCTAGTAATAACTATAGGCCATATCCTTATAATAATGGTAACGGTTATGCTAATTCTTATGGGAATTCTTACAACAATAATAGGAATACACCCCCTGGACTTGAAGCCATGCTTAAAGAATTTATTAGTACACAAACTGCCTTTAACAAATATGTTGAGGAAAAGCTCAATAAAATTGATATTCTCGCTTCTAAGGTTGATAATCTTGCCTCTGATGTTGATCTTTTGAAATCAAAAGTTATGCCTAATAGGGATATTGAAAATAAAATTGTTACTACAGCAAATGCCATCCAAGTTAGAATTAATGAGAATATAAGATTAATGGCTGAACTGCGTGCTAGGTGGGATAGAGAAGAAAATGAAAAACTAGCTAAAGAGAAAAATGTAGCTAAAGTTTGGACTATTACCACCACTAGCAATGCTAATGATTCACATTTTGCTGCACCTCCTACTATTAATGGTAAAATAATTGGTGTTGCCAATGCTTCTATTCCTAGTGCAAAGCGCGCAAAATTACCTGAAACTGCTAAAACTGCTGAAACTGCCTGTGATAAAACTGCTGAAATTTTTTCCAACCTTGGGGATGATAATCCCATTGCTTTAGATTGTAATGATTTAGATTTTGATGATTGCCACATCTCTGAAGTTATAAAGTTCTTACAAAAACTTGCTAAGAGTCCCAATGCTAGCGCTGTAAACTTGGCTTTCACAAAACATATTACAAATGCTCTCATAAAAGCTAGAGAAGAGAAACTAAAACTTGAAACTTCTATTCCTAGAAAGCTAGAGGATGGTTGGGAGCCCATCATTAAAATGAGAGTCAAAGATTTTGATTGTAATGCTTTATGTGATCTTGGTGCAAGTATTTCGTTATGCCTAAGAAAGTCTATGATATGCTTGACTTGCCACCATTGAAAAACTGTTATTTGGATGTTAATCTCGCTGATAATGCTAAAAAGAAACCTTTGGGGAGAGTTGATAATGTTCATATTATGGTTAACAATAACCTTGCCCCCGTTGATTTTGTTGTTTTGGATATTGAATGCAATGCATCTTGCCCCATTATATTGGGAAGACCTTTTCTTCGAACCGTTGGAGCTACTATTGATATGAAGGAAGGTAATATTAAATATCAATTTCCTCTCAAGAAAGGTATGGAACACTTCCCTAGAAAGAGAATGAAGTTACCTTATGATTCTATTATTAGAACAAATTATGATGTTGATGCTTCGTCTCTTGATGTTACTTGATATACACTTTCGCGCCTAGCTGAAAGGCGTTAAAGAAAAGCGCTTATGGGAGACAACCCATGTTTTTACTACAGTATTTTTGTTTTATATTTGAGTCTTGGAAGTTGTTTACTACTGTAGCAACCTCTCCTTATCTTAGTTTTATGTTTTGTTGTGCCAAGTAAAGTCTTTGATAGTAAAGTAAGTACTAGATTTGGATTACTGCGCAGTTCCAGATTTCTTTGCTGTCACGAATCTGGGTCTACCTCCCTGTAGGTAGCTCAGAAAATTAAGCCAATTTACGTGCCCGATCCTCGGATATGTACGCAACTTTCATTCAATTTGGGCATTTTCATTTGAGCAAGTCTGGTGCCCTAATAAAATCCATCTTTACGGACTGTTCTGTTTTGATAGATTCTGCCTTTTATTTCGCATTGCCTCTTTTGCTATGTTGGATGAATTTCTTTGATCCATTAATGTCCAGTAGCTTTATGCAATGTCCAGAAGTGTTAAGAATGATTGTGTCACCTCCGAACATGTTAATTTTTATTGTGCACTAACCCTCTAATGAGTTGTTTCGAGTTTGGTGTGGAGGAAGTTTTCAAGGATCAAGAGAGGAGTATGATACAATATGATCAAGGAGAGTGAAAGCTCTAAGCTTGGGGATGCCCGGTGGTTCACCCCTGCATATTCTAAGAAGACTCAAGCGTCTAAGCTTGGGGATGCCCAAGGCATCCCCTTCTTCATCTACAACATTATCAGGTTCCTCCCCTGAAACTATATTTTTATTCCGTCACATCTTATGCACTTTGCTTGGAGCGTCGGTTTATTTTTGTTTTTGTTTTGTTTGAATAAAATGGATCCTAGCATTCACTTTATGGGAGAGGTAGATAGTAAGCGTCTTTATTATGGTCGTTTCATTCTGTCCCCGCTTAGGAAAGGGCAAGCGGACACCGTAGGTATTGCCTTGCGAAGAGCTTTACTTGGAGAAATAGAAGGAACATGTATCGCACGCGCCAAATTTGGGAGCGTACCACACGAATATTCTACAATAGCAGGTATTGAGGAATCCGTACAAGAAATTTTACTAAATTTGAAAGAAATTGTATTGAGAACGCTCCGCTGTAGCATATGGTCAAGTATGTCCTTAGGCTCTACTCATAGTATTCATGGCGAAGTTTCTTCTTCGTTAAATTGTTATATGGTTGGAATTGGAAAATACTACATGTAGTAATTCTAAAATGTCTTGGATAATTTGATACTTGGCAATTGTTGTGCTCATGTTTAAGCTCTTGCATCATATACTTTGCACCCATTAATGAAGAAACACTTAGAGCTTGCTAATTTGGTTTGCATATTTGGTTTCTCTAGAGTCTAGATAATATCTAGTATTGAGTTTTGAACAACAAGGAAGACGGTGTAGAGTCTTATAATGTTTACAATATGTGTGAGTTTTGCTGTACCGTTCATCCTTGTGTTTGTTTCAAATAACCTTGCTAGCCTAAGCCTTGTATCGAGAGGGAATACTTCTCATGCATCCAAAATACTTGAGCCAACCACTATGCCATTTGTGTCCACCATACCTACCTACTACATGGTATTTATCCGCCATTCCAAAGTAAATTGCTTGAGTGCTACCTTTAAAATTCCATCATTCACCTTTGCAATATATAGCTCATGGGACAAATAGCTTAAAAACTATTGTGGTATTGAATATGTACTTATGCACTTTATCTCTTATTAAGTTACTTGTTGTGCGATAACCATGTTTCGGGGACGCCATCAACTATTCTTTGTTGGATATCATGTGAGTTGCTATGCATGTCCGTCTTGTCCGAAGTAAGAGAGATCTACCACCTTAATGGTTGGAGCATGCATATTGTTAGAGAAGAACATTGGGCCGCTAACTAAAGCCATGAATCATGGTGGAAGTTTCAGCTTTGGACATACATCCTCAATCTCATATGAGAATAATAATTGTTGCCACATGCTTATGCATTAAAGAGGAGTCCATTATCTGTTGTCCATGTTGTCCCGTATGGATGTCTAAGTTGAGAATAATCAAAAGCGAGAAATCCAAAATGCGAGCTTTCTCCTTAGACCTTTGTACGAGGCGGCATGGAGGTACCCCATTGTGACACTTGGTTAAAACATGTGCATTGCAAAGATCCGGTAGTCCAAGCTAATTAGGACAAGGTGCGGGCACTATTAGTATACTATGCATGAGGCTTGCAACTTGTAAGATATAATTTACATAACTCATATGCTTTATTACTACCGTTGACAAAATTGTTTCATGTTTTCAAAATAAAAGCTCTAGCATAAATATAGCAATCGATGCTTTCCTCTTTGAAGGACCATTTTCTTTACTTTTATGTTGAGTCAGTTCACCTATCTCTCTCCACCTCAAGAAGCAAACACTTGTGTGAACTGTGCATTGATTCCTACATACTTGCATATTGCACTTGTTATATTATTCTCTGTTGACAATTATCCATGAGATATACATGTTATAAGTTGAAAGCAACCGCTGAAACTTAATCTTCCTTTGTGTTGTTTCAATACCTTTACTTTGATTTATTGCTTTATGAGTTAACTCTTATGCAAGACTTATTGATGCTTGTCTTGAAGTACTATTCATGAAAAGTCTTTGCTTTATGATTCACTTGTTTACTCATGTCATTACCATTGTTTTGATCGCTGCATCCACTACATATGTTTACAAATAGTATGATCAAGGTTATGATGGCATGTCACTTCAGAAATTATCTTTGTTATCGTTTTACCTGCTCGGGACGAGCAGAACTAAGCTTGGGGATGCTGATACGTCTCCGACATATCGATAATTTCTTATGATCCATGCCATATTATTGATGATACCTACATGTTTTATGCAAACTTTATGTCATATTCGTGCATTTTCTGGAACTAACCTATTAACAAGATGCCGAAGAGCCGCTTGCTGTTTTCTGCTGTTTTTGGTTTCAGAAATCCTAGTAACGAAATATTCTAGGAATTGGACGCAATCAAGACCCAGGGTCCTATTTTGCCACGAACCTTCCAGAAGACCGAAAGGAATACGAAGTGGGGCGACGAGGCGCCGCCACCATAGGGCCGCGCGGCCAGAGGGGGGCCCGCGCCGCCCTATGGTGTGGGCCCCTCGTCAGCCCTCCGACTCTGCCCTTCCGCCTACTTAAAGCCTCCGTCGCGAAACCCCTGAGGCGAAAAAACCACGATACGGAAAACCTTCCAGAGACGCCGCCCCCGTCAATCCCATCTCGGGGGATTCTGGAGATCTCCTCCGGCACCCTGCCGGAGAGGGGATTCATCTCCCGGAGGACTCTACACCGCCATGGTCGCCTCCGGAGTGATGAGTGAGTAGTTCACCCCTGGACTATGGGTCCATAGCAGTAGCTAGATGGTTGTCTTCTCCTCATTGTGCTTCATTGTTGGATCTTGTGAGCTGCCTAACATGATCAAGATCATCTATACTGTAATACTCTATGTTGTGTTTGTCGGGATCCGATGGATAGAGAATACCATGTTATGTTAATTATCAAGTTATTACATATGTGTTGTTTATGATCTTGCATGCTCTCCGTTATTAGTAGAGGCTCGGCCAAGTTTTTACTCTTAACTCCAAGAGGGAGTATTTATGCTCGATAGTGGGTTCATGCCTGCATTGACACACGGGACGATGTGACGAAAGTTCTAAGGTTGTGTTGTGCTCGTTGCCACTAGGGATAAAACATTGGCGCTATGTCCGAGGATGTAGTTGTTGATTACATTACGCACCATACTTAATGCAATTGTCTGTTGTTAGCAACTTAATACCGGAGGGGGTTCGGATGATAACTCTGAAGGTGGACTTTTTAGGCATAGATGCGAGTTGGATGGCGGTCTATGTACTTTGTCGTAATGCCCAATTAAATCTCACTATACTTATCATGACATGTATGTGCATTGTTATGCCCTCTCTATTTGTCAATTGCCCGACTGTAATTTGTTCACCCAACATGCTTTTATCTTATGGGAGAGACACCTCTAGTGAGCTGTGGACCCCGGTCCATTCTTTAATACTTGAAATACAAATCTGCTGCAATACTTGTTTTATTGTTTTCTCTGCAAACAATCATCTTCTACACAATACGGTTAATCCTTTGTTACAGCAAGCCGGTGAGATTGACAACCTCATCTGTTTCGTTGGGGCAAAGTACTTTGGTTGTGTTGTGCGAGGTTCCACGTTGGCGCCGGAATCTCCGGTGTTGCGCCGCACTACATCCCGCCGCCATCAACCTTCAACGTGCTTCTTGGCTCCTCTTGGTTCGATAAACCTTGGTTTCTTTCTGAGGGAAAACTTGCTGCTG
This sequence comes from Lolium rigidum, assembly GCF_022539505.1. Classification (NCBI taxonomy): domain Eukaryota; kingdom Viridiplantae; phylum Streptophyta; class Magnoliopsida; order Poales; family Poaceae; genus Lolium; species Lolium rigidum. The sequence goes on along the minus strand of NC_061514.1, from coordinate 41,822,321 downwards.
TGCGCATCATACCTTCCTCTTGGGGTTCCCAACGAACGTGTGAGTTACACGCCATCAAACCCCAAGAGGATGGTATGATGCGCACAGTAGCAAGTTTTCCCTCAGTAAGAAACCAAGGTTTATCGAACCGATAGAAGCCAAGAAGCACGTTGAAGGTTGATGGCAGCGAGATGTAGTGCGGCGCAACTACCGAGGATTCCGCGCCAACGTGGAACTCGCACAACACAACCAAAGTACTTTGCCCCAACGAAACAATGAGGTTGTCAATCTCACCGGCTTGCTGTAACAAAGGATTAGATGTATAGTGTGGATGATGATTGTTTGCAGAAAACAGTAAAGAACAAGTATTGCAGTAAATTGTATTCAGTGTAAAAGAATGGACCGGGGTCCACAGTTCACTAGAGGTGTCTCTCCCATAAGATAAACTAGATGATACCCCGCGCGTTGCTGCGGGATTATTTGTTTTACGAAAAGGAATATACAACTATGATTTTACATACACACTTCAACCGAATTGATATTTCATATATTGATGTAGCACTTGTTTACACATAAAGAAGGAGAATTACTTTACAAATGCATTGACTAAAGTCGGATAGAGGACTCCTTTATTTTTGTTGAGCTGCATTAGCATCTCGAGAATTTTAGTTTTCACCTGAAAAAATAAATTTAAATATCGAAGAAATAACTATTGGATGGTGTAGGGATTGAATAAACTATTGCACTACCGGACGACATGACATGGAAAAACTGCAATTATCTTTACCCCTAAATGAGAATAATAATGTCAAGAAAGTGGTCGGATATGTTTTGGTCATTTATAAGATTGTACTTGGACGATATCTTTAAAAAACCCGATCATGAGATGTCTTACACATGGTCGGATCAAAGAACGAAGTACCTAGCTTAGGGGTAGGATCAAAGATATAGATAAACCAACCTTGTTTCAGCTAGGATTGTAATTTGAAGAAATAACAGGACAATCTATAACTGCAAAAACAAACAGAGTGATCCTCACTGCGCATCACATGCACTTGAGCCTAACATGTTGACTCTAGACAACTTTGGGTGAAACTTTAGGTCTTCTGAAGTGCCAATTGGGATTTAGCCATCTTGAAAGAATCGACACCATGGGAGAGGGAATCACATAATAGTAAAATGATTTGAATCTTCAATCCAGATTTTGACATGTTGATACTTATTCCTGCATGGTATTGTTGATTAAGTACAAAGTGGAAAGAAATAGAAAATGAAGAGAACGATGTTACCTGATTAGGATCGGAGGTTGACATGTACAATGGTTGCTCCTCTCCTTCACAAAATTCATGGACATACTGTAGGAATACTGAATACGGTAAGTAAAGCCTACAATATATGCATATATTTGAAGAACGAAATAAAAGTAAAGAATACACGAACAAAACGATGCAGAGAAAAAGTAGAGCGGGAGAGCGAACCTTCAGATTGGGCGCAGGAAGATGTGGCTGTTCCTTGGTGGTGATGGTCGCTGCCAAATTCCATCTTCTTCGGTTGTAATAGTATGTCCTCTAATGCATCGTACATTATAGCTGCACTTTTGTATCTGCTCTCGGCATCGGTTGGACAATTCCGCGGTTGGGGAAACGGAGGGAAGGAGAACAAATAAAAGGTCATGGAATGCAAACCGTTTGTGACAAATAAATGGGAGGAGTAGCTTCAACCTGTTCGTTTTCCAAAGAGAAACGTATTTTTTTAAGCAATGAAGGAAGTAACTCGTAAATTGATTATGAAGTGGATAATGTACTTGGGCATTAGAGGGCATGAGAAAATGAAGCATCACATATGTGCGATCGATACGAAATTGATGGAGGCGAGAGATACATAATGCACTTTTTTTTGTAAACTACGAGGTGGCAATTTAGTGAAACATGATGAGGTGGCAGATTATGATTGATCAAAGATACTTGATGAGGTGGATGGCTTGCATGTTGAGAGATATACCTTTAGTGGGTTGCTCCTATTTAGATATTATAGATAGCATGTTGGGTGAACAAATTACAGTCGGGCAATTGACAAATAGAGAGGGCATGACCATGCACATACATGATATGATGAGTACAGTGAGATTTAATTGGGCATTACGACAAAGTACATAGACCGCTATCCGACATGCATCTATGTCTAAAAAGTCCACCTTCGAGGTTATCATCCGAACCCCTTCCGGTATTAAGTTGTAAACAACGAGACAATTGCATTAAGTATGGTGCGTAATGTAATCAATAACTACATCCTCGGACATAGCATCAATGTTTTATCCCTAGTGGCAACGTAGCACATCCACAACCTTAGAACTTTCACGTCACTCGTCCCAGATTTAATGGAGGCATGAACCCACTATCGAGCATAAATACTCCCTCTTGGAGTTAAGAGTAAAAAGTTGGCGAGCTTCTACTAATAACGGAGAGCATGCAAGATCATAAACAACACATAGGTAATAGATTGATAATCAACATAACATAGTATTCTCTATCCATCGGATCCCGACAAACACAACATATAGCATTACGGATAGATGATCTTGATCATGTTAGGCAGCTCACAAGATCCAACAATGAAGCACATAAGGAGAAGACGACCATCTAGCTACTTGCTATGGACCCATAGTCCGGGGGTGAACTACTCACTCATCACTCCGGAGGCGACCATGGCGGTGAAGAGTCCTCCGGGAGATGATTCCCCTCTCCGGCAGGGTGCCGGAGGCGATCTCCTGAATCCCCCGAGATGGGATTGGCGGCGGCGTCTTTGTAAGGTTTTCCGTATCGTGGCTCTCGGTACTGAGGGTTTCGCGACGGAGGCTTTCAGTAGGCGGAAGGGCAGCCTCGGAGGGGTCACGGGGGCCCCACACAACAGGGCCGCGTGGGCCCCCCTGGGCCACGCCGCCCTAGTGTGGCGGCGCCCCGTGGCCCCACTTCGTCTTCTCTTCGGTCTTCTGGAAGCTTCGTGGCAAAATAGGCCCTCGGGCGTTGATTTCGTCCAATTCGAGAATATTTCCTTACTAGGATTTCGAAACCAAAAACAACGAGAAAACAACAAGCGGCTCTTCGGCATCTCGTTAATAGGTTAGTGCCGGAAAATGCATAAATATGACATAAAGTATGTATAAAACATGTAGATATCATCAATAATGTGGCATGGAACATAAGAAATTATCGATACGTCGGAGACGTATCACTCATGCCATATTGATTCTTTTCTATCAATTTACTCGCAAAGCAATGTACTTATCACTTCTGCATTAAAAATAAATTGTTACTTATCCAATTATGAATATGACTATGTGGTGGGCAATGGAACCGTGGTATGTGTTGATGGTGGAGGTTCCATTGCAAGGGTTCTACTCATCTAGGACTAATCACCAATGCCATCTACTGATTCTAGCACCGTACATATCGCGTTAACCATGAGATCTATAATGGCTCTGGGGAAGTTAGCTGCATCTTTTTTCCTTTTTCAGATCAACAGACTTGATAGAGTCTGGCTGGGTGTTGCGATAACACTGCAGCGGTTGGGAAATCCCTTAAATCCCCATCCCCGAGGATGAGTGCGTTCTACCGTCTATGATGGATTGTCCATAGTACATCGTGGGTAAAGCCGTATTACCGGGAGAAGTCTATCGAGGATGTGCGGATGGATAAAAGGGTGGGTATGCAGGGTCGCAAAAAAGGCAGTGCCTGGCTTGGTTCTTATACTTGGCCTCACACCAAGGAAGTGTGGACGGTAAAGTACGCCTGGTTGGCAACAAGGATAAGTTCTCTTATGGGAAAAGTAGCGCACCTCTGCAGAGTGTATTGAATTGTGGTTGTCACTCCCTGTTCCGGGAAGGGAACAACGGACGCGGCAGGAAAGGAACTCCGTGAAGCTCTCGTCAACCTGTGAAGACTGCGGGCATAGTTTTCAGAATAAATTAAACCTTTTGAAGAAATGTTTGCAAAAAATGCATTGACCTGAGATTTTCATATCAATGGTCGTAGCTAGTGCATCAAACACCTTTTTCTCTTCTGAACTTGCTGAGTAACTCTGTACTCACTTTCTTTCGATACCCTTGCTAGACTGTGATCATGAAGAGGAGGCCTGCATCGGAACCAGAAGGGGACTATGAGTTGTTCTACGAAGAGCCGGACCTTTCAGGAGGAGTTGAAGGCGTGGACTATGGGATAGTCTATGGAGCAGAAGACACAGAGGCGGAGTAGAGTCTTACCTTAGACATCTCGGAGTCGAGCAGCGTAGTGACTTACTTAAATAAGTTGCTGAGTTTGTCATGTCTACTTAGTTTGAGTTGTAATGATACTGATGTAATATCGTAGGGTGTTCTCATCGGACCTGTAAGAATGCCAACTTTTTAAGACCCATGCTTATAATATAATATATGGAGTGTTATGACCTGCAATGTTTCTGTTGTACCACTCTGAGGGATGTGATATTTGTGAAGAAGCCCCTTCATGAATGTCATATCAACGACTTGTATACTACAACATGCAGTGGTATTCTGGGTCACCGCACTTACCATTTGGGAAATTTGGAACATAAGGGACGCGGGGGTTTTTCGCATCACCTCATCCATGCCAGTCGTAGTCTGCACAAAGATGAAAATAGATAGGGAGTTGTGGAGCCAGGAGGGTGCAAACAGTACGGCAGAGTCTTGTGTCACCTGTGTGCTCAACTGACTACATAGTTTCATAGGTACAAATGCAAAAAATCATGCATAAAACTATGAATAATTTATATAAAGACATATATTTATGACACAAGTTTTAAACATAAGACTCGAAGTGCCAGTTTTAACCGAATAAAATCCAGGACGAACACCAGTACATCGACGCTTACATGACCTGCTAGGGTTACAAGCTCATTATTATAGCAAAGGAGTACAACAGTAGATAAAAAAGGGTTGCAAGCTACACTAACTTGAAAGCACTAGGAAGAAAGCTTGGACCGAACGATGAAGAGGAAGAATTCTGCTGAGAGGGCGCGGCGTTGAAACTGACCAAACCAACAAACCTCTCAAGAATAAACAGAGCACACCCATGACCGAAGGAGCTTGGTTGACTTCATGATTCGAGATTCAGAAGGAGGAGGGCTTGAACGCGACGCCTCAAAGGAGGGAAACGACACCCAAGGACGTCGTCGCCTTCTGCACTGGCCAAGGCCTTGCCGAGCTTTCACCCTAGCCCAACCAACACCCCAAATACGCAACCTTAATGTTTTTCCAATGACACACTGAGCCCACGATTTGAAGAAGATATCATCGGCGTCACCCGTGGCAAGAAGCATAGCTAGACAACCACCCATGGGTCTTAGGTAGCCGACCGAATCGGCATACCCACCGTGTATGTGCATCCATGGTGACAATGGCAGCGACAAGGGTGAGAGGGTGAGCCTAGATTCGGTGAAGAAAGACTTTGCCCTGACCGAAGAAGCACACAAGTTTTGCAAGGATGCGTGATCCAAATACGCGAAAGGAGGGACAATTTGGTGGCGCCTCCAAGAAGGTAAATGGTGTCGAAGACGTCATCGTCACCCGCACCGGTCATGGCCTTGCACGACTTTCGCCGGAGTCTCGTCCCGTACCAGTAGCTGGCCACCGCCATGAGATCGTAGAGAGGAAACATAATGAGACATTCCCGACAAAACCTCCTCATGTGTTACCGACCGAAGGAGACGAGATGACCTAAGACCAAGAATCACCTATGTCGAGCTCATTGCCGACACAAACCGCACCAATCAAGCAAGCCAGAGCTCCAAGATCGCGCAACAGCATGTCCACATCGCATCATGGCACACCACCTAGTCAAGAGCATGACGAGGCGACGACGAGAGACGAGCTCTACACACCACCCCAACCGCGTCGCCTGCGCGACCACGACTGGCAACAATCGAGCACCAGACACCGCTATCCACCCCGGGAACAGCGACACCACCAAAGCCCACCCTTGGAGCAGAGACCACTAGATTGCCCAGGGCCACCTCCCGACATCCAAGGCCACGCGACCCCGCCACCCTCACGGCCAGAGACGCAAGCCACACACGGGCCTTGATATGTCCAATTTGCATCACTATTTCATATCATAATTTACTGTTATTCATTGATATATTTCAAATTTAGAGGTGATACTTATGTCATTCCATCTATTTTCGCATGTTTGATGATTATTGGAGAATTAACTGCCGGAGTCAGGCCGTCAAGACACCATATTTCTGAAGAATAACAATTCCCAGAAAATACCCAGAAACTCCTATTTTGCCAGATGACGGAGGAAGCAAGAAGGGGAGGCTGAGATGGGCCAGGAGGGGCCCACACAACCCCTAGCGCGGGCCACCCTGGCCGTGCCTAGGCCTGGTGTGGTGGACCTGGCACACCTCTGACATCGCCCTCTAGCGTATTTCATCCCCCCGAGAACCCTAACACTGGGGGAGCGAAGAGAGAAATATTCCGCCGCCGTTACGGGGCAGCGAACCAGAGAGAGAGAAAAGCTCTCCGGCAGGCAGAAATCTGCCGGGGAAATTCCTCCCCGGAGGGGGAAATCGTCGCCATCGTCACCGCCATCGAGCTAGAATTCATAGGGACCATCATCATCATCATCTCCACCACCAGTGTCATCATCACCGTCGTCTCCACGCCGCTCTGCTGTAACATCTTGGGTTTGATACTTGTCTAGTTCATAGGGGAAACTTTCCCGGTGTTGATTACTCCTTGTATTTGATGCGATTGAGTGAAACCATTGAATTAAGGTTTATGTCCAGATTGTTAATCTTCATTATATCACATCTGATTATGATCCACATGATGTCTCGTGAGTAGTTCGTTTAGTTCTTGAGGACATTGGAGAAGTCATGCTGTTAGTAGTGGAACTATATTGAGTAATATTTAATGGTTTGATATTTAAGTTGTGGTGTTATTCTTCTAGTGGTATCATGTGAACATCAACTACATGATACTTCACTTTTATGGGCCTAGGGAAATGCATCGTGTATTTGGCTATTAATTATGGGGTTGCGGGGGGAGGGGGGGGGGACCGGTGCACGAGAGAGTGTACTAAAAGTTTAATGTTGTGGTTAGATTTATCTTAATTACTTCCTTGTAGTTGCAGATGCTTGAAAGGGGTATAATCACAAGTATGCATTAGTCCAAGTGCGGGTAGTACATTAGCATAGGTTCACCCACACAACACTTACCAAACCAATGAAGATTATTTAGCTATGTGAAGCGAAAGCACTTGATGAAATTCTCGTGTGTCCTCAGAAACGTTTGGTCATCATAAGTACAACAATCGACTTGTCCTTTGCTTCTAAAAGGATTGGGACCCTCACTGCAATTATTACTATATTTTATTTACTAGTACTTTATTTATCTGCAATACCAAATACCCTTGAAAACCTGTTTTCTAGTGTTTAACAGTGAATCCTTGATCGAAACTGCTCATCAACACCTTCTGCTCCTCGTTGAGTTCGACACTCTTATTTATCGAAAGTACTACGATACACCCCTTATACTTGTGGGTCATCAGGCCTCCACTCAGAGAGACACCGCCGAAGACCACCACCGCTCAGGGGCGCAAGAGCTCCCACCAAGGCCTCCACCAGCCGCAACTCCCACATCGACAACCGCCCCAGCCTCACTAGATCCCGAGGAGCCACCGGCCTGGGGAGACGCGCATGGCCAGGGAGAAGGCGCGGAGCGGCGACATCAGCACCGGTAAGCTCCGTGCGGCGACCTCCCTCCCTATGGCCGCACGAAGGAGCCGAAGGGCCGAAATCCCCGCCAATGGGTACAAAAGGTTATTGTCTTGGCTCCGCCAATGGGTGCAAAGCAGTTGAGGTGCCATGGTGGCATGAGAATAGGCTTTTGTATCACGAGGTTTTTGCTCGTTTTGTAATTTAACAACTTTCAAACTTCTTGATTAATGAGAGACAAGCAGGAAATCCAGGACGGACATGTGCTGACTGTTGTGTTCTCGAGCCTCCGTGTAATTCATGTGCTACTAGCTAGCTAGCCAGAAGTACAAAAGCATAGACGACGGGAGTGAAGTGAAAGTGAGAAGCCGCACTTCCGCTTGGGTGCTCTTCCCTTGGTAAAACTCTAGCCGCGATAGAAATAAAGACAATGGAGATCTTTTTATACCCCTTCGTAAGTGGGGACATGATTGTAAAATTAAAAATTTGACATATACGTATAACTCTATAGTGACCCGTATGGCCGGCATTGTCTTGTATGAGGGTACCCTCCATTGATGGACTGGCGGATCTGAAGTGGCCACGATATCACGGCAATGGCGGAGACGACCGGCGCATGTAGCACCCTTAATTAGCAGGATCCCTGTCGGCATTGCGATTTTATTGTCCAACGGCATCGTCATCGGATCTCAGCAGATGTATACGCATGCACAACGTGAGATGGTAGTGGGATGGTTATCTAGCCACGTGACCTCTTTTTCCTAACGCTATGTATAGATACCGCTATACAGATATGACAATATACATGGCTGGATATGAGTAGAGAAGCACCGGAGCATGACTCGTGAAGCCGACCGACCTACATTCCCAGCAGTGAAAAGCCGCTCGGTGGCCCCTGAACAGCAACAGATAGTAGCCTGGCCTGGCTGAGCCGCGGTACAGAACACGACGGGACCTGCCGCCTGCGCGGTGGCCCATGGCCGGCCGGACGCGCACCACCGTCGGCACCCGCGCGCCTGCGTCGATCGTCGTTTTCCGGGCGCACGTCCACGACGCCGGCCGGAGAAAGCGGAAAAGCGGCGGGACTGTGGGAGTCTCGGAAAAGAGCGACAAAAGCGCGACGCGCACCGCATTCGCATGCACCGCAGACTGTACTGCACGCTCTCTCTCGCCTCCGGCGGCCGGCCCCGCCGGCGTCCCCTCCGACTGGACGCGGCCCTAGCCGGTGGCGCCATGCGTGGCATGCTGGTGAGACCCTGCGGCGTCGACTGAGCCTTTTGCCCCCTCCCTCGGTCACCGCTTCCGATCGTCTTTTTCCTCAGCGTGCAACGCCTTGGCCTGATGTCCAGCTTTTATCGGCGTCGGCGTCAGTGTCAAATCGATCTCCCTATCGTTTTCGCCGAACGTAACGAGCTGTGAAAGAGATATTGTTTTGCGGCTATAGCGCCGTGCGTTAATGGAAAATCATGTCACTATAAGAATTTCCCATACGGCCATACATATATACTCCGTAGTACGTATGTCTTTCAAGTACAGTACCATACAAAGCTCTGACGACGTTCGACGTAAGGTCTGATCATATGCATGCAACTCTACTCAATATCATTGGCATACGAAGCATGTCTCGCGCTATCATGACTATGATGTCACTCGACACGTACTCGCAGATGTTTAAAGCACGGTGATGAGGGATCGTATAAAGCTGGAGCCGAAGCCTTGCTCAGACGCTCAGGTCTAGGTATAATTGGATCAGAAAGCCTGAACTACCGTAGGCTACAAGCATATATGCACATAAATGATTCTGGTATTTATATAATTACTGTCTCATTTTTCCTTAACCAAGGAAAGATGTGTAAAAAAAGTCCACTTCTCCTCCTTGAACTCTCGAGAAAGTTCACTTTTATTCCCAAAAAGTACTTTTAGTTTAGAACGGAACTTAAACTCTCAGAATAGTTTATTTTTCGCACCTTTTCAGCTGAGTTGAGCAAATCGCTGCCGTGGAAAGAAGAAACAGTGAACCAATCAAATTGGTTTAGAATCAGACCAAACGCAAGCTAGCTTAGATGTCGAAGTAAACGTCAGAATGCAAAAAAAAAACCCTAGTGAAACCCTTTGGATCCTTGAACTAGTCTCTCGCTTGATTTCTCTCTCTTCCAATTCACTTAAAGCATTGCGTCACAAAGGCCCGCTTGCTTTCCTATAGCATCACCCCGCCTCTCTATCCTTACACTGTTGCCTTGAGTTTTTGGTCACCCATGGCAGATATTTGACTAGCTCAACTGGGATAAAAACTAAAAGTGAATGATTCTGAGAGTTCAAGGTTCATTTTGAACCAAATGGAAGTTCTAGGACCAAAAGTGAACTTTCACTAGAGTTCAAGAACCAAAAAGTGAACTTTCTTCTATTAAGAACAAGGTATAATTAAGCATTATGCTAACACATGTTTAATTTTCATGTTTTGCGTAAACATATTTTTGTATTGTATCTTATTTCTACTACATTTTGTATTGTGTACTATCACATGTCTCTACTTCAACTCTGTACTTCATCACATGTTTTTGGTGCACTTTTACTACTACGCCATGCATGCATCTTGGTAAGCCCATGCATGTCTCTACAGTGCGCATGCATCTAGATAAATTATAAGGAGCGGACGTTCGGATTTCAGAACATGGAGAGAACGAGTTGCAAGCAACGGTGGATGACAACTTCCGGGATTTCACATTACCACGTGGCCACTCCTGACTGGTCCCCTTTTAGAAGAGAGAACGATTAGATTTTAAAACATGTATCAAACAAGTTGCCAACCGTTGAATTTTGGTTGCGACGGTGGATGGCAGCTGCCAGAATCTCATATTGCCATGCTGCAACACCTGACTGGTCCGCTCCACGAAAAGTTCACTCAATATTAGTGTACCCTATTCTACTCTTCTTTTTTTCAAATTAGTTGGAAGAGTTAGTTTCGCGCACCACCTTTCAAGTTGTTGATACATAGGTTCTAGTTGGTGTCAATGTGAACTCTTATTGCCAATAATGTAAAAGTATAAACGATGACTCACATGACATGGCATAACCATATATCCGAGGGCATCCGCAATGTGTGAAAACCCTGTTCATAGGGAACCTTAAACATCGATCTTATACATATAGAGGAACTTAAGGTTGACCTTAAGCTTATGAATGCACAAAAGTAATAAGGAAATCATGATTAACACGATTCTCTCCTTGGAGATAATTTCAACAAATCACGTTGGGTCCTAACAGATAGCAAAAGTGACCTTATACTTATGAGCATTTGAACAAGTTATGGGGGTCCCAACTTGTAGCAAAAGACGACCTTAAATATTAAAAACGCCTTAACTATTTGTAACTAATTTTGTGAATATTTGTTAGAATTCACATTTAGGGCGCTTTCGTAAGACGCGGCTGGGCTACAAATAGTAACTTCCACGTGTTAGTAAAGCATATGAATCATATTAAAATCCTATGGTATTAAGTTTGCTAGATTCTGTTGGTCTTCTACGCTAACTAGCTTAGACGTAGTGATCATGCATGACAAGAACCTAATGATAAAGCCGCTAACTCAAATATAAGTGAAGTACAAACTACTCTTGCATGCTGACAGCCAATAATAATCACAGTATGAAACTGATAACTTCTGAAAATGCATGTTTTAATTAGGCAACCCAAACATGTTACTCCAAAACAACATCTCAAACTCACACGCTAAATCAGAAAAGCCCACATTCATGGGTATGCAACTATGCATGCAGGATGGCGTATATGCACAAGAATAACAAAGTCAACAACTAATTAAGCTTTCTCTTGCGGACGCAACGGGAATAGCTCCAGGGTGACATCATCGTCGGTGCGGTGGACGGCCACCTCCGTCGTCGCCGCATCACCTTGCACGTCACCCCACGAGGTGCGCCGCCGCTTGCAGCTCGTCATGTCGTCACACGCTTCCTTGGTTACCTTCGTCGTGATTTCCGGCAGGGAGGGGGAGTCGAGGGTGCTGAGGGTGAGGAGTGCGGCGCGCTTCTGCTTCTGGCGTTCCCTGGCCTTGTGGTTCTGGAACCAGTAGAAGACGTTCTTCCCCTCGATCCGGCCGTGCTTCCCGAGCTCCTCCGTGATACGCTCGATCTGGGCCGCGTTCGGCGTGCGCATCCCGCCGCGGTACAGCGCCTCCAGCACCTTGATCTGCTCCGCCGACGGGTTCCACCTCGTCGTCCCACCCACCGGCACTTGCACCTGCATATTTTGCATGATTAGTTCAAATAGCATTTCACGCGGCTAGCTACTCCATCACTGCTTTAGTAGAACTATAGTTAGGTGCGTACGGTATGATTTCTGACGGTGCAGCTGAGCAGCTTGGTGGCATTTCTGACCCGGCCGAAGACGTCGGCTGTCGGCGGGGCGATCATCCTCTTCGGCTGATCCGGGAGCGAGATCTTGGGCGCAAGCGGGCGGAGGCATCGGAAGGCGAAAGGGAGCAATGCCGAGGAAGGGCAGGGAGGGGAGGTGGATGGAGCTGTTGAAGACGAAGAGGCCGAGGCCGCTTTGTCCAGGTAGGCCACATGCAAATGGTGAACCCTCATGTTGGAGTATAGTTTAGTGCAAAGTTCGTACTGGAAATGAATCGAAGATTTGCTTGGGCTAGGGCTACGCACAGAGATCTAACAACGTCCTCACGTGGTTATATATGGGGAGACCGGACAGGCCGGAGCCGGTAAAGGTGGCCAGGGTTTGAGTGCTTGTGTGAGATCGAGGCAACAGTCGAAAGGCGGCGCTTTTCATGGGGAGCGCGACAGGGAATGTGGAGATTGGTGATGAAAGGCGTCAGCATTCGTAATCATCAGAGACACGGAATGCAGGCGCTGTAAAAAAGGTGAAACTCTCGGATGGAGCTCTCTTTTCACCTTTCTTGTCGAAATCCATCGCGACCGATTGACAAGGAATATATGAGATATTACTAGTTTTGCTTTCTTTAGGTTTGCTTGCCTGGAAAGTAGGTTAATTTGAGGCAAGACAACGACAACAACTCGAGATATCGGTTTCACTAAACCTAAGTTGGGTGAGATTTTCTTATGCTCAACACTACTCCCTCTACAATGCCATGTCTCAACATTGAGATTCAAGGAGGGGCGGTGAAAAGAATCAAGTTTAGATCAAATGGCTCGTATAATAACTTTTATCAGTTGACTTAGGTGTACACATACACCCTCGAGATATAAATCCGTATTAGAGCAAGTGTAGGAGAGAGGTTCTAACGTTATACACTACTAGTATGACGTAGGTCATTCTTCACTGCAAGCTGTATGCATATAACCATTTCAATTCAAGCTGAAAGAAAAAAGGCCCTGCATTATATATCAATTAAAATTACCTTAATTTCCAGGCATATATCAATTCAAAAACCTTGACTCCAACATTCTCCTTCACATTTATGCCATTTTGATAGGTATGTGAATGACCCCCTCGTCCCCGCGGGCGAGTCAGGGGCGAAACCCCAACCCCTCTCCCTCCAGCCCGACCCCCTCCGCCCCCTCCCCTGCCGCCGGTGGCCGGAGCTGCCGGGCAAAGCCCGCGCAGTGCCGCCGGCGGCGGGCATCTCATCTCCTGGCCGCCCATCGGGAAGCGCGGGCGGACCTGATGGCGACAGCGGAGCCCCTCGGCTGTCCGGCGACGGCGACGGCGCTGGGGAAGATGGCGACGGCGCCGGGAAGGTTGGCGCGAAGGTGCTGGGCGGCCGGAGTTGGCGCCGTGGCGGCGCGGGTCTGTTGGCCCAGATCTGGGCCCTTTGGGCTCGATCTGGGGCGGGCGGGCCCCGGCCGTTTTGTGCACCTGCGCCTGGGTGCGGCTGCCCGCCTCCTCCTCGCCCGTCCTCCTTGGCTACAAGCGCAGGGGTGCTGCTGCTCTGGCCAGGTTGAGCTGAGCCCAATGCCATCTTGGCGTGGCGGCTCGGGGCATCCGTGAGATGCTGGCGGCGAGGTGTGCAGTGCTGGGTGGCCGGCGATACCTTTCTGAGGTGGATGCGCGCAGCCCTGCCGGCGAGCCCTCCCATTGGCGGCACATGTACCGCTTGCGGCTTGGTGGTGCCTCTCTCAGGCGGCTTGCCCTCCCTTTGTGGGCATGGCTGCCCCCGATCTGGCGCGCTGGACGTGCTGCCGGTGGGTTGTCCTAGCAAGGCTAGTGCTTTGAGTGGAAAGGCCAGCGCGTGAGCTCTAGGCGAAGGGCGGACACTGCTTGCGGTGGTGAGGTACTATTCTCCGGGCGAAAGCCCTGCCTTTCGGGGCCGGTGACGGCGACGCCTGAGGGCGCCGTTTCCTGTGTGGCGTCATCGAGGAGTTATGGCACCTCCCTCGCCCAGGGTCTCAGGTTCCGGGTGAAAACCTCAGATTTGGCATGCCAAATCGGGCGGCGACGGCGTCTTTGACGTCGTACCCTTCTTGGAGGCGTCGTCTTGGGAACTTGAGTTCGGGCAGTGGTTCTTCCTTGGGGTTCTCTGTGTTGGCCGCATGGGAGGTGTCTTGCGATGTAGGTGGCGCGCCGGCCTCTTGAGGGGTATCGCGGTGGCTTGCGCGACGAGGATCTTCCTCGGACAGCGCGAGCGGTCCTCTGGATGAGCAGTGGTGGGCTGGCCTCTGTGCTTGATGGCGGGCTGCTGAAGACTGCACGCTTGCGCGTCCGTTGAGGTTGCTAGGAGGTAGCCGCTGCGCCGACGGCGGCCCTGGAGCAGCAATGCTCCCAGCTGAGCCGAGTGGGCTCGCGGGATCCGGGTGGTACGCTTCTTGGCTGCGGCTGGCAGGTTCTTGGTAATTTCGATGATGCACAAGCACTACGACTTTCATCGGCATGGGTTCTGTTTGGCGGAGGAGCTCACACTGTAGCGTCTTAGAGGAGCACTCGACGGATTTCGGCCTTTTGTCGTAATCACGTTTTGAGTGTTGGGTGTGTGTGGGTGTCCCAGCCTTGTTTTAGGCTTGTAATGTAAACTTCTTTTCTATCAATGAATCGAAACGCAAAGCTTTTTGCGTTTTCGCGAAAAAAAAATTATGCCATTTTGTAGTTTTGATATGGTAAATAGAAAGTGAGGGCAAGCGTGACTCACTAGTACAGAAAATAGCCATTTAAGCCTCTTTCACTACATACCTTTCGCAAAATCGTACGCAATGCAACATCACGTGACACGCGTATCCTTTAGAAAACACCCAGTGCGGTGTTGGAGAATCACAAATGAAAATATAAAACTGTATGTGATGGAATCAAACACGATTTTGCAAATAAAAAGGGTGAGTCAATCACACACCGTTTCAAAATAATTACTGTGTGAGCGATGTACCATAAAAAAAAGTTCATCATGATGTTTCCATTTTTTGCACAAGGATGACTTGTACCATACTCATGCAAAGGTGTTTTCCTGTTTTTAATTTTTTAATATTTTACATTTTCTAAATGCCAAAAATAGGGTATATTTTCTTTGAAAAAGGGTGTGTGATGTACTATCTCCGTTCCGATAAATAAGATTATAAATTTAGTCAAAGTTGACCAAATATTTAAAAAATATGAACATCCACAACATACAACAAATATGTAGTGAAAATATATTTTACGATGCATGCATCTACTAATATCGATATGGTATCGTAAATATTCGTATTTCTATCTATAACATTGTTCAAACTTAGAGGATGTTGACATTTAACTAAATTTATACGCATTATTTATTTGAACAGAGGTAGTATAACTGTATGAGGCAACCACAAAGTTTTAAAATAAAATTGTCTGTGCTGCACAATATTTTTTCCATCCTTATCCAAATGGTGTTTTCACGTTTTTGCACAAAGGTGCCTTCTACCATATTGAACCATATTCCAAATTGTGTTTCAAGTTCTTTTTACAAAAAAAAGTTTTCTAACTGTCAAAACTGTCATTTTTTCTGAAGCAAGTGCAAGGAATATGTTGCAAATGGAACAACTCCAATTTTCACACAAATTAACTCGACAAAATTTGATGGACAATTCCCAACTCCTTTTGTTTTTTGAAGCTTTCTAGCTACTTTCACCCATGTAAATGACTTTATGAGGATTTCATGAAAGTAATTGAAATATCAACTACATATTTTCTATAAGTCATTTAAAGGTACCCAAGTAGTCAATATAGTGAAGAAACACATGAAGATTTTGAAAGATTCAACCCCTTGCAATGAATAGCCAGTTTTGAAGAAGAAAAACTAAAGAAAAGGAAGAAAGATTCAAAAATACAATCCTTATCTATGGTGTTCCTTTATGTGTATTAGTTACTACATTCGTCTTGTGTTCTTGCATACATCACAGGAACAAAAAAAAAAGATGCAAAATGGAGCCACTCCAATTTTCACACAAACTAGAGTATATTGGATGGATAGTTCCGAAATACTATAATTTTTAAGCATTATAGCTACTCTATTTGCGCATTAAACTTCCATTATGTTGATTTACCAAGAGTAATTCAAATTTTAAGTACAAGTGCGAAATAGTTTGATCCTATTTAAAAAACGTTTGAAGATACACAAATTGTCATTGTATAAAAAAGTAAGAGATTTAAAAGATTCAACGCCTTTCCAAAAATCAGCCATTTAAACCATGTTTTTTATAAAATTAAGGAAATTTCGAAAATATTAATCCTTTTGCATGAAGTTATTTTTATGTGTACTAGTCGCATGGTTAAATATAAACTTGGAATATTTTTTTTTAAAGACAAAAGGCCTACCATCTATAAATATTCCTGGGTTTCAAGATTGTTATCACCAGAATTTAACCGGATTAGAGGTGGGCCGCGATTGAAGATGGGCTTGAAGAATATACATAGAAGAAATACATGAATCGGCCTTCCATACCAAGTTTGGACTAGTTTGCCCGTGTATCTGTAACATAGTAGGATACGTGTCGTTTAGAAGTTAGAGTTTAACCCGTGCACGGTTAGGTGCACGCCTGAATTAGAAAGTCCCCTGGACTATAAATATGTATCTAGGGTTTATGAAATAAACAACAATCACGTTCACCACAAACCAATCTAGGCGCATCGCCAACTCCCTTGTCTCGAGGGTTTCTTCCGGGTAAGCATCATGCTGCCTAGATCGCATCTTGCGATCTAGGCAGACACGTTTATTCGTCGTTCATGCATTGCTCGTATCGAAGCCTTTTTGATGGCGAGCAACGTAGTTATCATAGATGTTTTAGGGTTAGCATTGTTCATCATATCATATGCTATCGTCGTGCAACCCTTAGGCATCTAGCCGCCCTTACGCCTATCTTGGGAGTAAGGGCGGCACCCAGCTTGATCATTATTTAGTAGATCCGATCCGTTATGATTGCTCCTTGTTCTTCAAGGATTAGTTTAATATCTGCATCGTTAGGCCTTACAAACGGGTCGAAGGATCCAGTGGCGCGTAGGGTGTAGTTTGCTAGCCCTAGACAGGATGTTCCGAGGATCAACTTTGTGTTCGTTTTTAGGCCTTGTCTAGGGTCGGCTTACGATCACCGTGCGTGGCCGCCAGGCTCGATCACGAGTAGGATGTTCCGATTATGCGGTGAAAACCCCAAATCGTAGTAGGTCGCTTTAGCTTTATCTTGATCAAGTAGGACCACCATCCGATCGTACACCTCGTACGTATCATGGGTGGATCGGCTCTTTGAGCCGATTCACGGAGACAACCTCGAGAGCCGATCGAGGCTCGTATTTAACGTTTACGTGTATGCCATGCAGGAAACTAAGCGAGGCATCATCCAACACCTTCTCGACCAGGTATAGGTCAGGTGGCACGCCCTTGCATCGAGCATCGGACGTGCGTGCCGAAGGCTTTGCGGGCCGTTGCTCGGAGGGACCGGGGCCGGCCGCAGTCCTGGGAGATTCCCGGCTCTACGGTGTTGCCCGTCGCTGCCCGCCGGTGGGTTTCGACCGCAACACATTCTGGCACGCCCGGTGGGACCATCTTCGACATCAACCGCGTCGCCATCTACATCTGAGATGGCGGAAGGCACTCCGGTCAAGTACGAGGATCTAACTGAGGAGCTCAAGAAGAAGCATGACGAGATCAAAGCGGTCCTCGAAGCCGACCTCATCGGCTCTTTTCACAGAACCCGCTCACATGGCATCAGGTGGAAAGGGTTCTCACCTGAAGGCGCGCTCGATGGAGTGGACATGTCCACCCCGTCAGAAGAACGCACCAGGTCGCTGCGTCAGGAGATCAACTTCATGGTGGCTCATTCGCTGCACCGCCATTCTGAGAGCCTGGTGAACACTTTGGAGCGTGTCGCTCGCGCGTGATCCAGGAAATCATGAGCCATCGGTATTCTCCGTCGGGACCAGCTGCGGGAACTTACCAAGGAGAGATGCCACTCCAGTCCCGTCCACCGCTGCCGTTCGCGTTGGCAGCACCAGAAGTGCCGAGTTCATCGGCATACGTCATCTACAAGATTGGTGGTGACCCTAGTGACTACCAATTCTTACATGAGGCGCCCAAGGAGATCCCCCACGGATACACGTGCGCATTCGTGCCAGACTGCGATGGCTCGGACACTCTCGAACCAGGCTGCAACAGCGGGGACTACGGAACGAGCGGGAGGAACGTCGGGAACAGATCTTGAGAAGCGAGACGTGGCTAGCTAAGTACGCCACTCCGACAAACCTCCGGAGCTCAGCTCCTGCGGTTGGCTCGGAGCAGGAAAAGCAAGCATGGCTGGCTAAGTATGCCACCCGGCGAATCTTCGGAGTTCGACGCTGCGGCCATCACCGCGGATCAGATTTGTACAATTCGAAAGACCGGTTCGGCATGATGCCGAAAAGGAGGACAATCGGCTATTCCAAGCCGTACCCCAACGAGTACGATTTGATCCCGCTACCACCCAAATATCGGCTCCCTGATTTCACAAAGTTTAATGGATCGGATGGTTCCGGCTCCATCGAGCATGTGAGCCGATATTTGGCACAGCTGGGCACGATCTCGGCATCGGACGAGCTGCGTGTGAGGTTCTTCGCACGGTCCCTCACGGGATCGGCTTTCGGGTGGTACACATCGCTGCCACCAAACTCAATCCGGACTTGGAAGCGAGTTGGAAGAGCGAGTTCCACATACAATATCACTCGGAGGCTTCAGAGGCTGGCATTGCCGATCTAGCACAAGTACGACGAGAAGCGCGGGGAAACGGTGGCGAGAATACGTCCGGCGCTTCGGGACCGTTAGGAACCGATGCTATTCGGTTCATGTAAGTGAAAAAGAAGCGATCGAGTTGGCGGTGGTGGGTCTCTCATCATCGATCAAGGACGTGGCCTCCCAAGCGAGACTACCCTTCACCGGCGCACATGGTGCGGAAGGCTGTCGGCATATGAACAGCGCCACCCGGATGTTTACCGGGATAAATTCAAGCGCGCGGTGGTCCTGGTTGAGGCGGATGAAGATGAAGGTGCTGCGGGAGATCAAGAGGAAGCAGGTGGCTGAATGGACTCGGGGGCAAGCCCCGTGTCCCGTAAATGGGTTAAGCCACAAGGTCCTCCAAAAGGGTTTGACTTCGACGTGACCAAAGCTGAGCAGATTTTCGACCTCTTACTCAAGGAGAAGCAGCTAAAGTTACCCGAAGGCCACAAGATCCCCACGGTGCAAGAGCTGAACGGAAAGCCATACTGCAAGTGGCATAACACGTCCACCCACGCCACCAACGACTGCAGGGTGTGGCGTCAGCAGGTCCAAATGGCAATAAAACAAGGGCGAGTTTGTTCTCATAACGAGGACAAGGAAGAAGCCGTTCCACGCGACCGGCTCCGACAACGCCCAAAAATCTATGTATGGACAAACGCGGCAATGCCGATCCGTGGGATCGGCCCCAAAGATCTAGGAAGAAACATCGCCAAACCTTCATGGATCAACCAACATGGAGGCCGATTCCAGAAATCGGCCAAAATTATCCTCAACATGCGTTCTGCCCGGGTTCAACGTTGATCTAATGGGCAATGGGTTTACGTCGGCTGATGAGCTGGAAGAAGTCAACACTGGTCCTAACAGAGCCGACGCTCACATGTGGTACCTTGGCTAACCACAGAGCCGATATCGACGGATACACAGCGAGAATCGGCTCGGGGGCACCTAGTCAGATGAACATGTGCGACACCGATACATGTGCGGAGAAATATTGGGGGCCGATAGGGAAATCGGCCAGTAAAAAAAAATCGGTACATGCAACCAGAGCCGATGCTCAGACATTGACTTCAGAATGTTAAGAAAGCCGATGCACGGCCATCAACTTTAGACGAGTTCAGCGAAGCAAGTTCAGCAAAACATGCATCAGTTTACACAAAGAGGCCCTACTGAAGAAAAGCGTTAAGGGCGTGAAGAGCATCGGCACGGATTCGATCCACCTCGGCGATCTCGGCCTCGTCGTCCTCGTCTCTCCCCATCACCAGCTGGTCTGCTCGGGGCACGAATTTCAGCCGGATCGGTCTTCGGATCGGGCTGTGAGACCTTTGCTTCCTCTTGAGAGCGAGCAATGAGGGTTTCCTTGTCTTGGATAAGTTGTTTGGTCTCCACGACCCTCTTTTCAAGGTCCTCCGAGTTCCTTGCGCAAGGTCTCGAGTTCGACACTATGGGTAGAAGTGGCGGTCTTGGCGTCTAAAGCTGCTTTCTTCTCATTGAGCCGTTGACATTTGTCTGCAATATCGGCTCTCAACGGGAGCTGGGCGCGATGAAGAGTAATTCTTTGACGAGCCGACTGCACCCTTGACCTGAAAACCGACAAAGTCACAGCCGGCCAAAGCTAACACTGCGGCGTCACCGGGAGACGGGGTTGGATGTCTTCGAGGATGCCCTTGATTGCCTCGGGGTTCTCGACCGGGGTTTCGACCGAGGAGGAGAGCAAAACCTTGAGACGGCTGGAGCGGGCCATGGACCGCGCTAGGGTTTGGCTCTTCACCTGCTTTGGAAGTAGGCGGCTCGATGGAGTCGGGATCGAACGTCGGCAAGCTTGAAGGATCACAACACGACGGACGAACAAGAGCAGCATGAGCATACGACAAAGGAAAAGGGTAGGCCCGAGAGAGTGGAGCGTACCTCTCCCAAGAAAGGAAGGGCAGCCGATGTTGTGACAATCGGCTTTGCGGTAGGCCGGGCCGGGTTAGCCACTTGGTCAGCCACGCTCGGCGAGTTGGATAGGCCGAGTGTAGCAGATGGCATCGGTACCTCTTCAACGTCCCCGCTAGAGGTCCCATTAGTCTGCAAAGGAAATGGTGAGGCAATCCAATTAGTAACGGGACGGTGTGGAATATGAGCTGTTGAGGTAATTACATTTGAAACTTCACGGCTCGGCGAGGAAACTTGTGGGCCTTTGCGAGCCCTTTTGACGCATCGACGCTTCATGCGTGACCCCGTTTTGATCGGAGCTTGAAGGTCAGCGGGCTCGGGAGTCGACCTTTTCCTAGAAGCCGACGTTGGCGAGTCCGTACGGCTCGTGTGGTGGATCTCTCGTATCGCCCGGGGAGGAGTCCCTTGGGCTGGGCTGTGCTCCCTCACTCGGAGTTCTCTTCGGTGGAAGTACGAAAGAAGAGGTACAACCATGTTACAAAGGTTGGGAAGGCAAATGTGTTCGGTCAAGACACGAGTCGGCTTACATGCAAGCTTGCTTGGACGGGAGCTTTGCGCTTCGGGGTTTTACGACAGCTACTTTCCTCCTTGCCTTTCTCGCCCGGGTTGAGGCTCGGGGGGCAGCCGGCCGGAGGATGCTTTACTCTTGGGAGCCGATTTCGGTGAAATCGGTTGGCTCGCATTATGACCTTTTTCAAGGGCGGCGAGCTGCGACGAGAAAGAGAACTACCGGGGCTGGTGGGAGGAACTCGAATGGGGAACCGTCGGCTTGTGTGGGCTCTCGGGCCATCCTGTTGCTTGCCAAGGAATAAAATCAGGTTACGAGATAATCATCATGAGCCATTGCGAGGTAATTTATATGTAATGGTACCTGGTGTGCGGGGACGTCATATTCGAGCATCAAGTTGCTTCGGCAACGGTCCTAGAAGCTCTTACGAAGGCGTGAGTCTTCCACATCGACCACCAGGTCTCGAAGCCATCGGTAGTAGTGGTAAAACGGAGGTTATGAGGAATTGGAATGGCCGGAGCGTCGAAGAAGGTATAACACCTTTGGCTGAGTAATAATGTCGGGCAATTCAGCCACTGCTTGCGTCGGGTGGTGGAGAAAGAAGTGTGGGGGCACTTGCCCCGAGGCCAAGCTGTCGGGCTACTACCACCGGTTGGTAAGACTCGTAGCCGGGCTTTATGATCCTGTTTGAGGTACTCATGCCAAGCGGGAGAAAGCAAGGACGGATCATGATGGAGTACGAGTCTTTGAGTGCTGGCGTCATCGGCAAGGCTCGTCTAATCGGAAGGAGACTGGGTTCTCAAAGATTTCCGATTCACTATAGGGAAAGAACAGGGGGTTGTCCGGGCCTTGGAAGAAAATCTTGAACCACTCTGCTGCTTCCTTGGGGATCAGCCTGCTGCCTAGGAAGCCATACGGAGCTTGGCCATAGCTAGTGCATCGGATTTCCTTCCCATTTGCATGCAGGAAGGTGCGGGTGGCCAAAGGTGGGAAATTTGGGATTTGATTTTGAAAGTACAATTGAGCCCATAGCTGAATAAACCACCGGGGGCCTCTGTTTTGTATTGTCCTTTGGGAGAACGAGTTTGACGGACATCGAGTTGAAGAGATCGATAGACTTCTCCAAGGAGCAGTTTTCCAAGGCCAAGTTGAGTACCTTTGGCGAGTTCATAGGCCGGGGAGAGGTAGTTCTTGGTTGGGGCGAGTGAAGGACCACAAAATATGAAGTGCTCCGGCCGGAAGTTCAAGAAAGCCGTGTGCTCTCTTTACGTCACGGGGCCTTTGGTTTTCATATAACGCACTGAGGTAGGCACCCCGACTTGTGCACTCTGTTTTGGAGGAAAGGGTGAAAGGGACCTTTGGCAATTTAAAGGCGAGAGGGGCTTGGGGATGAAATGTCTAGGCACTGTGATCATGGCCACGTCCGGCGAGTTGGTGTCATGGGGCCATGGCCGAACATGAAGCGATTCGGTGCATCGGACCAAAAGTAGCCGATGGTTTTCAAGATGTTCTCGTTCTTTTCGAGAGGAGACGGTGATAATGATAAGGCATCGGCTATCCCTATCGAGTCCCGAGGTAGCATAGTGTGTTTTAGACACTCTCTTGTACCATGCCACCCAACCTTCGGGAGGATTAGGCCGAGGCTCGCGGGCGGTCGGCCCGGGAAGTCGGATCTAAATTCTGATTCACGAAGGGGATCCTATTGGCCTCGCATGAGATTAGGTGAGCGGGACTCTCGGAAGAACGGGGGCCAAGACACATAGAGTTTGGGAGAGAAGGATGCGGCGGCAGGATGTACGAAACCTAGAATTGATAATGGAATAGAACATTAATTCGGGTGTTTCTTGTTTACTCCTAACATTGATTCGCATGACGAGGAGGTCTGTTGAGGATTACCTTCGAGACCGGAGACCATGGCGTTGGCGTTGGATGATTCCGCCATTTGATGCGGCGAGGAATTGGGGCGGCGCGGCTGAGATGCGAGAATCGTGGAGCTGCTTGGGCGGCGATTTGGGGATCTGAGTTTGCTTTCTCAGACGGAGGGCGCAGGTTACCGTTTGGAGGAGCAGTTAGGTTGGCCTTACTCTTGTTTTATCATAAAGGCTGATGTGAGACCATCGGCTCTTTTGGGAGTGCTTGACTCTGACTATCGGCAAAGTTAAGTGAAGACATTCCTTCGTTTTAAGATGGATTTTTTAGGTTGGTGATAAAAGTCAAGGAGGCAAGACGCCACGACATGACCCGACGAAGAAGAAGCAGAGTGATTTTGGAAATGTCATTTCCAAAACCAGGGGAGCATGTGTTATCACGAGATTTGACCGGATCGAGAGGTGGGCCGCGATTGAAGATGGGCTTGAAGAATATACATAGAAGAAATACATGAATCGGCCTTCCATACCAAGTTTGGGCTAGTTTGCCCGTGTATACGTAACATAGTAGGATACGTGTCGTTTAGAAGTTAGAGTTTAACCCGTGCACGGTTAGGTGCACGCTCTGAATTAGAAAGTCCCCGGACTATAAATATGTATCTAGGGTTTATGAAATAAACAACAATCACGTTCACCACAAACCAATCTAGGCGCATCGCCAACTCCCCCGTCTCGAGGGTTTCTTCGGGTAAGCACCATGCTTGCCTAGATCGCATCTTGCGATCTAGGCGGCTTACGTTTATTCGTCGTTCATGCGTTGCTCGTCTTGAAGCCTTTTTGATGGCGAGCAACGTAGTTATCATAGATGTTTTAGGGTTAGCATTGTTCATCATATCATATGCTATCGTCGTGCAACCCTTAGGCATCTAGCCGCCCTTACGCCTATCTTGGGTGTAAGGGCGGCACCCTTGATCATTGTTTAGTAGATCCGATCCGTTATGATTGCTCCTTGTTCTTCAAGGATTAGTTTAATATCTGCATCGTTAGGCCTTACAAACGGGTCGAAGGATCCGGTGGCGCGTAGGGTGTAGTTTGCTAGCCCTAGACGAGGATGTTCGAGGATCAACTTCGTGTTGGTTTTTAGGCCTTGTCTAGGGTCGGTTTACGATCACCGTGCGTGGCCGCCGAGCTCGATCACGAGTAGGATGTTCCGATTATGCGGTGAAAACCCCAAATCGTAGTAGGTCGTTTTAGCTTTATCTTGATCAAGCGAGGACCACCATCCGATCGTACACCTCGTACGCATCATGGGTGGATCGGCTCTTTGAGCCGATTCACGGGACAACCTGAGAGCCGATCGAGGCTCGTATTTAACGTTTACGTGTATGCCATGCGAGGAAACTAAGCGAGGCATCATCCAACACCTTCTGACCAGGTATAGGTCGAGGTGGCACGCCCTGCATCGAGCATCGGACGTGCGTGCCGGAGGCTTTGCGGGCCGTCGCTCGGAG
>NC_061514.1:41773142-41797513 GCF_022539505.1 Lolium rigidum | reverse complement strand
AAAAAGAGTAATTGTTTGCGTGTGTGGCAATCAAGGAAAAAAATAGCTGGCTATAGCTTCGCTATAGCACCGCTATAGCTTCTAGGACAGCCTTCCGCTACGCTAAGCCTGTTTCGTCCGCTATGGACGCTAAGTCCGCTAAGGTGCTGCTAATTACCGCTAAAGAGTATAGCCGCTAGAGGAGCTATAGCGCCGCAAAAAAATTGCTCCATCACACTAGAACTTGAAGCCTAATGCATGTTTTCATTGCCCGAAAACCAAGCCCTCGTTGCATAGTCAATTGCTTCCATCCATAACCTAGCCATTCCTCTCATTTTCGCTCGGTAGCTAGCGAAGGATTAGCAATCCACTATCTCTAGCACCAAGCCGGTTGTGCTCCACGGCTTCTACGCCCAGGCCGTGCCAACCGTGGCTAGGGAGACATGGGCTGAATTGAGACGGCTAAAAACAACGTGATGTCTCATCCTGAAACTCAAGATGGATTGTCGCAACTCCTATATCATTCATTCTTTGTTCCTCGGTGTATTGGTTCAGATGCCGGACAGTAGAACCACAAAATTAATTTGTATACAGAAGCTTGTTTGTCTATTCAAGAACTAGAACTGCTACATCGAGGCTTGCTTCTCTATCCTTTCCTCTTTGTACTATACTTCTATATGTGGAACAAATGCAACCTGCCTATTCAATTCCATTCAACCCCTTGTCATTTTTTTTAGAAATAAGGATCGTAGATAGAATTGGCGTATCTAGTTTAGGTCCATAGCAGATTATAAGAAATGCAATAGTCTTGGAGATGAAGAAAAATATTATATTTCATAATGCATACTGAGATTCTATGTTTGTGCGACATATATTACTTTTGTTAGGGAAAACCGCTAAATGGTTTAGCTTCCGCTATTGCGCCGCTATAGCTTTGTAGCTTCTGGACAAGGCATCCGCTAAATCAAATAGCCCGCTATTTTTTTTCTTGGTGGCAATTGCGGCTACACCGACTAAGATGAGTATTACATCACCCACGACTACATCATGATCGGCCAGCTCCGACATCAACATCGAGGACAATGTCTACGACAAGACATCGAAAAGAACTTTGGTCAATAACATCTGTGTCAACACTTGTGTCCAAGAAAAAAACACTTGTGTTGCGTGAACGATACTCTCATTTGGACCGCCGGAGGGCAGAGAAGGCACCAACAGAGACATTGATGACGACAAGGCGGAGAAGATGATGGAAGTGCAAGACTTAAAATTCAGTCGCAATCATCCACTTCACTCCTGCTACGACTAAGAGGAAATGTTAGAATTTGTGTAGAGCTAGATATAAACTAGGATTCTACCTTCTTCTACTCTAATTCTACCTCCCTTCATGTACCCTCTTGTACTTGTAGGGGCTAGGATAATAGATACGAAATAGAAATTAGGGTTCATCTATTTCTTACAAGCCAGAGGTCACAGATGGCCGGGGTTGCATGAAGATGACGTCTGGAGGTTGCTCAAGACATTTTTGGGTTACAGACCGCGGGTAGGTCAGGAGAGAGGGGCAAGGCATACACGGAGGACAGGACGGGCAGTTGAGCTCCATCGCGGGGCTGGGGTTGGTGGTGTCGAGTCCATGGCTACTGCGCAAAGGAGAAGAAGCAGGCTGCATCGGAGGAGAGGGAGAGAAGATGATTTTACTTCGCGCTGGGTCAGCTATGCAAGGTTGCAAGGGCTGCGAGTGTGCGTTCCAGTGACGAGGGATACAAAAATACGAGAGGCACAAATCTAGCATGCATGTGAGATACCGTGCATGCATGCACCGTTGATCTCCTTTGAGATTGATATTTGTGTTGTGTGGATCTTTTTTTTGCCTTCTTGCATTCAGCAAGTACTATCTCTATTCAGTCGGTACATAATTGTTTTTTTCAAGATCCAGATTTGAAGGTCATATTTATTAAAAAGAAATCTGATTAACAACCTATTTAAATATGTGTATTTTTAACGATATCTTATAAAAAATGCTAAAAAGGGTTTGCATCGATAAAATTAGTATGAAACGCATTCGAATATGATGATGCAAATAAAACTTGATAAAAAGTTGCGTCACTTAGTTGGAATCTAAGATCATTGCGAAATATTTTCTATCTCCCATTAACCAAGTTTAAAATGGAGTGAAACAAATTGTTTCAAAGAAACATTTTACCAAGTTTTACGACATTTCACCAAGTTACGAACGTTTCTTTAAAAAAATTCAAAATATATTAAATATTGGCCTTATTTTACAGTTCGCTTTACTAGGAACTCAAATATTTAAACGGTTCATAAATTAAAATTGTGTTTCAATAGCTAAGAAGCACTAATGGAAAACGGGGCTATAGGCCCGGTCCATTTGGGCCTTTAGTCCCGGTTTCCAAACCGGGACCAATTAGGCGGGACTAAAGGGTCCCCCCTTTAGACCCGGTTCAAAGTTGCACCGGGCCTAAAGGCCGCGCCACGTGGTGCGGCCAGGGCACTCGCGGTGGATGACCTTTGGTCCCGGTTCGTGGTACGAACCGGGCCTTGAGGTTCTCTGCCGCGGCACAAGTTTAGGCTGTAGCAGCGTTTCTCTGCCGCGGCAGAGAAACAGGGCGTTTCTCTGCCGCGGCAGAGTTTCAGCAATGCATATATATCATTCAAGAAACCACAAAATATCGTCGTGAATATATATAGACATCGTCAACAGTACACGTAATGCATGCATATTTACAATATAAAAGCTAGTCGGATATGTTTACTAAATCTATAAGCCTCTACGGAGTTGCGCCTCATCTATGACCTCCACATAGTGCTCTCCACCTCGGGTAATGACCTCGGTAAGAAAGAATCCCGCGATTTCCTCTTGAATTGCTCGTATTTGATCCTCCGTTATGAGAGTGTCCCGTAGGCGTATCATCTATATTTAAAAAAGGAGATCAATATATGAATGGAACTCAATACAATAGATGGTACTAATTAAGATAATTGTGAGAATTTGTTATCGTACACGAGTGTGGTGTATACGGGCATCCCCACCCTTGGGACAGGCCATGTCACGAATGAAGGTGCAGACGTAGTATCCACATAAGTTATTCCCGGGTTCCTGCCTCATACACTTTACGAAAAAATAGTTCGATCAAACTAATAATCAAGCATCGTATTCCCGGGTTCCTGCCTCATACACTTGAGCAGGGGCAATGTTATATAACCAGATTGGGGACTTTGTCCCGGTTTGTAATACAAACCGGGCCCCAGAGGGGGGCCTTTGGACCCGGTTTGAATTACAAACTGGGACTAAAGGTTTCCCACGCCTGACACGGGCTGGCGCGCCCTGCGGCCGACCCTTTAGTCCCGGTTTTTAGTACAAACCGGGACCAAAGGCCACTACCGGACAGGCTCCAGCTAGTGGGGTCGTCCTGGGCAAAACGAACCGGGACCAATGCCCCCCATTGGTCCCGGTTTGGTTCTGCACTGCGACATTTGCTTGGGACCAAAGGCCTCTTCTCCACTAGTGAAGGTTTCAAGATCTAATAGCGTGGAAATGAGAGAGAATCTATCAAACAAGATATCTCTAAAGTATGCAAAATGAGAAGATGGCAATGAAGGATATAAACTATGCACGATCTACCGGTACATGCGAGAACAGTCTTTCTCTAAAAAACGCCTACCTCGTTACAATCACGTTACCATATAAACCTAGATCGCTCGATGCACATCTGAGTAGTTGACCTCTGTCACGGTGGTGAGATTAGTGTCCATGGATGTTCTTTACTGCGCACACAAGGGGAAGAAAAAACTTGGGTGTTGCAAGAGGGACGTTGATGTGTGTGGCGGGTAATTTGGCCTACTTTACCTCCTAATTTGTCACACATTTTTTGGTTGCCTTCTCACCTTATTCTGTCCAATTAGCTTGCCCACAATTATGAGAGTGTGATACAATTTGGGTCCTTCCTATAGTCTTCGCCATGTTTGCCGGACCTATGTGGCTCCACGCCCACGACATCAACCTCCCGTCTACCCCCACCCCCCCAGCATCAACCAACATCACCTAGAAAATTTGTCTCTTTCATAAGTGCCCCACTCCTCCTACGTGCATGCCCATCATTTGCCTGACAGATCGAGTGAGCACCAAGACTACCCGGCAACACCCAGTCAGCTGTGGCGGCATATCGGCACACAACGTTGAAGTATTCCTGACCAGCGTCGTGGTGGAGTCGTCAGGTGGCACAGTGACGGTCGGTGTTGCCATCGTTGTCACCGCCATCATCGTCGCGACGATGACACCTTCGTCGCGGCGCGGTAGTGCCATAGTGGCCATGATGCTCATCTTTACACCAAACTTTCATACTTCCTTATAACTTATTTTTACTATAATACAGTCTTAATGAGTATAGTTTCCATCATGCACAATTAATTTAATATTAAATAATATTACTAATATTAATGGTAGCATTATTTGTATTGTAATGTACATTCAAAAGTACATTTACCTTGTGCTAAATATAAATGCATTTGATAAGAAATCTATTTTAGTTTTCTATTGTATAGACATCGGCTAAAAGTTGAAAAATTGTAAGCTCTTTTGAAGTTGCATTAACATTTAAAAATATTTAATAGTTCGGAATGCATATCTACCGTGTGTAATCTAACATATATCATAATAGCGGTTTCTAGTGTGTATCATTATGTAAGAAAGTATGCAAAAAAATTCACAGTACAGATCAAACAGTTAGCTTGACTCTCTGCCTTTTCCTTGTTTGCCAAACATATCTTGCAAGTTATTTTTTTCAAGGACATGCAATAATTGCATACAAGATAATGTCAAGTTCCCACTTGAGAACGAAATGCCATCCCTTATACTATTAATCACCAACTATTGTAATTTGATTTAAGACCTGACAAGTGGGAGCTATTGAAGATAAAACTCTTTCTTTTGGCGTATTTTCGTTGCTATATTTTTGTGTAGATGGTTGATAACTTGATATGCATGCTTTACTTCACCCGTGGTGGATGAAGCACTAAGTGTGGGTTTAGTTCATGACCAAACTAAGATCTTTTTCTTACTCTCTCCCGCTCCCTTCCTGAGAGTCGCCCGGTTGTCCTTGGCTCCTCCCCCTCTCTTACGAGGGCCTTGTCGGCTGGAGTGGATGGAGGAGAGGAGGCCCCTCCTGTTAGTAGTAGTAGGGCCAGCTGCAGGTCTTTTATCTTCTGTTCTACTACTTATATGGACTCTACCTATATGGAATCTAGCATTATGCCATGGGAGTTTCTCTTCCTAGTGCTTTGTCGCGATGCTGGGTGGCTCATGGAGGTGAGCTCCGGTGGATCTCCGAGGTGGAGGTTGAGATCTGGAGGCAACTTCACCGAGACGAATCTGCTGCTTCCTTCTTTAGGCCATGATGATGTTTGGCAGAGAGGGTGGTGGCAGTTGCTGTGTTGTGTTGGAGATGGCTAGTGGGATGTCCTACCTGAAATTTAATGTACTCCACTCCATAACATTACATTGAAAGAACACAAAGCTAAATTAACAGAATAACTACATACTTAGCGCCGTGGACACAATATATGTGTTCCATGCAGGCTCCTTTGTACTTAATATCAAATCAAGGATCGAGTTTTAGGTTTTTTTCTTGTTTATGTCTACCATAGTGATAATGATGCTCGAGCTCTGTGAAAATGTGCTCCTGTTTATACTCCGGAGATTGTAGTCTTTGAATGTTTAGGTGAATAAATAAGGTAGCCTTGTTAAAAATATGGATTTGCCATGGCTTAGTCGATTAAGATTTTCTTAACACCCAGGCACTCGAGAAAAGTGTAACTAGCTGAGAACAAATTTAGTTCTTATTCAAGTCCTACACCACCAAATTTGCATCGTGATTCATATATTTGAGTTGCAAGTTGGTGATAACCCCCGGGTACAGGGAATCACCGTAGTTCAATTCGACAAGTATTTCTATGTCGAACCCACGAGGAGCTGAAAGTAAACTATCTATTCTTTAAAGGCCTATAACCCACTTATATGGTCTTTCATGCAAAAACAATAAATTATAATGTGTCAGGTACTTTTTTACTATTAACTAGAAAACTGTAAAGTGCTGAAAGTAAATGAAAGAAGTAAACTATTACAAGGACAGTAAAGACTACAAAAGTAAAATCACGTAAAGTAAAAGGAAATAACTGAAAGGGAATTTTTTTAGATAAGTTGTTATTTTATTTTATTGGTTGTCACAATTAGTGAAGCACATGAATAGTTTTTTTTGCTTCTTCTAGAGAGGAGTCATAGATAGGCACGGTCATAAACATGAGCAATGACACCTCTAATGATTGATCCCAAGCCATATCCGAGCAAACAATGGAGTTATTAAGACATAAATTCCAACCACCACAATAAACATAGCTGCGAGAATCATGATTCTTCTATCCGATTATACGACTTTACGACCCAAATTGATTGGAACGATTCAACGATTATGCTAAAGAATATAAGATTTTACGATCCTAAAAGTTAAGATCATACGATTTTCGATCCTACCATAGAGGTTCCGATCCGATTCAAAATCACGATTCTGACAACATTGACCGTAAGTTCAAGACCCCCATAGTTATATCCCCTGTTAATAACCATAAATTAATATAACATGCATATTTAATACATGGGACACGATTTCAATCAATCTCCGGCTATCCCTCATCCTGGTGACAACCTTATGCATCCCCCAACATATGTGTGCACTCATATATCAGTACATAAGATTATCATAGAAGATAAAATATACTTGTATGCAACAAACATCAAACTATTTAACAATTTCCACAAACAAGTCACTATTCAAACAAAGACATAGAGACACAATAGATCATGGGAAACAATAAATTTCATCACACATCATGTTTGCCAGAGATTACAGTAGGAGATGATGGAGAGGTGATGCATATTGTGATGGAGAGGTGCCTCCCCAACGGGAGAGGTGGCCATAACGAGGAGGAGACGGTACCGGCAGCAGGGAGGCATTGCTGGCTCCCTATGGGCGGTGGCTGCCCTTAGGGCAGTGGTCCCTTGCCCCTTCTTTTTTTCTTAAACTTGGTACTGGTGTGGAGGAGCTCCTCCCCCTCCTTGGCGGCGGCCACGAGGGAGGATTTTCGTCCCAATGGATGCATACTCAACACCATAGGTAGAAATGGGAGTTCGAAGGTATCAACCGCCTAAAGTGAATTAAGACCAGGAGCGCTAGGAATTGGTAGAGAATAAAAAATCCCTTATTCCAAAGGAAGTGAGTGCCAAAGAGAAAATCGAGTAAAGAACAAAAGAACAAAATGCAAGGGTTGCATCTGCTGTTTCAAGTCCGAGGGTGCCTCCAAAAGTAGGGTTTCCCCTCAACATATAGAGGCGGAAATGCAATCTAGCCCATGGGATGGATGTCCTTTTGATCTAAGAGGTTTTGAGCATCTCTAAAACCTTCCCAGGACTCCTCTCTGTCTTTTATTAGCCCATAAAGTCATGGTTTGGAAAAAATCATCATATATGGTAGGAGTTGGAGTCAGTCACGTCACAATTGTTTCGGATTTCCGAAACTGTTTCTGGACTCTGCATTAATTGGGATGCTATGTGGGCTTCCGGAGTCCATTTGGGACGAATTTAATGTCTATAATTATTGGCAGAAAATTTACAACAACTTATATGTTTTGAGTTTTTCCATTGGACGCGGGAGTCTTTCTGGAAATTTTTGAAAACTGGTCTGCAGGGACAGATTCTAGTAAACTCCAAATTTCACCGTAATAACATGTTCCCTTCCATATTTTTGTGTTTCCTACACAACAAAGTGAACTTGTGCACTTTTTCAATAATTATTAAGTTAGTACCAATAAATATAATAAAGTTAAAAAAATAATAATAAGTTTAACACAATAAACTACAAAGTTCATGTATGCATTTTACATGCATCAATTGGGTTGTAATTGAGTTTTTTTAGTTACAACTAGAAAAATGCATCCGTACCATTAAATTTGGTTCATGATTCGACGATGTCATCTGACTGAAAACCAAGTTAGTTCTCAGTTAAATTAGAATTAGTCACACCCTTGATTTTTAACCCCAGGTTACTTGGGACCCAAATAGATGGTGCTCTGGTAAAAAATCAACTTGGGCTCGTTGGCTCCCATAGTGCAAAAATATATTTTAGAATATAAAAAATTTATGAAAAGAATCTTCACCTATATGTTTTGGGAAATTTTTCTATAAGAAACCATTATTTTCTGGTGTTTCCCGAAACAGACCATCCAATTATACCGTTGCTAGGTACCATTATCATTTTGTGCCACATTAGCTAGCACACGGCATGGCTAAATAGAAAATTTGGCACATTGACTTCAAAACCGGTCATAGCATGATCATCCCAGGCAAAAGTTGCAAAGTATCTATTTTTGACCACGTGGTGTGTTTTGATAAATGCTTCAACAACTTATAATGATACCTGGCAATTGTGTATGTCTTTCAGCAAATATTAGAAAATAACGGTGTATTATAATATATTTCCCCATAGGTGTGTATATAAAGTTTCATGAAAATAATATATTTTGTGACTCTGATGCTCCCAATGCATCATCGATCGGTCTATCTACATGGCACTCTATCTTCCCTATCAATGTGGGACCCCCTGCTTATTTACAAACAGGGTTCATTTAACACAAGCAAATGTGACGGTTGTCGCAATAAGTTTTTGCTCTTCAGAAGATGCAACGGAAGTAACGTCAACAATGTGATCCAGGGGGAATCCCTTCAAAACAACATGCATCGATGTCAGTTCCCAAGACATACACACGGAACTTACAATCCGTGCATGTAGTGTTGCTAGTGCAGCATGATCCATACACGGAACTTACAGTTGCATCTTGGTAGTGCAGAACCTAATACATACACACCATGTTAGCGAGTCCTGAAGGATCCTACTGCATAAACCGATTACTAGGATTTCTCACCTTCATCACTCATCACTTCCATCGCTCGATTCCGTGCCAGGAGAACATTCTACACTCTTCTGTGAGCATACTGGTCCAAACTTACTGCTTCCCTTACCAACACAGTCTTCACACTTCAAGAGTTACACTCTGTAAGAAGAGCTCCCTTCTCGCGATTCCTGTTATTTTGTGTTTTGCTAAAAGGCTGCAGCTCAGCTTTTCATTGATTAATAGAAGAAGGGGTACAAGAAACGAACACACGATTTCAGCAGCTAAGAAGGCTGCTAAAACTACAACGACAGACGATCAGCAGCTAAGAAAAAGGAAACCATCGCCTGTTATATAAACCGGGTTAAGAGCCCATGACTGCATCCTGTTAAATTAGTGCATTATACTTTAGAACTTGGTCAAAGGATGGTACTCAGTTTTACTGGGCTCCATATATGCATACAGAAGAGATATCATGGTACCGTACTCGTTCCAGATTGCAAAGGAAATCTTGGCTGGACTAGCAATTTAGACATAGACCTGTCACACATGAGAAGAATTAGCATGGTTGTGGCATATTGTGGCAGAAAGTTGTGTCCATGACATGTGAACATAGGACTAGCAAAGTGTGGCAAGCCAAATATTTGGAAAACACTCATACGAATATCAATTTATTACCTTGCCACCAAAAATCTTGATGTATGTTGGGAGTAGAATTAACTGCTGAACTACCGGACAAGTACTATAAGAACATAATCATGTATATTTGCATAGGTCTGTTAAGACCTTAGTGATACATCCCGGCAAAAAAAAAAGACCTTAGTGATACATGTAATCACCTAATCAAATGTCAATTGAAGTGTTACTTCCGAGTATGGCTAGCCTTACCTCTTCTGTGACTTGTCCTGAGATGAACAATCTAAAAAAGCCCGGGCATTGGGCTTATGTCATGCTAGAATCACGCTTTTCGTTCTTATTCCAGGTTCTATTTATTTTTGGCTGGTGTCTTATCAGTTACAGATTGTGAAGAAATAAATCTATGAAGTGCACTAGCGAGGCAATAAGTTTTACCTACATAGAGAGGCATGTAACTTTAGCATGATCTAAGTTTAAATTGAGATCGTCAAGGCGAAACTAATCATAGAAAATTGGAGTGGTAGAAGGACAAACATTTCTAATGGCATGCTTCACTATATCACAACTATAGTTGTGACCGACGCCAATTTGAGGAGCCTCCATCCTTCACAAAATTGATCCCCTGATTGTAATAAACTGGACTCGATGCTTAAGGCCCTCTTCTCTGGAAACCTTGTCACAAGAGTACAAGGTCTCAGCCATAGAGAAAGATGAAGACAAACTCACAATAATTGTGACCAATTTGATAGTTTGACGCAACTAACTTAATTGGTCAGGGTTTAAAATAACCCCAATTGAGACGCTTTGAATGATTGTTGAATCAATGTCAGCGACAAAAGATTTTAAAGCATGCTTTCCTGATTCACAGTTATCCTTTTCTTTGGCATACTTCTTATGCTCTTCCTTTTGAGTTTTACTAGCTTCTTTCAAGAGCTTATTTTTCTTCAAAGCAAACAACACCCTCTTATGTGATATATTCTTTATCATGCACCACAGAAAACATTCGGTTATGAGCCATACCCCTCTCTGTCATTTCATTTATTAAATTATTTTTTATTTCCCTTCCTTTATTAGTTTTATCCTTTGCTAAAGAATGCAAGAAATGTGGAGCCCTACACGTGGGTCAGTAGGCTGCTCTGCTCTATTCAGTTCTGAGATATCAGTTTTATTCTTTTCCCTGTTCTTCGTAGCAAAACTATGATGTTTCCTTGTCGGCTTGTTGCTACAAAGTAGAATTTTCACAGGGTAAAATCAACTTGTCCAATTTCTCCTTGTATCCAAAGTCATCGAGCTCGTAATCACTGTCTAGAGATAACGAAGAAGAAGGTCTTGTCTACAGTTAGTTACTACTGTAGAACTCATGGATACAGTTAAAACATAGCATATGACATCTCCCACACCAAAGCTAAACCCCTCTAAAGGCAGTATCTAAAATTCTTGGTTTTTGAGTGGGGGTATTACCTGCGAACAGAATGTACTCCATGCTTATCAATTTGAATTGGTTAAGTTATCCCGAATTTGCACCTAGTTGGCATGCATACAAGAGATGCTAAAGGAAACATGAACGAACAAATCATCTAAAATTGCACGATGCAGCGAATAACGCGTATCTTGCCATTCTTGTTTGGGAACTCTCACAAAATCACTAGTAATGACAATTTCAACGATATAACAACAAATATTTACTCCAGAGAGTAGAGACAAATCTAAGACACAAACCTAAGCAAAGAGCTAAATGACTTGCAAGTTGCAACCAATAGAAGATTAGAACCAAATCATCCCATCTTGTCATGGAGCAACACCCGCAATGACCAATTTTCAATTCTGGAAACTAAAACAGAAAACACTTTACACGCCGAAAAGTAAAGAAAACTTCACCGAACAATTTACTCGCCAGGACAGCTGACCTAGGGATATCCAGATCGACAGAATTGAACTCGAAGCGAAATGAAGCCTGGAGAACGCAATCGGGCCTACCAGGAGTAGCTGCCGGTGATCGGGGGCCGCCGAACGAGCAAGGGACGTACCAATGGGGATTGGGTACTCTCGGACACCACGGAACACGGGGCTACGGAGGAGTGCTACTTCGTCGAGGGAGACGTGTCGTCTTCAAGGTGGATGGGGGAAACGGGCGCCCTCCGCTACGGGACGGCCGAGGAAGAGAAAATGCGGAGGCGGCCGTGTCGTCATCCTCCTCGACGCGACGGGAGGCCATCGTCGGGCTCCGTCCATCCATTTGGGAAATGGGGAATCGAACTTTGGAAACCCGCAGCGCAAGGGGTGCACCTATACATCGCTGCACGACACGCAGAGCTCCGTGTCCGCTCCCCTGAATCCCTGATGGGCCGGCCCAGGTCAAGCCTCTTCTCCAGGTTTCCTTTTTTTCTATTTTATTTGGAAAAAATCAAATTTGAACAACTTTTGATTTTTAGCAAAAAAATGTCCAGATTTGAAAAATGTTAAAAATTTCTCAATATTTTTTGTTCAAGAATTTTTTTGCTCAAAATTTTTTTGCTCTGAAAAGTTTGAGCTCAAAAAACCTTGTTCAAAAAAGGTTTAAAAAGAATTTTGTTCAATTTTTTTGTTCAGAATTTTAAAAAATGTTAAAAAAATCAATTAGAAAAAGAAAAAAAACAGAAAAAAAATATTCAAAGAATAAAAATAAACAGACAAAGAAAAAGCAGAAACGAAGAACCAAAGAAAACTAACCAAACCGGAGAACTTGAAAATCCCAAAAAATCCGACCGAAAACTTTTAGAAAGTTTCTGAAACCTGAAAAACCGTGAAAACTAGAAAAGACGAAGGAACGTGTAATGGGTCAGCCTAGAATGCACGTGCACGGAGGCAAAGCATGGTAACGCACGCTGATTTGTTTTTTTTGAGAGAGAAAGTAACGCACGCTAATGGGTGACAAGGCCGGCCTATACATGAGTCGGCCATTTTAGTGGGGGCCACGCTGAGCGTCGGCCGGCCGATTTTGTGGCCCAAAATCGGTTGCATTCCGCGCCGTTAGATTAACATCCGACGCCCGAAAACAGCCACAACGGAAATTTTTCATTTTAGTCCTCTATTTTTTGCAAACTCAACCCGCGATCCTATACCTCTTGAGTTAACTGAAAAGGTACATCTCTTTGGGCAATATCTTCCTGATATTTACAGCAGCAATGCCACCGTAAGGGGTAGATATGTGACAAAATGAGAATTGCAACAAAATCCGTTGCTGTGTGTACAAAAAAAATATACAATTACAACAAATCATCAAAGAATTTTTTTAAAAAAGCAATGCTACAAAAAAGTGGTTAAGCAACATTTTTTAATGCAATTTAATTTACAACAAAAATTGCCAGAAATCTTAACAAATATTGGAATGGATTACAACAAAAACTGGAGCCTATTACAAAAATAAATTCATATATTTGCAAACAATGCAAAGTGGTCAAGCAACAATTAATTTTCTTCATACTGATTTACAATAGAAATAACAAACTATATTTATAAAAGTCACAAACAATTACAACAAAAAAAATCCGTATGTTCGCAAACAATGCAAAAGTGGTAAGCAATATTTAATTAGCTACAAATTGAATTCAATTACAATAAAAATAACTAACTTTTTTTACAAAAGTCACAAGCGATTACAATAAAAAACCATTTGTTAGCAAACAATTGAAAAATGGTCAAAGCAACAATTAATTCGCTACAAATTGAATTCAATTACAATAAAAATAACTAACTTTTTTTACAAAAGTCACAAGCGATTACAATAAAAAAACCATTTGTTAGCAAACAATTGAAAAATGGTCAAAGCAACAATTAATTTGCTACAAATTGAATTACAATAAAAATTATCATCTATTTTTACAAAAGTCACAAATTATTACAATAATAATTCCATACATCGGTATGATGAACCAATCAAGGTCGTGGCGAGCTGCCGAGTTGAGGGAGCTACAACTCCTAGCCATTGCATGCGGCCATAGGATGCATTTAGCTAGCTAACGGCAAGCCAACTAGTGCTTGCAAGAAGCGCTAATGCATTCAGCTAGCTAGGAGCAAGCCAGCTAGTGCTAGAAAAAAAAAAAAGAGCAAGCCAGCTAGTATTAGCAAGAAGCTTCGCATGTTGTGACTACGCACGGAAATACGTGTACGCGAAAACTCAGCCAGCAGTGGAGCACGTACATGCAACATGCGGGAATAAAAAAAAGTTAGATGAGTGCATCGTGGGTCAAAGCCTGCACGTGACGGCGCCATGCGAGCGCGACCGATCTTTTGCTCCAGATCGGTCGGCCGGGTGCAAGCATTTTCCTTTTAGTGGTCCGTCATTTGCCCACAAAACAAGACCCATGTTTGTTGTTTCCACACGGGCCTAGAGCGGAGTTACAGCGGCATGGCCTATTTCTTAGAGAGATTTTGCTTAATGTCTCTCAGGCTCCTATACACCGATCAGGTCGGTACCTACTAGCACCGCACACCCCTGGTTAGTGGCCTTGCACGTTTTAAAATTTTTTTGTTTCCGTTTCTGCTTTTTCTTTCTTTTTGTTTGGTTTTCATTTTTCTTTTCTTTTTTGTTTACTTTTCTAATCTGTTTAAATTCGAAAAAAAAATTTGAAAAAAATTGAATTAGAAATTTTGTATTCAAAAATGTTCAAATTTGAAAAATGTTTAAATTGTGAAAAAACCAAAATTCAGAACTTGAAAATGATCAAGTTTGAAAAATGTTTAAATTCTGAAAATACTTAGATTAAAAAACAGATTTTTTGAAAAAATAAAATTATCAAAATTAAAAACTTCCATATTT
Organism: Lolium rigidum; assembly: GCF_022539505.1. Taxonomy (NCBI): domain Eukaryota; kingdom Viridiplantae; phylum Streptophyta; class Magnoliopsida; order Poales; family Poaceae; genus Lolium; species Lolium rigidum. The sequence continues at coordinate 41,783,142 of NC_061514.1, read as the reverse complement.
TAAAAGATTCGATTGAAAAATATTTCAGCTGTTCAAAAACAAAAAAATGGAGAAGGAAAGGAAAAATGAAAAAAAATAAAAAAATACAAGTGAGAGGGAAACGGTGGGCCGGCGAAAGCACCCGCCTGGGGGATGTAGGTCGCCTGGTCCGTGCCGACCAGGTCGGCCGCTTCCGCCGGCCATATTCAAACTCTCATAAAGGACACTTTTGATGAGAATTTCTCGTTTGGAACCATACAGATGACATGTTGTGTGTGCAAATGTCTTTAATTGAAAATTTAAACTAATTTTTTAGAACCTCACTCGAATTATGGATAGATTTTCATTGTCAATCACCCTTAACATTGAGGGCTTGTTTGATTCAAAAGAATACCTTAATTTTTATAAGATTTTAATCCTTAGTAATTTTTTTCTATGTATACCATTGGATTCGTAGGATTGAAATCCTTACGAATGTATAGGAATTTTTTCCTTTAGGATTGCATTGCACTATGTTTTAACGGAGAATTTTCATCACTCAAACCTCATGTTATAATTCCTTTGCTTTTCTCGTGAGTCAAACGCTACTTGAACAAAATTCTTTTGGGTTCCAAATCTTGTAGGATTCAACTGTACAAAACATTCTGATCATGTTGTTTCCTATTTCCATGTTATAAGAATCCTGCGAATCAAACAAGCCATGAGGTTGCACAAATTGCCGTCCGTGTTAATTATGCAAAACATAACCAGAGGCCGTGGAATATCTTATGTTCAAATGCCGCTATTCGTTCCGGATTTGCAACATGATCATCATCCATCGGATTGGGCTTTCCTTGATTGACATGACACTTTGACCATTTTTTTGACCCAGTGAAAGATTCATCGAGTCCTTCGTCGACATTCAGGAAACAATGTGTAAATCGTTGGTATCCCTTACCACTTGGGAAATTTGGAGCAGAAGGGACGCGAGGGTTTTTCGCAACACCTCATCCATGCCGGCCGTAGTGTGCACAAAGATGAAAATAGATCGGGTGTTGTGGAGCCGGTGCAAACAGTAGCGGAGTCTTGTATCACCTGTGTGCTCAACTGACTACATAGTTTCTTAGGTACAAATGCAAAAATTATGCATAAAACTATGAATAATTTATATAAAGACATATATTTTACTACACAAGTTTTAAACATAAGACTCGAAGTGCCCAGTTTTAAATTAATAAAATCCAGGACGGACACTGGTACATCGACGCTTAAATGACCTGCTGGGGTTACAAGCTTATTATTACAGCAAATGAGTACAAGGATAGATAAAAAAAAGGGTTGCAAGCTACACTAACTTGAAAACACTAGGAAGAAAGCTTGGACCGAACGATGAAGACGAAGAATTTTGCTGAGAGGGCGCGGCGTTGAAACTGACCAAACCAACAGACCTTCCAAGAATAAACAGAGCGCAGCCATGACCGAAGGAGCTTGTTTGACTTCATGATTCAAGATTCTGAAGGAGGAGGGCTTGAACGTGATGCCTCAAAGGAGGGGCCCAAGGACGTCGTTGCGTTATGCACTGGCCAAGGCCTTGTCGAGCTTTCACCCTAGTCCAACCACCACCCCAAATACGCAACCTTGGCGTTGTCCAACGACGCACTGAGCCCACGATTTGAAGAAGATACCATCGACGTCACCCATGGCAAGACGCATAGCTAGACAACCACCCCTGGGTCTTAGGTTGCCGACCGAACCGGCATACCCACCGTGTATGTGCATCCATGGTGACAATGGTGGCGACAAGGGTGAGAGGGTGAGCCTAGAGTCGGTGAAGAAAGACTTTGCCCCGACCGAAGAAGCACACAAGTTTTGCAAGGATGTGTGATCCAACTACGCGAAAGGAGGGACAATTTGGTGGCGCCTCCAAGAAGTTAAATGGCGTCGAAGACATCATCGTCCCCCGCACCGGTCATGGCCTTGCACGACTTTCGCCGGAGTCCCGTCCCGTACCAGTAGATGGCCACTGCCATGAGATCATAGAGAGGAAACATAACGAGACACTGCCCAAAAAACCTCCTCACGTGTTTCCGACCGAAGGAGAAGAGATGACCTAAGACCAAGAATCACCTACGTCGAGCTCATCACCGACACAAATCGCACCAATCAAGCAAGCGAGAGCTCTAAGATCGCGCAAAGCATGTCCATGTCGCAGCATGGCACACCACCTCGTCAAGAGCACGACGAGGCGACGATGAGAGACGGGCTCTACACACCACCACAACCGCGTCGCCTGCGCGATCACGACTGGCAACAATCGAGCACCAGACACCGCTATCCACCACTGGAACAGCGACACCACTAAAGCCCACCCCTGGAGCAGAGACCACCAGATTGCCCAGGGACACCACCCGACATCCAAGGCCAAGCCTTCCCGCCACCCTCATGGCCGGAGACGCGAGCCACACATGGGCCTCCTCTCAGAGATACAGCACCGAAGACCACCACCTGGAGCTACCTCTCCAGCGCCCAAGAGCCCCCACCAAGGCCTCCACCAGCCGCAACTCCCGCATCGACAACCGCCCTAGCCTCACTAGATCCTGAGGAGCCACCGGCCTAGGGAGACACGCTAGGCCAGGGAGAAGCCGCAGAGCGGCGACATCAGCACTGGTAAGCTCCATTCGGCGACCTCCCTCCCTATGGCCCCATGGAGGAGCCGAAGGGCCGAAATCCCCGCCAATGGGTACAAAAGGTTATTGTCTTGGCTCCGCCAATGGGTGCAAAGCAGTTGAGGTGCCATGGTGGCATGACAATAGGCTTTTGTATCATGAGGTTTTTGCTCGTTTTGTAATCTATCAACTTTCAAACTTCTTGATTAGGGCATCTCCAACGGGGCGACTGCTTGTGACGGTACAACACACGGCCGTTGGGAACCCCAAGAGGAAGGTATGATGCGTGCAGCGGCAAGTTTTTCCCTCAGTAAGAAACCAAGGTTATGGAACCAGTAGGAGTCAAGAAGCACGTTGAAGGTTGTTGGTGGCAGAGTGTAGTGCGGCGCAACACCAGGGATTCCGGTGCCAACGTGGAACCTACACAACACAATCAAAGTACTTTGCCCCAACTTAACAGCGAGGTTGTCAATCTCACCGGCTTGCTGTAACAAAGGATTAGATGTATAGTGTGGAAGATGATGTTTGCAAAGAACAGTAAGAACAAGTATTGCAGTAGATTGTATTCGATGTAAAAGAATGGACCGGGGTCCACAGTTCACTAGTGGTGTCTCTCCAATAAGAAATAGCATGTTGGGTGAACAAATTACAGTTGGGCAATTGACAAATAAAGAGGGCATGACAATGCACATACATATCATGATGAGTAAAGTGAAATTCAATTGGGCATTACGACAAAGTACATAGACCGCTATCCAACATGCATCTATGCCTAAAAAGTCCACCTTCGGGTTAGCATCCGCACCCCTTCCAGTATTAAGTTGCAAACAACAAACAATTGCATTAAGTATGGTGCGTAATGTAATCAACACAAATATCCTTAGACAAAGCATTGATGTTTTATCCCTAGTGGCAACTGAAGGAGATATGCCCTAGAGGCAATAATAAATTGGTTATTATTTATATCTTTATGTTTATGATAAATGTTTATATATCATGCTATAATTGTATTAACCGAAACATTAGTACATGTGTGATATATAAGACAACAAAGAAGTCCCTAGTATGCCTCTTAAACTAGCTTGTTGATTAATGGATGATTAGTTTCATAATCATGAACATTGGATGTTATTAATAACAAGGTTATATCATTGTATGAATGATGTAATGGACACACCCAATTAAGCGTAGCATAAGATCTCGTCATTAAGTTATTTGCTATAAGCTTTTGATACATAGTTACCTAGTCCTTATGACCATGAGATCATGTAAATCACTTATACCGGAAAGGTACTTTGATTACACCAAACGCCATCTGCGTAAATGGGTGGTTATAAAGGTGGGATTAAGTATCCGGAAAGTATGAGTTGAGGCATATGGATCAACGAGTGGGATTTGTCCATCCCGATGACGGATAGATATACTCCGGGCCCTCTCGGTGAAATGTCGTCTAATGTCTTGCAAGCATATGAATAAGTTCATAAGAGACCACATATCACGGTACGAGTAAAGAGTACTTGTCAGGAGACGAGGTTGAACAAGGTATAGGATGATACCGAAGATCAAACCTCGGACAAGTAAAATATCGCGAGACAAAGGGAATTGGTATCATATGTGAATGGTTCATTCGATCACTAAAGTCATCGTTGAATATGTGGGAGCCATTATGGATCTCCAGATCCCGCTATTGGTTATTGGTCGGAGTGAGTACTCAACCATGTCCGCATAGTTCACGAACCGTAGGGTGACACACTTAAAGTTGGATGTTGAAATGGTAAAACTTGAATATGGAATGGAGTTCGAATATTTGTTCGAAGTCCCGGATGAGATCCCGGACATCACGAGGAGTTCCGGAATGGTCCGGAGAATAAGATTCATATATAGGATGTCATTTTATGTGAATTAAAATGTCGCGGAAGGTTCTATGGAAGGTTCTAGAAGGTTCTAGAAAAGTCCGGAAGAAACCACCAAGGAAGGTGGAGTCCACATGGGACTCCACCTCCATGGCCGGCCAACCCTAGTGGGGGAGGAGTCCCAAGTGGACTCCCCCGGGGGCCGGCCAACCCCCCCATATGGGAGGTGGAACTCCCACCTCTAGTGGGAGTCCTAGCTTGGCTAGGTTTCCCCCTCATATGGAAGGTTTTTGGTTCGGGTCTTATTCGAAGACTTGGACACCAACACTTGGGGATCCACCTATATAATGAGGGGCATAGGGGAGGGGCCGGCCACCACAAAGCCACAAGTTGGCCGCACCCCCTTGAGGCCGGCCACCCCCTCCCAAACCCTAGCCGCCCCTCTCCTCCATATCTCCCGCGTAGCTTTAGCGAAGCTCCGCCGGAGTTCTCCACCGCCACCGACACCACGCCGTCGTGCTCTGTCGGATTCAAGAGGAGCTACTACTTCCGCTGCCCGCCGGAACGGGGAGGTGGACGTCGTCTTCATCAACAACCGAACGTGTGACCGAGTACGGAGGTGCTCGCCCGTTCGTGGCGCCGGAACCGATCGTGATCAAGATCTTCTACGCGCTTTTGCAAGCGGCAAGTGAACGTCTACCGCAGCAACAAGAGCCTCATCTTGTAGGCTTTGGAATCTCTTCAAGGGTGAGACTCGATACCCCCTCGTTGCTACCGTCTTCTAGATTGCATCTTGGCTTGGATTGCGTGTTCGCGGTAGGAAAATTTTTGTTTTCTATGCAACGTTATCCTACAGTGGTATCAGAGCCATGTCTATGCATAGATGGTTGCACGAGTAGAACACAATGGTTTTGTGGGCGTTGATGCTCTTGTTATCTTTAGTTTGAGTACTTTGCATCTTTGTGGCATAGTGGGATGAAGCGGCCGGACTAACTTTACATGACCGCGTTCATGAGACTTGTTCCTCGTTCGACATGCAACTTGTATTGCATAAGAGGCTTTGCGGGTGTCTGTCTCTCCTACTATAGTGAAGATTCAATTTACTCTTCTATTGAAAACATTAGTATCAACATTGTGATTCATGTTCGTAGGTAGATTAGATCTCTCTCGAAAACCCTAAACCACGTAAAATATGCAAACCAAATTAGAGACGTCTAACTTGTTTTTGCAGGGGTTTGGTGATGTGATATGGCCATAATGTGATGATGAATATGTATGAGATGATCATTATTGTATTGTGGCAACCGCGGGAGCCTTATGGTTGTCTTTAATTTTCATGTTGAGTAGTATTTCAAAGTAGTTGTAATAGTTGCTACATGAGGTGAACAACCATGAAGCCGGCGCCATGAACCTTGACGCTACGCCGACGATGATGGAGATCATGCCCGTTGATGATGGAGATCATGTCCGTGCTTTAGAGATGAAGATCGAAGGCGCAAAGACAAAAGGGCCATATCATATCACATATGAACTGCATGTGATGTTAATCCTTTTATGCATCTTATTTTGCTTAGATCGCGACGGTAGCATTATAAGATGATCCCTCACATTAATATCAAGATAATAAAGTGTTCTCCCTCGTATACACCGTTGTAACAATTCGTCGTTTCGAAGCATCTCGTGATGATCGGATGTGATAGATTCAACGATTCACATACAACGGGTGTAAGCCATGTTGCACACGCGGAATACTTGGGTTTGCTTGACGAGCCTAGCATGTACAGACATGGCCTCGGGACAACGGAAACCGAAAGGTTGAACACGAGTCATATGGATGATATGATCAACATGTTGATGTTCACCATTGAAGCTACATCATCTCACGTGATGATCGGTTTTGGTGTAGTGGATTTGGATCGTGTACCACTTAACAACTATGAGGGATGTTGTATTAAGTGGGAGTTCATTAGTAATTAGATTAAAACATGAACTAATTATCCTAAACATAGTCTGAGTAGTATTTTGTATTAATTTTGTAGTATTGGCATCCGTTTACTACTATGCGCTAGTCTTGTTATTGAGATAGAAATACTGTTAAAATCTGACAAGAAACTTTACGGATTCGTACCGTATTGTTAAAGAATCAAGAATTGATTAAGTCCTATTGCAAACTTTTAGTAAACCTCACATTGTTGATTCAAAGAGCTAAGGTTTCAATTAGTACCTAAAGTTATCTTGTCTCCGTCAAACCTGAATTTCAAATTTGTTTGAAAAGTAAGGAGCTGAAAATTTAGTTTTCAGAAATAATCAAGGTATGAGATATATGTGATATCTAAGACCTTATTGCAAGATGATAGAATATATTTTGGTGAGACTACATAAACTCATAAGTTTTATGGGAATGTACGAAGGTTGAAGACGCAAGGCGTCACAATCCTCCAACTATTGGGGCACTAACAATATTCGCATATCCATGAAATGACCATCCTTAATATGCACCGTTACTAAGACTCGTCGTTTCGAAGCATCACGTGATGATCGGGTGTGATAGATTCTACGAGTGCATACAACGGGTGCAAGCTAGATTTGCACATGCAAATACCAAGGTTAAAACTTTACGAGCCTAGCATGTACAGACATGGTCTCGGAAAGTCGTCATGATATGATGGATAAAATTATGAGTGAAATTGTTCATCATATTACAAAGTTACTAATAGTGAAATCTGGAACACTTGTCATATGATGATCAACTTCAAAGTAAGAACCTCAAGGTTATTGGTATTTGACCAACAAACCTAGAAGTTATTAATGTTGAAGTGTTTTTCTGAATAATGAGGAAAGCTAAAAGAGAAACTGCAAAAGATATTTTGGCAAAAGAAAAGAAAAGACTAGAAAGTCTAGCTCAGGTGTATATAAATGATATACATGTTATGGTTGTATTCCTGGTTAAGTCACACAATGAAATTCTTGGGTATTAGTACCATATTGGTTGGTATGAAGTGTCATACAAAACAACGCAATACAAGAATACAATGGCCTAAGTGACTGACAAGGAATATGATAGGAATGCACGTCAGAAACAAAAATAAAGTGTTATTATGTTCGTCGTTGGCATTCTATCTAGCCCTTAGAATTTATAATAAAGAGCTTAATAAATTGTTATTTTGCTCTGGTCAATTTAAAACAATGAGTTGTTCAAATTATGACATTACTCCATGTACGATGGATAAGTTATTATAAATCTTAATGGTGAAACACACATACATAACATCGACGCTAAAATGCCATAAGGCAAATGATTTGAATTCCACTTATTTGTGGAACCGCCATTTAGGTCATGTTTGAAAGGAACGCATGAAGGAACTCCATGCAAATGGATTTTTGGAGTCATTTGATTTTTGAATCATTTGGCGCTTGCAAATCTTTTCTAAAGAGAATGATTAAAATACCGTTCATAGGCCAAGAGTTGAACGGGCAACAAACTTAGTGAAAAATACATGATGATGTATGTGGTTCACTAGGCATAGTTGTGTGCGGGAGATTCTTCTACTTCATGAAAACTTCAAACAATGAATTGAGTATATATATGTGGATATATTCGATAAGGAAGAAGTTTGAAACATTTGAATAGATTCAAATAAATTCAGCATGAAGTGGAAATCATCGTAATAGAAAAGTCAAATATCTATGATTGGATCATGGTGGAAATATTTGAATTACGAGTTTTAGCGAACATCAAAGAGAGTCATGAAGTTGTTCTACAACTCACATTTCTTGAAGTATCATAATGATGATATAGTATCCGAGAGATGTATCCAAATCTTGTTGGATTAATGATGAGATAAAATATTATGATGCCATTATATTTTTGTGTGGATTATGCTTTAGTGACTACCGCTTTTACACTGAATAGAGCATCATCATGATCCATTGAAATGACACCATACGAGTTATGGCATGGGTATAAACCCTAATAGTCCTTTCTTTATATTTTGGTCTAAGAGTATACAACCAAAATCGGATGAATGTCTTTGTTGGTTATCCCAGAGATTTAATTGGGAATTCTTCCCACGAGACAAAGACAAAAGTGTTTGTCAATGTTTCTTATTTCCGAGAAATTGTTTCTAGTGAAGTATTTGAGTGGGAGGACAATATAATTTGATAAGGTTTATGAACTTGAGCATAATGATCAGAGTAGCGCAGCATCGGAATTGGTTTCGGAAGCGGCCACAACGATCATGGCTCCCATGACTACAAAGTGTTTTAGCCATAGAGATCGAAGTACATATTGAACCTTGTAGGTATGGTTTACTTTGTGATCAAATAAATGATTTGTGGACAAAGGATTGATTTTGAACAATGATAAACCAACTACAAACAAAGAAGTTATGATGGGCCCTGACTCCGTTAAAATGGACATGCGCCATGAAATCCATAATAGATGAATACTTTTTGAAAGTAAATGGACTTGGATGAAATATCCTTGAAGAAGCTCGACTTGTCGAAAAATTGTTTACGACAAAGTTCAAAGAATTGACTACGATAAGATTAGATCTTCCGTAGAAATTCTTATAGTCTATATGGATTATTCTAGTAGGATGGCAAAATACATTACTTATCAGAAGTATGTATTAAAGGTGTATACAAGATACAACCAAGAGTTTTGCTGGTCCGTGGAATATTAGATAGATATACAAACTTCAATTTGATGAAGTGAGTATCGCGGAGTTTGAATCTTCACCAGATGAAATAGTCAAAGAGTTTTTGATTTCATCAGAGACGATGAAGAGACTTGCATTTGCAAGAAATTAAGTGGGAGCGCTAAGACATATTTATAATACTTTATGTAGGTGACATATAGTTGGTTATAAATAATGTAATTATATACTTGATTAAAAAGGTTTCATTGAGAAATTAACTTCAATGAAAAGATATGGACTGAAACAAATTTAGTGTCAAGATCTATGAAGATAGATTGAAACACAAAATAAGTTTAAGTCAAAGTACATAGAATGGATATTGAAATAGTTCAATATAGAAATATTAAGAAGATGTTTTTGTCATGTGAAGTTTTAACAAGACTTGAGTGTATCTGACACTCAATGAGTAAGAACACATGAGTGATTATAGATCACAAATAATATGTACACAATCAGATATCCTATGCTCTAAGAGTGTTATGAGCATGATTCATGTGATGATCACTGAAAAGCAGGTAAGAATATTCTTGAGTACTTAAGAAGAACCAAGTATATATATATAGTTTTATATGGAGAAATGACAAAACAAATCGCTGTAAGGTATTGCACCGATACTAATTTTGTCACATATGAAAATAAAATTTCAAATCTCAAATTAGACTAAGTGTTGTTTAAAAGGTAGCACAATGAGCTAGAAGTTGTCTATGCTAGATTTAGAAGAGTTCTAAATATTGTGATGGATTCTACAAAAGAAGGCGAGTATGTCATTGTTTTGACAATGACAAAGGATGTTAAGTCAAGAGGTTCTTTGAGAACTTGGTGT
>NC_061514.1:41547800-41773042 GCF_022539505.1 Lolium rigidum | reverse complement strand
GTCCATTGGTAAAAGTTGCCCAGCAAAGTTGAAAGATAAAACATATATGAGCTATCTGACAGCTCCAAAGCACGAATGAAAAGAGTAGTAAGAGTTTTGATTGGGCTTGAACACTTTCAGAGTATTTATGAATATGGCAAGTACATATAGTGGTGATCTGACAGAATTCTCAAGCTATCAAGTTTTTATGGAGTTTTGGATCTTCTGCAAAGAAGCATTTCCTCTCAATCTCTGAAGCATGGAAAATAGCAAGGTTATTTGAAACAAACACAGTATGAACCGGTGCAGCCGAGCACCCATAAAGACATATTGCCATTCTAATAGTCTCTTATCTTCTTGCTATCGACACTTTTGCAGGAAAATGTCTGGACCTTGAGAGGCCAATCTTACAAATAATTTAACAAGCTCTCTGAGGTGTAGTTCTATAAGCCATTCAAACTGAAAAGCTTAATAATGATCTGCTTGAGAGCTGATGCACTCGCAAGAAATAAGAGTTGAAGCAAAGGAGAGCATCAAAAAGCAAATTCAAACCACATTTAAGTCTAACCCACTTCCTATGCATAGGAATCTTGTACACAAATAAATTCACGAAGGATAAAGTGACAAACATAAGAAGATAAAGCAAGAGTAACTTCAAAAGTTTCAGCATATAGAGAGGTGTTTTAGTACCATGAAAATTTCTACAACCACATTTTCCTCTCTCATAATAATTTTCAGTAGCATCATGAATAAAATCAACAATATAACTATCACATGCAGCATGCTTTTCATGATGCACAAACACATAATTTTTTATCAAGCTCAAAAATAGTGGGATTAAAATCAAACCCACTTTTATCAATAATATAACAAGATGATTGATCATTCTAAAGAGATATGGGACTCCTATATAAAGTCAAGACTTCTCCAATCCCATTTTCATTAGTAGTACAATTAATATTATCAAGTAACATAGGACCATCATCTAGAGCTTTATCATAAACATTTGCCAAGCAAAACTCTTTAGTACCATGCATTTCGACATCGGGCACAAACAAAGCATTATCATAAGATTTATCAAAGTAGAATGGATTATCATAGATAACAGTAGCATAATTATTCTCACAAGTTTTACTTATAGGTACTATTTCAAGAGAATCCACAGGAACATAACATTCATCCTCCTTTGGTAAGCATGGAGGACAATCAAATAGTGTAAGAGATAAAGAGTTACTCTCATTAGAAGGTTGGCATGGGTAGCTAATCCATTCTTCCTCCTTTTGTTCATCACTCTCCTCTTCTTTTTCATCCAATGAGCTTTCAGGTTCATCAATTTCCTCCTCTTTTTCATCCAATGAGCTTTCTGGTTCATCAATTTCTTCTTCCATAGGTTCCTGCAAATTGTGAGTGCATTCTTGTGCATTAATGAGTCTCTCTTTATAATCAATAATATAAGGATTATTGCTGTAACTTTCTATGCAAAAATTAAGGATAGAAGAGACATAATCTTTAAGGTCCTTACAAACAACACAAGTTTCATAATTTTTAGCCATGAAGGATTCTATCTCAGAGGCTCCCATAAATAAGACAAATTGTTCTACCTCTTCGAACCCAAAATGAATATAGTTATTCCAATTATAATTCATAATTAAAACTTCTTCACTAAAGCCACATTGGAATTTCAGATGTTTAGTATCCTGTTGAGAGCAACAGTTTATATCATGGCGTTTAAGCCAGATTTTAGCAATTGTATTCAATTTTTCTATCACAACACTCATGACTTTACCCGCTCTTGATTCTCTATAATTATTATATATTTCAATAAGCTCCAAATAGGTTGTGGGTTCTCCCATAACAACAGTTTTTAATTTTTCGGTTTTTCAAGTTTTTATGGATTTTTGGGTATATAAGAAAAGTAAAACAGGGCAAAAACAAACTAGACAAAAGTAAACTAAGCAAAATAATACTAGACATAAATAAACTAAGCACAAATAAACTAGGAAAAAGTAAACTAAGCAAAATAAAATAAAATAAAATAAAAACAGAGAGAGATGTAGAGTGTACTCCCCAGGTGAACTTATGAGTAGAGCTATGCCTCCCCGGCAACGGCGCCAGAAAATAGTCTTGATAACCCAGAAGTATAGGGGATCGCAACAGTCTTCGAGGGAAGTAAAACCCAAATTTATTGATTCGACACAAGCGGAGGTAAAAAATACTTATAAGCCTTAACAACTGAGTTGTCAATTCAGCTGCACCTGGAAAAGCACTAGTAACAGGGGTGATGTGAAAGTAGCAGTAATATGAGAGCAATAGTAACAGTAACACATCAGCAGTAACAGTAACACAGAGGCAATGGCACCAGAAAATAGTTGATACTACTTCCAATGACATATAGAACGAGTATATGATGATGAAAGATGGACCGGGGTTCCCAGCTATCTTCACTAGTGGTAACTCTCCAATAACAAGTGTCAAGTGTTGGGTGAACAAATTACAGTTGGGCAATTGATAGGATTGAAATATCATTAAGACAGAACATCAAGATTATTAATCATGTAGGCATGTTTTCCATATATAGTTATACGTGCTCGCAATGAGAAACTTGCATAACATCTTTTGTCCTACCAGCCGGTGGCAGCCGGGCCTCAAGGGAATCTACTGGCAATTAAGGTACTCCTTTTAATAGAGCACCGGAGCAAAGCATTAACACTTGGTGAAAACATGTGATCCTCATACCTAAGCCTTCCCCTCCAGTTATCCCAGTTGCTGTCACTCTGGGGCCTCGAGTTCCGGACATAGACATGTGCAAGAAACTTGTAGATACAATCTAAGTAATAAGTATAGAGCTTAAATCTAAGATCATACCACTCGGGCCCTAGTGACAAGCATTAAACACAACAAGATTGCAGCAACAATAACTTCACAAACTTTATAGATAGACTAATCATAATGTAACAATCCATCGGATCCCAACAAACACAACACCGATTACATTAGATGGATCTCAATCATGTAAGGCAACTCATGAGATCATTGTATTGAAGTACATGGGAGAGAGAGTACCAACTAGCTACAGCTAGAACCCGTAGTCCATGGGGGAACTACTCACGGAGCATGATGGAGGCGGTGGCGTCGATGGAGATGGCTTCCGCGGGCACTTCCCCGTCCCGGCAGGGTGCCGGAACAGAGACTTCTGTCCCCCGAATTGGAGTTTCGCGATGGCGGCGGCGCCCCTGGAGTCTTTCTGGAGTTTCGTCAATCGGTATCGCGTTTTTAGGTCGAAAGGGCTTTTATAGGCGAAGAGGCGGCGCAGGGAGGTGCCTGGGGCCCCCTCACCATAGGCTGGCGCGGCCAGGCCTGGGGCCGCGCCGCCTTATTGTGTGGTGGCCCTCTGGCCCACCTCCGACTCTCCTTCAGTGTTCTGGGGTCTTCCGGGAAAAATAAGATACTGGGTCTTTGTTTCGTCGAATTCTGAGAATATTGCCCGAACAGCCTTTCTGGAACCAAAAACAGCGAAAAACAGGAACTGGCACTTCGGCATCTTGTTAATAGGTTAGTTCCGGAAAATGCATAAAAACATTATAAAGTGTGAGCAAAACATGTAGGTATTGTCGTAAAACAAGCATGGAACATCAGAAATTATAGATACGTTGGAGACGTATCATTAGGAAGCTCACAAGATCCAACAATGATAGCACAATGAGGAGAAGACAACCATCTAGCTACTGCTATGGACCCATAGTCCAGGGGTGAACTACTCACACATCACTCCGGAGGCGATCATGGCGATGAAGAGTCCTCCGGGAGATGATTCCCTTCTCCGGCAGGGTGCCGGAGGCGATCTCCTGAATCCCCCGAGATGGGATTGGCGGCGGCGGCGTCTCTCGAAGGTTTTCCGTATCGTGGCTCTCGGTACTGGGGTATTCGCGACGAAGGCTTTAAGTAGGCGGAAGGGTAGGTCAGGGGGCGTCACGAGGGGCCCACACAACAGGGCGGCGCGGGCCCCTCCTTGGCTGCGCCACCTTAGTGTGGCGCCTCCTCGTGGCCCCACTTCGTAATCCTTTCGGTCTTAAGGAAGCTTCGTGGAAAAATAAGAGCCTGGGCGTTGATTTCGTCCAATTCCGAGAATATTTCCTTTGTAGGATTTCTGAAATCAAAAACAGCAGAAAACAACAACTGGCTCTTCGGCATCTTGTCAATAGGTTAGTGCCGGAAAATGCATAAATATGACATAAAGTGTGTATAAAACTTGTGAGTATCATCAATAAAGTAGCATGGAACATAAGAAATTATAGATACGTTTGAGACGTATCAAGCATCCCAAGCTTAGTTCCTACTCGTCCTCGAGTAGGTAAACGATAACAAGAATAATTTCTGAAGTGACATGCTATCAACATAATCTTGATCCAATAATGATGTAAAGCATGTGAACTGAGATCAAATCACTCAAAGCAAATGTCTATATTGATATAAGAGATGATAATGCAAGAGTTAAACAAGCTAGAAGTTTTCATGAACTATTGCTTCAAAGACATGAAACCGTACAAAGTTCATTAAAGATGTTTTAAGTATCCAGCATAGAAGTTCTATCCTTCATTCCAAGCATCAAGTGAATTTTCACAACAAAGAAGGATTCAGTCAAGTAAAAATAAACATGAACGTCATGAATCAACTGTTTCGAAGCTCACTCAACCGGTGAGCGCAAGCATTTGGCATTGGCACCAGGATGTTATGGCAAAAAGAACGTTAATGGGGGTTTGGAAGGCCAATGAAAGAAAGTCTCACATAGCTATAAGTGATCATTAGACCAGAGGAAGTCTTATGATCGAGGCTATGCAAGGAGTAGTGATTGCCATGCAACGGATGCACATAGAGCTATATGTGTATGAAAGCTCTCCAATGGAACTAGTGGGGGTGCATCCAACTTGGTTGCTCACGAAGACCTAGAGCACTTTGAGGAAGCTCATCATATGAATATACAACCCAAGTTCTATAGTGTAAATTCCCCACATAGTTATACTAGTAAAACATGAAAACTCTCTCATATGGAGTATAGGTGCTAAACATGAGCACAAGTGATGACTATGAATACTGCAGGTGCTAAAACATGAGCACAAGTGTGGATAAAAGATAGTAATGCCGCCCCTTTTTCTTTATTCTTTTTTTTTTCTTTTCTCTTTCTTTTTTTCTTTTCTTTTTCTGTTTCTCTTTTTGATGGCCTCCATGGCTCTTTTCACTTTTAGGGGCAACATCCTAATATGACAACACACTTTTTGGTACAAATAACTCATAATGAACAAAACATGATGTATAAAACTGTATGCCTCTGCCAGTGTAAATGATCTAGCGTAACATGGGTAAACCACACATCAGCTGTATAGAATCATGCAAAGCAATATATAAATAATAAATGACAACAAGTCATGTAATGTAAAATGGAAGTTGCATGGCAATATATCTCGAAACAGCTATGGAAATGTTGTGGTAGGTAGGTATGGTGGCTGTTTTGAGGAGATGTATGGGCTTATGTGTAGGAGAACAAGAGAAAGTCCTCCCACGGGTTTGGATGCACTGGCGAAGTATGCACAATTCTCAATGTGAGCAGAAGGCAATGCACGAGCATCGAAGAGGCTAGCAAATTTGGATGGTGGAAGTGCCAAAAACCGTAGCTTAACATTAGTCAAAAAGAACTCACAAGCTTATTGCAAACAACTAGCAGGTTCATCATTAAGAGCATGATTAAAATTTACTCCAAGGAGGGTCGTTCACGGTGGCACAAGTACCCCGCTAGCTCCCTCGACCTTCAGCACAACTTAGTTATTACGATGAACTCTTAGACATGGAAAGATATCAAGTCCAACTACACCTTCAACCATTTAAGTAGAGTTTGTAGTACGACACAAGCTTAAAGACAACAACCCACTACTAATTTTAACTTGTTTATCCAGCAAGCTTTACCATCTAAATACCTCAAAACGTTTGCAAAGAATCAGGTTATCAGAGCTCAATGATCTACAAGGTTATGCAAGTATTTCATTATACCACTACCACATGCAACATTTCCTGAACCAACCAAATAATAATGAACGAAGTAGTTTCAACCTTCGCCATGAACATTAAGAATAAAGCTAAGAACATATGTGTTCATATGCAACAGCGGAGCATGTCTCTCTCCCACATAAAGAATGCTAGGATCCGATTTTATTCAAACAAAACAAAAACAAGAACATAAAAATGCTCCAAGTAAAGCACATAAGATGTGATGGAATAAAAATATAGTTTCACTAGAGGTGACCTGATAATTTGTCGATGAAGATGGGGATGCCTTGGGCATCCCCAAGCTTAGATGCTTGAGTCTTCTTGAAATATGCAGGGATGAACCACGGGGGCATCCCCAAGCTTAGAGTTTTCACTCTCCTTGATCATATTGTATCATCCTCCTCTCTTGATCCTTGAAAACTTCCTCCACACCAAACTCAAAACAACTCATTAGAGGGTTAGTGCATAATCAAAAATTCACATGTTCAGAGGTGACATAATCATTCTTAACACTTCTGGACATTGCACAAAGCTACTGAAAGTTAATGGAACAAAGAAATCCATCAAACATAGCAAAACAGGCAATGCGAAATAAAAGGCAGAATCTGTCAAAACAGAACAGTATGTAAAGACGAATTTTTCTGGGGCACTAAACTTGCTCAGATGAAAATGCTCAAATTGAATGAAAGTTGCGTACATATCTGGGGATCACGCACGTAAATTGGCAGATTTTTCTGAGTTACCTACAGATGGGGCTACTCAATTTCGTGACAGTAAGAATTCTGTTTCTGCGCAGTAATCCAAATCTAGTATCATCTTTACTATCAAAGACTTTACTTGGCACAACAATGCAATAAAATAAAGATAAGGAGATGTTGCTACAGTATTAACAACTTCCAGGACTCAAATATAAAACAAAAGTGCAGAAGTAAAATCATGGGTTGTCTCCCATAAGCGCTTTTCTTTAACGCCTTTCAGCTAGGCGCAGAAAGTGTGTATCAACTATTATCAAGAGATGAAGCATCAAAATCATAATTTGTTCTAATGATAGAATCAAAAGGTAACTTCATTCTCTTTCTAGGGAAGTGTTCCATACCTTTCTTGAGAGGAAATTGATATTTAATATTACCTTCCTTCATATCAATAATAGCATCAACAGTTCAAAGAAAAGGTCTTCCCAATATAATGGGACAAGATGCATTGCATTCAATATCCAAGACAACAAAATCAACGGGGACAAGGTTGTTGTTAACAGTAATGCGAACATTATTAATCCTCCCCAAAGGTTTCTTTGTAGAATTATCAGCAAGATTAACATCCAAATAACAATTTTTCAATGGTGGCAAGTCAAGCATATTATAGATTTTCTTAGGCATAACAGAAATACTTGCACCAAGATCACATAAAGCATTACAATCAAAATCATTGACCTTCATCTTAATGATGGGCTCCCAACCATCTTCCAACTTCCTAGGAATAGGAGTTTCAAGTTTTAATTTATCTTCTCTAGCTTTTATGAGAGCATTTGTAATATGTTTTGTAAAGGCCAAATTTATAGCACTAGCATTAGGACTTCTAGCAAGTTTTTGTAAGAACTTTATAACTTCAGAGATGTGACAATCATCAAAATCTAAACCATTATGGTCTAAAGCAATGGGATCATTGTCCCCAATATTTTGAAAAATTTCAGCAGTTTTAGCAGTTTCAGGCAGTTTTGCACACTTTGCATTAGGAGTAGAAACATTGCCAACACCAATTATTTTACCATTGATAGTAGGAGGTGTAGCAACATGTGAAGCATCAACATTACTAGTGGTGGTAATAGTCCAAACTTTAGCTACATTATTCTCTTTAGCATTTTCTTCTTTTTCCCACCTAGCATGCAATTCAGCCATCAATCTAATATTCTCATTAATTCAAACTTGGATGGCGTTTGCTGTAGCAAATGACTTAATATCTTTAGTTTCATTAGGCATAACTTTGAATTTTAAAGGATCAACATCAGCAGCAAGACTATCAACTTTAGAAGCAAGAATATCAATTTTACCAAGCTTTTCTTCAACAGTTTTGTTAAAAGCAGTTTGTGTACTAATAAATTCTTTAAGCATGGCTTCAAGACCAGAGGGTACACTCCTATTATTGTTGTAAGAATTACCATAAGAATTACCATAACCGTTACCATTATTAGAAGGATATGGCCTATAGTTGTTACCGGAATTATTCCTATAAGCATTGTTGTTGATATTATTATTTTTAATGAAGTTCACATCAACATGCTCTTCTTGAGCAACCAATGAAGCTAAAGGAACATTATTAGGATCAACATTAGATCTACCATTAACAAGCATAGACATAATAGCATCAATCTTATCACTCAAGGAGGAGGTTTCTTCAACGTAATTTACCTTCTTACCTTGTGGAGCTCTTTTCGTGTGCCATTCGAGTAATTAATCATCATATCATCAAGAAGCTTTGTTGCGGCGCCTAGAGTGATGGACATAAAAGTACCTCCAGCAGCTGAATCCAATAGGTTCCGCGAAGAAAAATTCAATCCCGCATAAAAGGTTTGGATGATCATCCAAGTAGTCGACTCCATGGGTAGGGCAATTTTTAACCAAAGATTTCATTCTTTCCCATGCTTGAGCAACATGCTCATTATCCAATTGCTTAAAATCCATTATGCTACTTCTCAAAGATATAATTTTAGCAGGAGGATAATATCTACCAATGAAAGCATCCTTACATTTAGTCCATGAATCAATACTATTCTTAGGCAAAGATAGCAACCAATCTTTAGCTCTTCCTCTTAAGGAGAAAGGAAACTATTTTAATTTTATAATGTCACCATCTACATCCTTATACTTTTGCATCTCACAAAGTTCAACAAAATTATTAAGATGGGCAGCAACATCATCAGAACTAACACCAGAAAATTGCTCTCTCATAACAAGATTCAAGTAAAGCGAGGTTTAATTTCAAAAAATTCTGCTCGTAGTAGCAGGTGGAGCAATAGGTGTGCATAAGAAATCATTATTATTTGTGCTAGTGAAGTCACACAACTTAGTATTTTCAGGAGTACCCATTTTAGCAATAGTAAATAAAGCAAACTAGATAAAGTAAATGAAAGTAACTAATTTTTTGTGTTTTTGATATGGAGAACGCAAACAAGATAGTAAATAAAGTAAAGCAAGTAACTAATTATTTTTGTATTTTGATATAATGAACAAACAAAGCAGTAAATAAAGTAAAGTAAAGCAAGACAAAAACAAAGTAAAGAGATTGGAAGTGGGAGACTCCCCTTGCAGCGTGTCTTGATCTCCCCGGCAACGGCGCCAGAAAAACGTTGCTTGTGACGGTATAGCACACGTCCGTTGGGAACCCCAAGAGGAAGGTATGATGCGTGCAGCGGCAAGTTTTTCCCTCAGTAAGAAACCAAGGTTATCGAACCAGTAGGAGTCAAGAAGCACATTGAAGGTTGTTGGTGGCGGAGTGTAGTGCGGCGCAACACCAGGGATTCCGGCGCCAACGTGGAACCTGAACAACACAATCAAAGTACTTTGCCCCAACTTAACAGTGAGGTTGTCAATGCTTGACTTGCCACCATTGAAAAATTGTTATTTGGATGTTAATCTTGCTGATAATTCTACAAAGAAACCTTTGGGGAGGATTAATAATGTTCGCATTACTGTTAACAACAACCTTGTCCCCGTTGATTTTGTTGTCTTGGATATTGAATGCAATGCATCTTGTCCCATTATATTGGGAAGACCTTTTCTTTGAACTGTTGATGCTATTATTGATATGAAGGAAGGTAATATTAAATATCAATTTCCTCTCAAGAAAGGTATGGAACACTTCCCTAGAAAGAGAATGAAGTTACCTTTTGATTCTATCATTAGAACAAATTATGATTTTGATGCTTCATCTCTTGATAATACTTGATTCACACTTTCTGCGCCTAGCTGAAAGGCATTAAAGAAAAGCGCTTATGGGAGACAACCCATTATTTTACTTCTGCACTTTTGTTTTATATTTGAGTCTTGGAAGTTGTTACTACTGTAGCAACCTCTCATTATCTTTATTTTATTGCATTGTTGTGCCAAGTAAAGTCTTTGATAGTAAAGATGATACTAGATTTGGATTACTGCACAGAAACAGAATTCGTACTGTCACAAAATTGAGCAGCCCCGTCTGTAGGTAACTCAGAAAAATATGCCAATTTACGTGCGTGATCCTCAGATACGTACGCAAATTTCATTAAATTTGAGCATTTTCATCTGAGCAAGTTAAGTGTCCCAGAAAAATTCGTCTTTACGGACTGTTCTGTTTTGACAGATTCTGCCTTTTATTTCGCATTGCCTGTTTTGCTATGTTTGATGGATTTCTTTGTTCCATTAACTTTCAGTAGCTTTGTGCAATGTCCAGAAGTGTTAAGAATGATTATGTCACCTCTGAATATGCGAATTTTTGATTATGCACTAACCCTCTAATGAGTTTGTTTTGAGTTTGGTGTGGAGGAAGTTTTCAAGGATCAAGAGAGGAGGATGATACAATATGATCAAGGAGAGTGAAAACTCTAAGCTTGGGGATGCCCCCGTGGTTCATCCCTGCATATTTCAAGAAGACTCAAGCATCTAAGCTTGTGGGCGTCCCCTTCTTCATCGACAACTTATCAGGTCACCTCTAGTGAAACTATATTTTTATTCCTTCACATCTTATGTGCTTTACTTGGAGCGTCTTTATGTTTTTATTTTCGTTTTGTTTGAATAAAAATCGGATCCTAGCATTCTTTGTGTGGGAGAGAGACACGCTCCGCTGTTGCATATGACCATATGTGTTCTTAGCTTTACTCTTAATGTTCATGGCGACGGTTGAAACTGCTTCGTTCATTGTTATATGGTTGGAAACAGAAAATGCTTCATGTGGTAATTGGTATAATGTCTTGAATAATTTGATACTTGGCAATTGTTGTGCTCAAATAGATCATGTTTAAGCTCTTGCATCATGTACTTTGCACCTATTAATGAAGAAACACCATAGAGCTTGTTGAAATTTGGTTTGCATGATTGGTCTCTCTAAAGTCTAGATATTTTCTGGTGAGGGTTTGAACAACAAGGAAGACAGTGTAGAGTCTTATAATGCTTGCAATATGTTCTTATGTAAGTTTTGCTGTACTGGTTCATACTTGTGTTTGCTTCAAACAACCTTGCTAGCCTAAGCCTTGTATTGAGAGGGATTACTTCTCGTGCATCCAAAATCCTTGAGCCAAAAACTATGCCATTTGTGTCCATCATACCTACCTACTACATGGTATTTTTCTGCCATTCCAAAGTAAATTGCTTGAGTGCTACCTTTAAAAATTCCATTCTTTGTCTTTGCAATATATAGCTCATGGAAAAAATAGCTTAAAAACTATTGTGGTATTGAATATGTACTTATGTATCTTATTTCTTATAAGTTGCTTGTTGAGCGGTAACCATGTTCCTAGGGACGCCATCAACTATTTCACCTTTGTTGAATATCGTGTGAGTTGCTATGCATGTTCGTCTTGTCTCGAAGTAAGGGTGATTTATCATGATCAAATGGTTTGAGTATGCATATTGTTAGAGAAGAACATTGGGCCGCTAACTAAAGCCATGATCCATGGTGGAAGTTTCAGTTTGGACAACAATCCTCAATCTCTTATGAGAATATTATCTGTTGTTGAATGCTTATGCATTAAAGAGGAGTCCATTATCTGTTGTCTATGTTGTCCCGGTATGGATGTCTAAGTTGAGAATAATCAAAAGCGAGAAATCCAATGCGAGCTTTCTCCTTAGACCTTTGTACAAGCGGCATAGAGGTACCCCTTTGTGACACTTGGTTGAAACATATGCTATGCAATGATAATCCATGTAAATCCAAGCTAATTAGGACAAGGTGCGGGCACTATTGGTATACTATGCATGAGGCTTGCAACTTATAGGATGTCTTATACATAACACATATGAATTATTACTACCGTTGACAAAATTGTTTCTATGTTTTCAAAATAAAAGCTCTAGCACAAATATAGCAATCCATGCTTCCTCTCGCGAAGGGCCATTCTTTTACTTTTATGTTGAGTCAGTTTACCTACTTCTTTCTATCTTAGAAGCAAACACTTGTGTCAACCGTGTGCATTGATTCCTACATACTTGCTTATTTGCATTCATCATATTACTTTGTTGTGACAATTATCCATGAGATAAACATGTTGAAGTTGAAAGCAACCGCTGAAACTTATATCTTCCTTTGTGTTGCTTCAAAACTTTCTACTAAGAATCTATTGCTTTATGAGTTAACTCCGATGCAAGTCTTATTGATGCTTGTCTTGAAAGTACTATTCATGAAAAGTCTTTGTCATATGATTCAGTTGTTTAAATCATTGTCTTTACCATTGCTTCGAATCACTTTATTCATCTCATATGCTTTACAATAGTATTGATCAAGATTATGATAGCATGTCTGACGTGGGCATTACCCTTCGGGGAACCGACATTGCCCTACCTTGTATAATCTAGTTGGAGGCCCATGAAAGCACTTGAAGGCAAGGCGGGCCACTTGGATGGCGCACCAGAAGATTCATTGGCGGGCAAGACAAGGAAGGAGCCGAACAAAGAATATTTAGATTTAGAACTACTGTAAATCTAGTCGTACTCAGTTAGATATCTTGAGACCTGGCCTCCTATATAAAGGCCAGGAGAGGGGCTACCGAGGGACACGATCAATCTTAGCAATCTTAGCCACCAAAAGTCTAGAGCTAGGTCGCCGAAGCACTTAGTCTCTCATCGAGATCTCAGCCGAACCCTTCGGCACCCCATTGTAACCCAATATTCTCATAATCAAGATCAGACAGGCAGGACGTAAGGGTTTTACCTCATCGAGGGCCCCGAACCTGGGTAAATCGCTCTCCCCGCTTGTCTGTGAACCGATGTCTCGTGTCGGCCTACGAGATTCCATCAACCCTAAGCCCCAATCGAAGGGCATTGCCGAGGAGTACCCTCGACAATTGGCGCCGTCTGTGGGAACCCTGTCGGCACAAGATCGGTCATCGGCAGAACCAGTCATGTCATCAGCAGCTTCATCGACACCGTCATCGCCAAGTCTGGGAAGCCCGATTTGCTTCGGCTCCTACGAATTCACCCCGCACAGCGACTCGTCTCGCTCGAATTTTTCCGATCTTCAAGGAAACATGGAGATGACCTTCGGCAGCGTGCACTACAACGTCAACTCGGAAGGAGTCCTTCGGCTGCTGGAACCACTCGCCTCCAGATCGACGGATCCAAGCACGTCGTCATCAGTCGACCTTTCGGCTGGTCTGACAGGCTCAACGAGCTCGCCCGCGCCATCGACTCCTCGTTCGACGTCTTCCATGTCGGTTGGATCCGACAATCCCACATCTTCGGAGATGACTTCGTACTACTGCTTGAACTGCGACACCAGGCACGGGCTAGGATCAAGCGACACACCGTTCATCTGCAATGCCCAGTACTCATTGGGAGAGGACAGTGTCGACAGCATGGTCCAAGGCGCCACCCGAACAACGTCGCACCACAAGGTTTATGTTGCCAATAATACGGGAAACGCAAGGAACATGGGGGACGGAGATCGCACCCCCCGCTCCAGCAGGCGAGCAAGTTTTGAAAACAGCGCCAGCAACAACAACAACGATGACACCATCGCAGAGGAGGAGTGGGCAGCAGCCAGAGCAGCCGTGCTCACGACACACCGCTCCCCGCGGGAACCACGGTTGGAACCCTCAACGCTTATCGCTCCATACTGGAGAAAAATCGGGAGCGCCTATCAAAAGAACAAGCCACACTCGAGAGACGCATATCTGCTGCAGACCAATCTAGTGAACGACGGAGAGGCTCGCGAGGAAGCGCCTCTCGAAGCACTCAAGGGGCAGGCAAGCACCATTCAAGGCTATCCAAGCTCTCGGAAGACGACGCCAGAGAAATAACATCGAATCTGACCAAGTCCTTTATGACCACGGATACCGCGGGCATGCCACGGCCAAAAACCGTCGCGGGAGCAACCGCCAACCTTGCTGCATACCTCATCAATCAACGCCCTGAAGGTTCCATGGCTCAAGCCCACCGAGGTGCCCTAGAAAGTCTCGCAATATTGGGAGACAATCTGGTCCCGCGGAAGGAAGGGACCACGTTGCAGGCTAGTGCCTCAAAGCGTCATGCGAGAGACGCTCGAGATGAAATCACCCAGAGCAGAATCGACAAAGCAAGGCGACGATGCGCCGCCAGGGAGGAATACGACAGTGACTCTTCGGATGAGAGTCGGGAGAACGACGACGAGCTAAGGGGAGCCGATTGTTTAAGCTACAAAATCCGAGAGGCGATGCCACCCAGAAAGTTCAAACCCACCCCTACTGACGCTGCCAAATACGATGGGCAGCAAGAGCCAAGGTCCTGGATAGACGACTATTTGCAGACTGTGATTCTGCACAAGGGGAATCAGATAGCGGCAATGCAATGCTTGCAGCTTTACCTAAAGGATTCAGCGCGAGCCTGGTTAAGAGGTCTGCCGAAGGGTTCCATCAAATCATGGGACGACCTAGTAGACGCGTTCGTTGCCAGTTTCCAAGCAACATACAAAAGGCCCGTCGGGATTGAGGAGTTACGGCATTGCCAGCAAAAGCAGAAGGAATCGATGCGTGCATACATCGGGAGATTTACCAAGCTCCTAAACGCTGCCGAAGATGTATCTGTCGACAGAGCAATCGACGCCTTCAGCGATGGCATCCGACGTGAAAGTTACATAGAAGAACTCGGGCGCAAAAAGCCAAAAACCATAACCAAGTTAATGGAAATCGCCAACAGCTGGGCTGATGGCGAGGACAACGTATGAAAGCCGCGACAGCGCAGTGACGACGAAGATGACGACCAGCCGAAGCACGACTCGGGCGGACGAAGGGATCGCCACAAGAAAAGGAAGAACCGCAGCTATGACGACAGTAACCTGGTAGCCGCAGGGTACTCTGATCGGCAGGATGATCAATATGACGACAGACGAGACGATCGGCAGGACGGTAATCGGAACAACTCTGGAAACCGTGGCAATTACAAACCACGACAGCAGAGGACTCCCGAACTACCGTACGCTGAGCAGATCAACGCTCCATGTTACCTGCACTCGTACACTGATTCTAAGGACGGCAAAACGAAGTCAAGCCACTTGCTCAGAGACTGTAGGCAGTTCATTGACATGCAGAAACTCATCCACCAGCTTATGCCAAGTTCATGGCTGTACCGCATTACGCATACCTCAAGTTGAAAATGCCTGGGAGCAACGGGACAAACATCACAGTCTATGGAAGTTTCTCACGCTCGGACAATTGTGATCGCGACTTTCAGAGGATTGCTGCAAAGTTTGGGCTGAAACAAGAAATTACTGACCTTCCTTCCAAGTCTTCATCACGCGATAATAAGGAAGAAAAACGCATCAGAGAAGTGAAGAAGAAGCCAGCCGACCTTGCTCTTGAAGCTTCGGCAGCTCAAACTCCTGCAGCCAAAGCTTCGGCAGCACAAACTTCTGCAGCTAAAGCTTCAGCAGCAAAAGCTTCGGCAGCTGATGGCACAGAAGACATAGGAGACAGCAAGACACTGACAATCACTGTCCAAACACCTGGTGCAATCAACGATGCTTCGATAACCACTAACATGGTGGACAAGCTAGAAGATGAGAAGAATCCCTTCCTTGCCTAAGCAATTTACTAGCGTTTAGTCTTCCTTTCTTTTCAAGCAGAGCTCTTCCCCTTTCGCCCTTTACTCCCATGTTTTTATTATTAATGAAAACTTAAGGTTTGACTCCTTGAAAAGCATTGCAGTAAATCGGAGCACCCAAACCGCATCATCGTAAACCTTGCTTACGCCCCCTGGCGGACGACGGTGCAACACAGTACGCGGTGAAAGATCGTGCTCCGAAAAAAGCCTGTACGAGTGGTACAGGATGCAAACTAAACAAGGACACTAACTCTTCCCTCTGCTAAATAGCAAGATTTCGGAAATACATATAAACACAACCCACGTTCGATATTTTACTTATGGAAATATCAAAGAACAACGGGCTTATTGACAGAGTTATTGCACCCGATATATTCGGGAACTGCTGTCAGAACATACATCGGTTGAAAGCAAAGTTGCGCATACAACGGGTTTAGCAAAACCTGCAACACGAGCTGATCACTCAAATAATTTGCTGACCAACGAATACACATACGTCTAAGCGGGCAATTAAGATTTGCTCCTTCAAAATCTGCCAACGGCATTAACACGGTAAAAATGCATATACATGTATCTACCGAACAAAAAGCCTCGGCTAAACAATCCAAACACTTGGATGAAGTAGTCAAAATACCTATTTACAAAACAAACTTAACATTGAATCACCCTTGCGGAGTCTCTCTTTCCTCAGGTACCTTTGAATCTTTTTCAAGTTTGTCGACAATTATGTTGGCGGGCAACAATACCTTCGGATACAGCGCCTCCAAATCACCAATCGCATTGGCAATAGTCAGTAGATTTGCTGAGGGATACCGTGCAAGGACGAGGGCAAGTGTAAATCTGGCCCCTGCAAAAACCTGAGCTCGCACCAAGTCTCGAATCTTCTTGGTATTCCCAAACTCAGACATCAGAGTCAGCAGCGTAGGAGGGACCGCGTTCAAAGGGAACATCGTCCTCCAAATTACCCTCAGGGCTTTGTAGCACTTGTCGAAGAAATGGTGGACCTGTTGGACCCGATCCTGAAATCGTGCGCCAGCCGAAGCCTTCGAGTGCTCTCGCCAGAAAATCTCTTCGGCTGATGATAGCTGGGTCAACGCGTTCACACGTTCGTGAATCCGCTTGTTCTCCTCAGCACGGTTCAGAGCTATGACTAGCAAAGGAATCAAAGGAAGATCAGGCAATACGTTTTTGACAAAAAGCAATAAGCACAAGGATCAGGGACCTTACAGTTTAAACTTTCAGTAGCCTTATGCAGTTCAGTAAGAGCATAGCGCTCTACGTCGGCTGCAATCTCGCCCTTCTTCTTGATAATGGTAGCCAAGGCATAAGTGCTGCGCAGATCCTTTTCCAACTACGTGATTCGATCCTTCATACGTTGGACTCGACCATCTTCAGAGAGAGCACTCGAAGGATCATCGGCAAATGCAGGCACTAGGAACACCTGCAAGTGAATGTTCTAGGACGTCGCCTAGAGGGGGGTGAATAGGCGGTGTATAAAAACTTCTACTTGAGAGCTAAACTAGGCGGAATAAAACTACACATGTGTTTACTAGTTTAGCTCAAGACCTATCAACTAGGGGTTTTCCTAAGAGCACCAACAACCTATGCTAGCATGATGAGCACAATGTGATAACAAGCTAGGTAAAGCACATCAAGCAAAATAGATATAACAAGGTAAAGCGCATAGGTTAAGGAGCTCGGGTTGAGAAGTAACCGGTGCACGAGGAGACGACGATGTATCCCGAAGTTCACACACTAAGGTGCTATGTCTCCGTCTGGAGCGGTGTGGAGACACGCCACACTCCAATGAGCCACTAGGGCCACCGTATTCTCCTCGAGCCTTTCCACCAAAGGAAAGGCCTTGATCCACTAAAGGACCCTTGGGGTGGTCACCGAACCCTTACACGCTTGGGCAAACGCCAAGTATCGGCTTGAGGCAACTCCACAACACGGAGGCTCTCAAGTACACGGCCACAAGAGGCTATAACACACCACCAAGCCACCAAGATGCTAATGCGCCACAAGAGGCTAACACACTCCACCAAGGAAACCAACTCCACCAAGGATGCTCATGTGCCACAAGAGGCTAACACACTCCACCAAGGAAACGATGCGCCACAAGAGGCTAACAGACTCCACCAAGGAAACACAACCACTAAGGCAATGCGGCCACTAAGGCAAGACGGCCACTAAGGCAAGATGGCCACTAAGGCAAGAACACCACTAAGGTTGAACACTCACTCTACGAGATCGAAACCCCGGAGAGAACTCAAACCGATGCACCTAATGCAATGGCTAAGAACACCACTAGGATGCCCAAGTTCTTCTCTCCCAAATTCCAACAAAGCTAGAAGAAGCTATTGGGAGAATAAGGGAGGAAAAACAAAGAGTGGAGAAACACCAAGAAACTCCAAGATCTAGATCTAGCAAGATCCCCTCACTTGAAGAGGGATTCAGTTGGTGAAGCTCTAGATCTAGATCTCCTCTCTCCTTTCCCCCAAAAATATGCAACAAATAGTGGGGGGATCAAGACGAGGAGGCAAGAACCCAAGGTCAACAATGGAGGAGAGAGAATGGATGGGAAGGGTTAGTTGGGTCGGAGGTGGAAGAGAGGTATATATAGAGGGCCCAGAAATATGACTGTTGGGGCTGAAAAACGGTCAGATCCGCGCCGAAAGTGGTACTACCGCTTGTCGAAGCGGTACTACCGCTCGCGCGCGAACTGCGCAGAAAACGGTCAGAAAACGGCCCAAATCGGCCCAAAGCGGTACCACAAGCGGTACTACCGCTCGAGCGGTACTACCGGGTCGGTACCGGGTCAATACCGGACCAGATGCATTGTCTCGCAGAGACCAAACCGGTACCTGACCGGTACTACCGCCCTTCCCTTTTTTCTTTAAACTACGATACGAAAACGGCAATATCTCGAGCTAGGAAACTCCGATTGAGGTGAAACCAATTTTGCCGGAAAGAGGACGACGAGAGCTACCACTACACAAGGTGAAAACATGCAAAAGAGTGAGTGATGATTTTCTCATGGTCATAGAGGTGTAACCTCTCAATATGGTATATCGGGAAAATCATCACCCTTGCACATGCAACATGCAATGCATCCGGAATCCGTTTCCGATGAGCTAGAGCTTGTCATGAGAATGAACACAAGCTCTAACTTATCTCATGGATAAGAACCAAGAAGAACTAAGAAACATGATGCAATGCATGCAAGGTTTGAGCTCTCTCCGATGTTGCGACCTACTATCCTATCGAGCACAAACCTTGACCTTGCGCGTTCTTCTCGAGTCGGCAAGCTCCGTCTTCATACTCTTCATGATTTTACATGCCACCGTCTTCTTCCATCTTGTACGCACTCCACCGTCTTCATCCATCTTCAACGCCGTCTTCTCTCTTCATCTTCTACGCCATCTTCTCTCTTCATCTTCAACACGTCTTCGTCTCTCTTCGACACCATCTTCATCATTGTACTCCGTCTTCTCCATCTTGCAACCTTGAGTCCAACACATGGCTATGGACTTGACCTATGATTGATTCTCAATGCAACCATTAGTCATAGGGATTGTCATCAATTACCAAAACCACACATGGGGTAATGGACATGTTCTTTCAATCTCCCCCATTTTGGTAATTGATGACAATCTCTTTGAGAGGGTTTAGATATGGAATTTAGCGAACAACCCAAGTTGAATATTTGGAACAAACTCCCCCATAATATATGCATGTGTGAATGAACTTGAATTTCATTGCATCTACCGGCAATTAAAGCTTAGCGGAGTATCCTCTAAATATTCAACCATGCAAAGCAATCAATGCAAGGCATGAAAGGCAAATGCTTAAGAACCAACAAAAGAAATTTCCTTAAACCCTCCAAACTTCTCCCCCATTGGCATCGATTGCCAAAATGGACGAAAGGTTTAGAAGGCCAATATAGTGAGCGTTCCTCCATAAGTTGTGCATTTCTCATAATTGTGAGAGAAATCAAATGCACATATTCAATGACGAATATTCGGAGGAAATCAAACTATATTGAGGATCAAAGATTGCAAGAGAATATGAAGGTGAGAAGGCTTCGACAAATGAAGCAAGCAATCCAATGACCCAAAAAGAAACACAAGCTTAGTTAGAGGCAAGTAAAAACGAAGCTTGTGCCAAAAACAAGTATGAGTGCGTGAAGATGCAAATAGGATAAAACAAGCACCCATGACCAAGATATTTGTGGAGTCATTAACAAGTCAAATAAGAATAAGGAATGGACTCCAACAAAGAGGGATATCAAAAGATATGCACCATCTCTTGTGTGTATAAGTTTCTCTAAGTGGACAACATCGCGAAGACGTTTATCCACAAAGAAACATGCACACACAAGATAGGTACAAGAGAGATGGAGCAAGATATCCAAAACAAGCATGCTCAAGGACTTATCTCATTAGAGAAAAGTAAAACCAAAAATCGAGTAATGAGATAACCAACTCCCAAGGAAAGCAAGGTTCCAAATAAACCAAACCCTCAACGCTTTTCATGATGGCACAAAAGTACCGAAAAGAAAAGGTTTGTCTTCCAAGGTCAAATTCTTGAAGCAAGGGACTGTTCTAGCAAACATAGGAGAGCTCCTCCAAAATTAGTGCACTATTTAGGATTTTGCATTTGAATACAAAATGCACAAACGCGGGATCATCGCTCAACCATTGTTTATCAAAACACTAACAAGGTTCAAGTGAAGTAAGGAGATCCAAATGAAGCAAGGAAGACATATGGGAGTCTAACCCACAAGGACAAATTCTTGGCAAGAAATAAAGCAATTGAGCACATGAGCCAAGTGTGAGGATGATCCGGAACAATACCACGCAATTTATTACCAATTGTCCAAGGACAAGAGGTATTCAGGAGATATTTCTGTATGGTAGTTTGTGAGCATGTCCAAGATCATATTCACAACAAAGAAAGCATATGGTAAAGGATAAGAATTGACCATAATGCAAAAAGAAGATTCTTGGGAGCTTCAATTATTTACACCAATCATGCAAGGCAATGAATAGCATAACATGAAGCACATGATTTTCCAAAGAGTATATGGAGCTAGCAATACAATGTGGAAAACCATGCCAAGAAAAACTCCCACAAACAAAATCCAAGAGAATAGCAATAAGAGCATTTTATGCAAAA
Organism: Lolium rigidum; assembly: GCF_022539505.1. NCBI lineage: Eukaryota > Viridiplantae > Streptophyta > Magnoliopsida > Poales > Poaceae > Lolium > Lolium rigidum. The sequence continues at coordinate 41,752,085 of NC_061514.1, read as the reverse complement.
TGGGATTTGTTTGAGCACACAACCTCAAATGTTCACATTTTCTAGGCTTGTAAGATGCACAAAGCATAATACTCCCCCATAATGTGATAAAGACATTTTTCGTGCAAGAGGCAAATAAGAACCAAGTGAGATAATTAATGGACATTATAGAATTTTAATTCATCATGTCGCACATTTTAGGATTGTGAAATGCACAAGCATATCACTCCCCTAAAATGGGATAGTCCATTAATTTCTCACACGAGCCAACAAATAAGATATGAACAAGATGCAATAGGCTCAACAAAAAACAATTGTACATGATGTGCCACCCAACATTCAAGTAAGCAAGCAAGATAAGCAAGTAGGAGGCACAACATGCACAACCACATCCAAGGTACAAAACCAACACATGTAAAAGGGGAGCGAGTAACTTTCAATGTAAATGAGTTGAGGACTCGTTACCGCAAGGAGGAGCATGGGTAAAGGATGAACAGAATAGTACTTGACTTGAGGAAGTGAGAATGATGAAGATCCCCCAAGTCTTCATGAACTAGTCAAGCCTCCATGCCCTCCACATGTACCTATTGATCAAATTTTGGTTTGTTGGTCCCCAACCAAGTTGGGTCCTAAGAAGTTAGTCACAATAGGCTTGGCAACCCAAATGGTTCTTTCTACGAAACCACTTTGAGTGCCAACATGTTTGGCAAACACATCGCCAACCTTATCCTTATGTAGAGAATAAGCACCATGGATCAAGATAGGGTTGGATGAGTTACCACTAGTGCAAAAGGAGGAGATGTGGCCCTTCTCACGGCATATGTATCATCTTCTTCTCTTCCCCTTCTTCTCACTTGATTTCTCCACAACGGGAGCCTTGGCTTGATCCTTCTTGGGTAGCGGCCTTTCTTCAAGTCAAGGAAGACCTTGAGCTTGGCCTCGAGGAAGACCATGAGCTCCATCTTGAGGCCGCTTCCCTTGTTTCTTCTCGCCAAGTGGCTTCTTCTTCAAGGGGCACGATCTAACATGATGCCCTTCAATCTTGCACTTGAAGCACACAATCTTGGCAGGGTCCTTCACATGCCCATGGCCCTTCTTCCGCTTGTGCGTGGTGGACTTGTTCTTGTTGTTGGAGTTGAATCCAAGTCCACTCTTGTCATTGGAGGATTGCTTCCCTTCATGACCCTTTACCAAGTCCTTCTTCAAAGAAGTGACTTGGGCCTCAAGCTCTTCGATTTCCCCTACATGGTTAGTAATAACACAAGTACTAGAGGAAGTGGAAGCTTCATTGTTAGAGCAACAAGGCAAGGTATGTACTTCACCACAAGATATAGCAATAGCATGGGTGGGTGAATTACTAGCACTAGCACATGGAATTGTAGAGCAACAAGGCATAGAAGGTAGTTCACCACAAGATAAATCAATAGCATGAGTGGGTGAACTAAAAGCACTAGCACATGGCAAGATAGCATTTTGAGAGGTAGTGCTAGTACTCACATGAGGCTCACAAGATTTTACCTTTGACATGATAGCCTCATGAGCTAACTTCAGCAAATCAGGAGAGACTAGAAGATCATCATGGGAGCTAGAAAGCTTTCCATGACTTTCTTCCAATTTCTCATAATTGCTTGTTAGCAAAGCAAGTTGAGCCCTTAGCTCAACATTCTCCTTCAAGATGGATGCTTCACAAGAGGTAGAGTTAGTAGCACAAGCATTATAAATTATAGCACAAGGAGAAGGCAACTTAGCAAGCTCTATTAGGTTGAGAGCCTTAAATTGCTCATGTGACTCGGTGAGTTTGATGAGCTCACTCTCAATAGCCCTAGAGCCATTTTTGAGAAGCTCAAAATCCTCAAGGAGTTCAGCATGAGCAATTACTATCTCACCATTTTTAATTTGAAAATCATGTGCCACCTCTAAAACTCTATCACGAGATTCCTTTACTTTAGATAGCTCTAGAGTAAAGGTCTCCTCAAGAGATTCATTGGTGGTTTGTTGTTCTTCAAGAGCTTCACTAAGAGTTGCAATCTCGTTTGCATACTCGCGCTCATGCTCTTCCATTTTCTCAATAAGTTTTGTGCTCTCAATGGCAAAAGCCAAGATTTTCATAAATTTGGAGCAAGCAAGTTTCTTCTTATGAAGAGCATGAAAAACCAACTCACCCATCATGTTTAAGGAAGCAACATTAAGTCCTTCCATATCATCATCCTCATCATCACTAGATATATAGGGTTCCAACGAAGGAGATACCTTAGAAGCCTTAGCCATAAGGAAAGTGTAGGAACCGTGCGATGATGAAGAGGATGAACTACTTGAAGCTCCATCCAAGATCTTGTCTTGGACGATAGTATCTTCGGTTTCCTCTACATTGTTAGTCACACAAATACTAGAGGAAAGCAAAGTATTTTCATTATGGCAACAAGACAAGGCAAGCATATCAACATGGGATGAAGACATGCAAGGACTAACAACACTAGCATGTAAAGCATTTATGGTGCTATAAGTGTTCAAGTCCAAAGATGAATCATTGCAATGAGATAGGGATGCAGAATCATCAAGAGAAGGCTCACCATCAACAATGCAATGTTCATCACCACTCACCATATCATTATCTTGTGTCTTACCACACATTGGTGAAGTGGAAGAAGTGTGATCATCCTCAATGGTCTTGGATCCACCATATGTATCTCGAAGCTTTGTCCAAAACTCATGAGCACTTCGGAAAGGCGCGATGGAGGAAATCACTACATGACTCACAACATGACAAAGTACTTTAGTAGCTTGAGCATCTAGATAAGAGTTTTTCTTCTCCTCAAAAGTTGGATTTTGTGGATCCTTAGGAGGAGAAAAACCCATATCAAGAATTTGCTCCACATGTGGGTGCATGTCCCTAAAATAATCAAGAATGTAGAATTTCCAAGCATCATAATTAGTGCCATAAAATGTAAAGGTGGAAATGTGCACTAATCCTCTAGCCGACGTCATACTCTCTAGGCGGTGAAGCCCAACAAGATAAGAGAGCCCTAGCTTTCTAGGACGTCGCCTAGAGGGGGGTGAATAGGCGGTGTATAAAAACTTCTACTTGAGAGCTAAACTAGGCGGAATAAAACTACACATGTGTTTACTAGTTTAGCTCAAGACCTATCAACTAGGGGTTTGCCTAAGAGCACCAACAACCTATGCTAGCATGATGAGCACAATGTGATAACAAGCTAGGTAAAGCACATCAAGCAAGATAGATATAACAAGGTAAAGCGCATAGGTTAAGGAGCTCGGGTTGAGAAGTAACCGGTGCACGAGGAGACGACGATGTATCCCGAAGTTCACACACTAAGGTGCTACGTCTCCGTCTGGAGCGGAGTGGAGGCACGTGACACTCCAATGATCCACTAGGGCCACCGTATTCTCCTCGAGCCTTTCCACCAAAGGAAAGGCCTTGATCCACTAAAGGACCCTTGGGGTGGTCACCGAACCCTTACACGCTTGGGCAAACGCCAAGTATCGGCTTGAGGCAACTCCACAACACGGAGGCTCTCAAGTACACGGCTACAAGAGGCTATAACACACCACCAAGCCACCAAGATGCTAATGCGCCACAAGAGGCTAACACACTCCACCAAGGAAACCAACTCCACCAAGGATGCTCATGCTCCACAAGAGGCTAACACACTCCACCAAGGAAACGATGCGCCACAAGAGGCTAACACACTCCACCAAGGAAACACAACCACTAAGGCAATGCGGCCACTAAGGCAAGACGGCCACTAAGGCAAGATGGCCACTAAGGCAAGAACACCACTAAGGTTGAACACTCACTCTACGAGATCGAAACCCCGGAGAGAACTCAAACCGATGCACCTAATGCAATGGCTAAGAACACCACTAGGATGCCCAAGTTCTTCTCTCCCAAATTCCAACAAAGCTAGAAGAAGCTATTGGGGGAATAAGGGAGGAAGAACAAAGAGTGGAGAAACACCAAGAAACTCCAAGATCTAGATCTAGCAAGATCCCCTCACTTGAAGAGGGATTCAATTAGTGATGCTCTAGATCTAGATCTCCTCTCTCCTTTCCCCCAAAAATATGCAACAAATAGTGGGGGGGTCAAGAGGAGGAAGCAAGAACCCAAGGTCAACAATGGAGGAGAGAGAATGGAGGGGAAGGGTTAGTTGGGTCGGAGGTGGAAGAGAGGTATATATAGAGGGCCCAGAAATATGACTGTTGGGGCTGAAAAACGGTCAGATCCGCGCCGAAAGCGGTACTACCGCTCGCGCGCGAACTGCGCAGAAAACGGCCCAAATCGGCCCAAAGCGGTACCACAAGCGGTACTACCGCTCGAGCGGTACTACCGGGTCGGTACCGGGTCAATACCGGACCAGATGCATTGTCTCGCAGAGACCAAACCGGTACCTGACCGGTGCTACCGCCCTTCCCTTTTTTCTTTAAACTACGGTACGAAAACGGCAATATCTCGAGCTACGAAACTCCGATTGAGGTGTAACCAATTTTGCCGGAAAGAGGACGACGAGAGCTACCACTACACAAGGTGAAAACATGCAAAAGAGTGAGTGATGATTTTCTCATGGTCATAGAGGTGTAATCTCTCAATATGGTATATCGGGAAAATCATCACCCTTGCACATGCAACATGCAATGCATCCGAAATCCGTTTCCGATGAGCTAGAGCTTGTCATGAGAATGAACACAAGCTCTAACTTATCTCATGGATAAGAAACAAGAAGAACTAAGAAACATGATGCAATGCATGCAAGGTTTGAGCTCTCTCCGATGTTGCGACCTACTATCCTATCGAGCACAAACCTTGACCTTGCGCGTTCTTCTCGAGTCGGCAAGCTCCGTCTTAATACTCTTCACGATTGTACATGCTACCGTCTTCTTCCATCTTGTACGCACTCCACCGTCTTCATCCATCTTCAACGCCGTCTTCTCTCTTCATCTTCTACGCCGTCTTCTCTCTTCATCTTCAACACGTCTTCGTCTCTCTTCGACACCATCTTCATCATTGTACTCCGTCTTCTCCATCTTGCAACCTTGAGTCCAACACATGGCTATGGACTTGACCTAAGATTGATTCTCAATGCAACCGTTAGTCCATAGGGATTGTCATCAATTACCAAAACCACACATGGGGTAATGGACATGTTCTTTCAGCAAGGAAAAGCGTCAAAAGCATGACGGATCGCTTCGCATCAACATCAAGAAGGTACTCCCATCGGGAGAAGTTCAAATGAAAATATCATAACAAAGGTGTACTAGCAACATTGCTAGCATGGAGTTTATTACAAACACGAGTCTTGCGATGCAACATTGTTTCACATCAAATCAAAGAGAAGTTTGTTACAAAAATCAAGGGGCATGAGTCTGAGTCGATAAACTTGGGCCAACCGATGTTTTCTTTGACGTAACCAGTTCAAGGAGCTGGCGTGCACACTTGAGAGCTGACGTTTTGAAGATGCTTAAGTCAATGAACTACCCATCTCGATCTTTCGGCAGCACCCTAGACATCTCCTCAATATCGGCCTTGAAGCCATGACCCATCATAAGTTGGAAGGCTAGGAGGGCACCATAGGTACGCGAAGTACGTTTGAATATCTCGATAACCTCCTTGGTGTCGACTGCGAAGGCGTCGATCAGCTGCCCCAGAGTCTTGTCTTGACTAATCTTGGGGAAGATCATCGAATGCATCCGCGCCATGACACCTTTGCCCTTATCAAGGAGCTCCCGTGTAAGCTGGTGCGCGGCAAGAGTCATCGACACGCTGTTTGCCGGAGAGTTGTTTGGAATTTTATCCAGGGCATCGGTAGGAATGTCAGCGGCCTCTGCAAAAGAATGAAATAGGAAAGATTACTATCGAAGGATCAGATTTTCAAAGCAATAGTCGACAGGGAAGCGTAAACAGGAATTACCAAGCAAAGCCAACGAATATTGGCGAAGAAGATCATCTTTTTCGGCTGCCCGAGCTTCGGCGACCAGCCTCGACGCCTCCTCCTCCTTCAGCTTCTCCTTCAGCCCGCCGAGTTCCTCCTTCAGGGAGTCGACTTCTTGGCGGGCTGCAGCGGCTATTTTGATTGCACCTTCCAGTTTCGTGGAGGAAGATTTAACTTCCTTCTGCAGCCGAACCTTGTCTGCTTCCAGGGAAGTAAACTGGGAGGCGAAGGCCTCCAAAGAAGATATAACACCCCGCATATCCTTAAAGAAAGGGGAAAAAACAGATGTTTGACAAAGAATCATTAGTCAAGGCGTACTCAGGAAGGTTTACGTTATGATCAAGAAAGACTTACAGGTTTCCCTGAAGGAAGGGACGTGGCGGCCGCAATCGAAGGAATATCCTTCCCCTAGAAAGGGAGGAGGCAGTCGACACTTGGGCCACAGGAGCTGCCGTAGGAGCCGAAGCTTCAGAAGCCGCGACATCCGGCTGAGCGGCGCCTGACTTGGCCTTCTTAGGCGGAGGCTCAATGAAACCTTCGTCACTACGAAAGGGGATGGTTGTCAAAAGTTAAGAAAGAAAGAACAAATGATGAAAGCAGGATACTGCTGACGTGGGAGTTGGATTGCAACGGCCCCAGAAAGTAGCTTCCTTGTGACGGTAAAGCACTCGTCCGTTGGGAACCCCAAGAGGAAGGTATGATGTGTACAACAGCAAGTTTTCCCTCAGTAAGAAACCAAGGTTTATCGAACCAGTAGGAGCCAAGAAGCACGTTGAAGGTTGTTGATGGCGGAGTGTAGTGCGGCGCAACACCAGGGATTCCGGCGTCAACGTGGAACCTGCACAACACAATCCAAGTACTTTGCCCCAACTTAACAGCGAGGTTGTCAATCTCACCGGCTTGCTGTAACAAAGGATTAGATGTATAGTGTGGAAGATGATGTTTGTATGCGAAGAACAGTAAAGAACAATGTTTGCAGTAGATTGTATTCGATGTAAAAGAATTGGACCGGGGTCCACAGTTCACTAGTGGTGTCTCTCCAATAAGAATAAGCATGTTGGGTGAAAAAATTACAGTTGGGCAATTGACAAATAGAGAGGGCATAACAATGCACATACATATCATGATGATTAATGTGGAATTCAATTGGGCATTACGACAAAGTACATAGACCGCTATCCAGCATGCATCTATGCCTAAAAAGTCCACCTTCAGGTTATCATCCGAACCCCTTCCAGTATTAAGTTGCAAACAACAGACAATTGCATTAAGTATGGTGCGTAATGTAATCAACAAATACATCCTTAGACATAGCATTGATGTTTTATCCCTAGTAGCAACAACACATCCACAACCTTAGAACTTTACGTCCATCGTCCCAGATTTAATGGAGGCATGAACCCACTATCGAGCATAAATACTCTCTCTTGGAGTTACAAGTATCAACTTGGCCAGAGCCTCTACTAGCAACGGAGAGCATGCAAGATCATAAACAACACATAGATAATAGATTGATAATCAACATAACATAGTATTCCATATTCATCGGATCCCAACAAACGCAACATGTAGCATTACAGATAGATGATCTTGATCATGTTAGGCAGCTCACAAGATCCAACAATGATAGCACATGAGGAGAAGACAACCATCTAGCTACTGCTATGGACCCATAGTCCGGGGGTGAACTACTCACACATCAATCCGGAGGCGATCATGGCGATGAAGAGTCCTCCGGGAGATGATTCCCCTCTCCGGCAGGGTGCCGGAGGCGATCTCCTGAATCCCCCGAGATGGGATTGGCGGCGGTGGCGTCTCTGTACGGTTTTCCATATCGTGGCTCTATGTACTGGGGGTTTCACGACGAAGGCTTTAAGTAGGCGGAAGGGTAAGTCAGGGGGCGACACGAGGGGCCCACACACTAGGGCGGCACGGGCCCCTCCTTGGCCGCGCCGCCTTGGTGTGTCGCCACCTCGTGGCCCCACTTCGTACCTCCTCCGGTGTTCTGGAAGCTTCGTGGAAAAATAGGCCCCTGGGCGTTGATTTCGTCCATTTCCGAGAATATTTCCTTACTAGGATTTCTGAAACCAAAAACAGCAGAAAACAGCAACTGGCTCTTCGGCATCTCGTTAATAGGTTAGTGCCGGAAAATGCATAAATATGACATAAAGTGTGTATAAAACATGTGAGTATCATCAATAAAGTAGCATGGAACATAAGAAATTATAGATACGTTTGAGACGTATCAGATACAAATCCTAGGGAGGAGGCACTTAGATGTCGAAGAGATCATCTTCGTCGGCGAAGCCGCCGGTCGATCTCTTCACGGGTGAAGCCCTGGCCTCCTCCACAGCTGCATTAACAAAGGCATCACGATCAGCGTTGTCATCCCGCATTGATCCTGCTGTGTCGCAAGTTTCATTGGCTGGGGGAGGAAGATCGGTGTAGATAGCCTCAGAATCTATCAGGTCATCGTGTTCGTTCTTTGAGCTCGCGCACTCGGCGTTATGAAAATCAACAGGGGCTGAGGAACCTTTTCCCTCGGAAGTGTCGTTTGGTAAATCATGCAAGTTATCAGACGCTATGGGGATCTGTCGAAGAAAAGAACAAATAAGAACAATAGTAGTTGTGTCCACAAAATGGAACAGGGTAGTAAGAGCATGAGAAGGAAAATTTACCTCTGTCGGCAGATGATCGGCATCCAGAGGAGAAAAAGAAGGTATCAACGGGATCGAGTCTTCCTGACTAAAAAGAGTGAGGCGACGAACTTCATCAAGCAGCTCCTTTTCCGATAATTCAGCGATGTTTATCCTGGTTTCATCCTTTGGACCCGAATACAACCACATCGGACGAACCCTGGCCATGACTGGTTGGACTCGACATTTCAAGAACACCGTGGCCACCTCTGTGCCGATCATGGTTTGGCCATCGGCTTCTTTGATCCGAAGGAATTTGGCAAATAACTCATCAGCTGCTGTCCTTTCATCGGGAGAGAGAATGTTCTTCCAAGAATGTTTAGGCTTGGCTTCAAGGACGTTGACAAAGCAAGGAAGCTGGGACTCGGTTGTTGAGGAATCCTTAACATAAAACCATTTCAGTCTCCATCCTTGCACGGATTCTCTCATTGGGAAACTGAAATAGTTGACCTTTGAACGGACAACAAACTCCACTCCCCCAATAACAAAAGATCCATTGCTACTGTATCTCTTTACAAAGAAAATTTTCTTCCACAACCCAAAATGAGGCTCGATACCCAAGAATGCCTCGCAGAGGGTAATGAACACAGCAACGTGGAGGATTGAGTTGGGAGTGAGTTTCCATAATTGGATTTCGTAAGTCCGCAGAAGACGATGAAGGAACCCGTGAGCGGGGAGTTAGAGACCCCGATACAGGAACGATAGGAACATCACGGTAAAACCAGCAGGAGGATTGGGCCGAGAAATCGCACCTGGGAGAATCACATTCCCCTCATCGGAGGAGATTAGCCCAAGGCTTCGGGCCCTCTTTTCATCACGCTTTGTGGTGGAGGATGCTAGCCAGTCTCCAGGCTTGGCTACGGTTGTCGAACTTGGCGGCGCTGGCGGCGCCGGAGCTGGGGGAGGAGCATCTGGAGCGTGATAGTCTCCAACGTATCCATAATTTCTGATGTTCCATGCTTGTTTTATGACAATACCTACATGTTTTGCTTGCACTTTATATCATATTATGGCATTTATTGGACTAACCTATTAACAAGATGCCACAGTGCTAGTTTCTGTTTATTATGTCTGTTTATTGCAGAAAAGGCCCAAAAACCAAAGTGCTCGGAAAAATCCAGAAAAATCCAGAAAAATCACAGAAATTTTATTTCACCGGAAGACTCACGGAGCCAGAAGGGCAAGCCAGGGGGAGGCCCAGGGCCTCCTCACAATAGGTCGGCGCGGCCAGAGGGGTGGTCACCCCACCCTATGGGGTGGGCCCCTCGGGACTCTTCCAACTCCGCCTCTTCGCCTATAAGATCCCTCGTGACCTAAAACTTCGACACGGATTGACGAAACTCCAGAAAGACTCCAGGGGCGCCGCCACCATCGCGAAACTCCAATTCGGGGGACAGAAGTCTCTGTTCCGGCACCCTGCCGGGACGGGGAATTGCCCTCGGAGTCATCTCCATCGCCGTCTCCACCGCCATCTTCACCGCCATCGCTGTCTCCATGATGAGGAGGGAGTAATTCACCCCTGGGGCTGAGGACTCCGCTGTAGCTATGTGGTTCATCTCTCTCTCTTTGTGAACTAGTTGAATATCATCTATGTGCTACTCTAGTGATGTTATTAAAGTAGTCTGTTCCTCCTCCATGATGTAATGTTGACAGTGTGTGCATCATGAAGTACTTGGTATATGCTATGATTGTGATCTCTTGTAGATTATGAAGTTAACTATTACTATGATGGTATTGATGCAATTTATTCCCCCTTTCATAGTCTGTCGGTGATGGTGTGCATGCTATGTTAGTACTCCTTATAATTGTGTTGATCTATCATGCACTCTAAGGTTATTTAAATATGAATATCGAATATTGTGGAGCTTGTTAACTCCGGCATTGAGGTGCTCTTGTAGCCCTACACAATTAGTGGTGTTCATCATCCAACAAGAGAGTGTAGAGTGGTTTTATTATGTGATCAATATTGAGAGTGTCCACTAGTGAAAGTAGGATCCCTAGGCCTTGTTTCCAAACATCGAATCTCCGTTTGTTTACTGTTCCGTTGCATGTTTACTCGCTGCCATATTTCATTCAGATTGCTATTGCTACTCATATTCATCTATATCATTTGTATCTCACTATCTCTTCGCCGAACTAGTGCACCTATACATCTGACAAGTGTATTGGGTGTGTTGGGGACACAAGAGACTTCTTGCATTGTGATCGCAGGGTTGCTTGAGAGGGATATCTTTGACCTCTTCCTCCCTGAGTTCGATAAACCTTGGGTGATCCACTTAAGGGAAACTTGCTGTTGTTCTACAAACCTCTGCTCTTGGAGGCCCAACACTATCCACAGGAAAAGGAGTGTGCGTAGACATCAAGCTATTTTCTGGCGCCGTTGCTGGGGAGGAAAGGTAAAAGGTACTCACACTCCGGATCTCGGCTACTAAGCTATTTTCCGGCGCCGTTGTAAGTGCTCGAAGCTATTTCCTTTAGATCCTGCAATTGCATCTTTTTGTTTCTTGTTTTACACTAGTAAGGCATAATGGAAAACAACTATGAGCTTTTTAATTTATTTCCTAAGTTAAGACATGAATTGTGTGATGCGAAAATTAAAGAACCTATGTAACCTCATTTGCATGCTAGTAGCAATGTTATTAGTATGAACACAATCACTGCTAATGCTATGGAGAAGTCTAAGCTTGGGGAAGCTAGTTTTTATGATCTTTTTAGCTTCCCACCTTTAGGGGAGAAAATTTGCTCCGATAATACTTTATCTCCCATATGCGATAACTCTAATGATGCTTGTGATATTTTAAATCCACCAACTGCAAGTACTTGCTTTCGAGATACCCATGAAAATTATTGAACGTGTTATGGATAACCGCTATGAAGGACATGGAAGCTGTCCATCCCGGAGATCATTTCTTGTTTTTGCATGAATTATGCGGGTTATTCAAGTGTGCGAGTATCTCTATGGATGAAGTGAGGAAGAAACTATTCTCTATTTCGCTGTCCGGTAAAGCGACGCATTGGTATAAATTGCTGAAGAATAGTCATTCTCTTGGTTGGGAGGAAATTGTATCTCTCTTTTATTCTAAATTTTATCCTCCTCATGAAGTGCATATTTATAGGAATTACATTTATAACTTTTATCCTCGTGATGGAGAGAGTATTTCTCAAGCATGGGGGAGATTGAAGTCACTAATGCTCAAATGTCCCATTCATGAGCTCCCCCGTAATGTTATTATTAATAATTTTTATGCAAGGCTTTCGAGGACATCACAAGGACTATCTAGATGCACTGTTCGGAGGGATCTTTCACAAGCAAGGAGGTTGAAGCTAGGTGGGATCTTCTTGATCGGATTGAGGAGAACGCTCGAAGGATGGGAGAACAACAAAGGTAAAGAGTCGGGTATAAATTATGATTATGAATGCATTGAAACTTTTATGGATACTTGGTAAATTTCGAAATATGAGTGCTACTTATGGTCTTGACTCTCAAGTTGCTGCAAATCTTTATAAAGCTTTTGCCTCTCATTTTGAATTGCCTAGGAAGAATTTCGATAAGTATCATGAACCTTTTAAAGATGTTTGCATGAGGGATGAAATTGTTGATAATGATTGCAATGAACATGCTCAAACTCCTAAGAATGCTATTTCCTATAAGCATGTTAATTTTTGTGGAATGCATAGACCTTGTGGAATTAATCAAATCGAAGATGAATATTGTATCCATCATAGGAATGAAAAAACTAGAAAGTGGTCTAGGGCTCTAGATGATCTTGGTAAAAAAGTTTGTGCCATCTATCCTTTTATTTGTGAACTTTGCCATAGAGCGGTGATGTCTACGGGAGCTTCTATTCTTGTAGACAGTGTTGGGCCTCCAAGAGCAGAGGTTTGTAGAACAGCAGCAAATTTCCCTTAAGTGGATCACCCAAGGTTTATCGATCTCAGGGAGGAAGAGGTCAAAGATATCCCTCTCAAGCAACCCTGCAACCACAAAGCAAGAAGTCTCTTGTGTCCCCAACACACCTAATAGGTGCACTAGTTCGGCGAAGAGATAGTGAAATACAGGTGGTATGAATAAATAGTAGCAATAGCAACGACACCGAGAAAAGTGCTTTGCCCAGGACGAGTAAACAAGCGGTAGTAACGCAGCGGTAGTAACGCGATAAAACGAGTAAACAAGCAGCGATAGCGATATTTAGGAACAAGGCCTAGGGATTAGACTTTCACTAGTGGACACTCTCAACATTGATCACATAACGGAATAGATAAATGCATACTCTACACTCTTGTTGGATGATGAACACATTGCGTAGGATTATACGAATCCTCAATGCCGGAGTTAACAAGCTCCACAATTCAATGTTCATATTTAAATAACCTTAGAGTGCATGAAAGATCAATTCGACTAAACCAAGTACTAACATAGTATGCACACTGTCACCTTCACACTATGTAGGAGGAATAGATCACATCAATACCATCATAGCAATAGTTAACTTCATAATCTACAAGAGATCATAATCATAGCATACGCCAAGTACTAACACGGATGCACACACTTTCACCATTACACCGTGTAGGAGGAATAAAACTACTTTAATAACATTGCTAGAGTAGCACATAGATAAATTGTGATACAAACACATTGCAATCATAAAGAGATATAAATAAGCACTTCACTATGCCATTCATAACGGTGAATAAGTATTCTGTGAAATATAGCCTAAGAGACCCACACGGTGCACACACTGTCACCTTTACACACGTGGGACAAGGAGTCTCCGGAGATCACATAAGTAAAATTCACTTGACTAGCATAATGACATCTAGATTACAATCATCATCATATGGATCTCAATCATGTAAGGCAGCTCATGAGATCATTGTATTGAAGTACATAGAGAGAGATGAACCACATAGCTACCGGTACAGCCCCGAGCCTCGATGGAGAAATACTCCCTCCTCATGGGAGAAAGCAGCGTTGATGGAGATGGCGGTGATGTCGATGGAGGAGCCTTACGGGGCACTTCCCTGCTCCGGCAGCGTGCCGGAACAGAGACTCTGATACGTCTCAAACGTATCTATAATTTCTTATGTTCCATGCTACTTTTATGATGATACTCACATGTTTTATACACATTATATGTCATTATTATGCATTTTCCGGCACTAACCTATTAACGAGATGCCGAAGAGCCGATTCTTGTTTTCTGCTGTTTTTGGTTTCAAAAATCCTAGTAAGGAAATATTCTCGGAATTGGACGAAATCAACGCCCAGGTCCCTATTTTTCCACGAAGCTTCCAGAAGACCGAAGAGTCAACGAAGTGGGGCCACGAGGCGGCCACACGCCAGGGCGGCGCGGCCCAGGCCCTGGCCCTGGCCGCGCCGCCTGGTGGTGTGGGCCCCTCGGGCGCCCCCCTGACCTAATTCCTTCGCCTACTTAAAGCATTCGTTGCGAAACTTCCAGTACCGAGAGCCACGATATGAGAAAACATACTGAGACGCCGCCGCCGCCAATCCCATCTCGGGGGATTCTGGAGATCACCTCCGGCACCCTGCCGGAGAGGGGAATCATCTCCCGGAGGACTCTACACCGCCATGGTCGCCTCCGGATTGATGAGTGAGTAGTTCACCCCTGGACTATGGGTCCATAGCGATAGCTAGATGGTTGTCTTCTCCCCATTGTGCTTCATTGTCCGATCTTGTGAGCTGCCTATCATGATCAAGATCATCTATTTGTAATGCTACATGTGTGTTTGTTGGGATCCGATGAATAGAGAATACTATGTTATGTTGATTATCAATCTATCTATGTGTTGTTTATGATCTTGCATGCTCTCCGTTGCTAGTAGAGGCTCGGCCAAGTCATTGCTTGTAACTCCAAGAGGGAGTATTTATGCTCGATAGTGGGTTCATGTCTCCGTGAATGCGGGGAGTGACGAGCAACCTCTAAGGTTATGGATGTGCTTGTTGCCACTAGGGATAAAACATTGATGCTATGTCCGAGGATGTAGTTATTGATTACATTACGCACCATACTTAATGCAATTGTCCGTTGTTTACAACTTAATACCGGAAGGGGTTCGGATGATAACCTGAAAGTGGACTTTTTAGGCATAGATGCATCGTTGGATAGCGGTCTATGTACTTTGTCGTAATGCCCAATTAAATCTCACAATACTCATCATGTCATGTATGTGCATTGTCATGCCCTCTCTATTTGTCAATTGCCCAACTGTAATTTGTTTACCCAATATGCTATTTCTTATGGGAGAGACACCTCTAGTGAACTGTGGACCCCGGTCCATTCTTTTACATCGAATAGAATCTACTGCAATACTGTTTCTACTGTTCTCTGCAAACAATCATCATCCACACTATACATCTAATCCTTTGTTACAGCAAGCCGGTGAGATTGACAACCTCACCTTGTTTCGTTGGGGCAAAGTACTTTGGTTGTGTTGTGCGAGGTTCCACGTTGGCGCCGGAATCCCTGGTGTTGAGCCGCACTACACTCCGTCACCAACAACCTTCAACGTGCTTCTTGACTCCTACTGGTTCGATTAAACCTTGGTTTCTTACTGAGGGAAAACTTGCTGCTATACAACATCATACCTTCCTCTTGGGGTTCCCAACGGACGAGTGCTTTACCGTCACAAGGAAGCTACTACGCCCACGTCAACCTCACGCCAGTTGTGGACAGCAAGCTATTTTCTGGCGCCGTTGCCGGGGAGATCAAGACACGCTGCAAGGGGAGTCTCCACATCGCATTCTCTTTACTTTGTTTTTGTCTTGCTTTATTTTATTTACTACTTTGTTTGCTGCATTATATCAAAATACAAAAAAATTAGTTGCTAGTTTTACTTTATTTACTATCTTGTTTGCTATATCAAAAACACAAAAAAAAAATTAGTTACTTGCACTTACTTTACTTATTTCATCATGTTTCCTCCTAATTTTATTCTAAAAGATGTACCGGTAGGCCGAGGATCTATCCTTGGGAAAGATAATATAGAAGATTTTTTCACTCATATTAGTACGGTTGAAGATTTTGAAGATAGACACTTGGTAGACCTTGCTCCTACTTATGAAATTGCTGTTGCTTCTTTAGTACACGCATTAGAAGCTAGATTTGTTAATCTTAATCCCGTAATCCAACATATGTTTCTTACACTAAGTGATATGGAAGAAGGAGAAAAGAAAGATTTTGTTTTAGAAACCCTTCTCAAAGAATTTGGGGGTATTGCAAGAGAAGCTAGAAAGGTTTTTATTAAATATAATATGCTTGGCTCTTATACCAATTTTGCTAGTATCCTTGAAAAGATGGAAAAAGATAGACAAAAGTACACTAATCAAGTTAATTATGAGGGGGATATTAAAACATCGATACCTTGTAAGCTCTTAGGGATGTGTGAGGCACTAGAAAATAACTATGCTTGGCTTGTTCCTGAAAATTTGTTTGATGAAAATAGCAAGCCCAAGACTAATGAAAAGGGAGCCTCTGAAACTTACATAGATAAGATACAATGCATAGTTGAGAAAACCCCAAACACTGCTGTTGATGCACCACCCTCCGATAATACTTGATACACACTTTCTGCGCCTAGCTGAAAGGCGTTAAAGAAAAGCGCTTATGGGAGACAACCCATGTTTTTACTACAGTATTTTGTTTTATATTTGAGTCTTGAAAGTTGTTTACTACTGTAGCAACCTCTCCTTATCTTAGTTTTATTGCATTGTTGTGCCAAGTAAAGTCTCTAATAGAAGTATGATACTAGATTTGGATTACTCGCGAGAAACAGTTTTCTTTGCTGTCACGAATCTGGGTCTAATTCTCTGTAGGAAACTCAGAAAATTATGCCAATTTACGTGAGTGATCCTCAGATATGTACGCAACTTTCATTAGTTTTAAGTTTTTTCATTTGAGCAAGTCTGGTGCCTGTTAGAAATTCGTCTTTACGAACTGTTCTGTTTTGACAGATTCTGCCTTTTATTTTGCATTGCCTGTTTTGCTATGTTAGATGAATTTCTTTGTTCCAATGACTTTCAGTAGCTTTGTGCAATGTCCAGAAGTATAAAGAATGATTGTGTCACCTCTGAATATGTGAATTTTAATTGTGCACTAACCCTCTAATGAGTTGCTTTGAGTTTGGTGTGGAGGAAGTTTTCAAGGGTCAAGAGAGGAGGATGATATACACCATGATCAAGGAGAGTGAAAGCTCTAAGCTTGGGGATGCCCCGGTGGTTCACCCCAGCATATATATTAAGAAGACTCAAGCGTCTAAGCTTGGGGATGCCCAAGGCATCCCCTTCTTCATCGACAACATTATCAGGTTCCTCCCCTGAAACTATATTTTTATTCCGTCACATCTTATGTACTTTGCTTGGAGCGTCTGTTTGTTTTTGTTTTTGTTTTGCTTGAATAAAATGGATCTTAGCATTCATTGTATGGGAGAGAGACACGCTCCGCTGTTGCATATGGACAAGTATGTCCTTAGGCTTTACTCATAGTATTCATGGCGAAGTTTCTTCTTCGTTAAATTGTTATATGGTTGGAATTGGAAAATGATATATATGTGGTAATTGGTATAACACCATGAATAATGTGATACTTGGCAATTGTTGTGCTCATGTTTAAGCTCTTGCATCATATACTTTGCACTTATTAATGAAGAAATACATAGAGCATGCTAAAATCTGATTTGCATGTTTGGTTTCTCTAAGGTCTAGATAATTTCTAGTATTGAGTTTGAACAACAAGGAAGACGGTATAGAGTCTTATAATGTTTACAATATGTCTTTTATGTGAGTTTTGCTGTACTGGTTCATCCTTGTGTTTGTTTCAAATAACCTTGCTAGCCTAAACCTTGTATCGAGAGGGAATACTTCTCATGCATCCAAAATCCTTGAGCCAACCACTATGCCATTTGTGTCCACCATACCTACCTACCACATGGTATTTCTCCGCCATTCCAAAGTATATTGCTTGAGTGCTACCTTTAAAATTTCCATTCTTTACCTTTACAATATATAGCTCATGGGACAAATAGCTTAAAAACTATTGTGGTATTGAATATGTACTTATGCACTTTATCTCTTATTAAGTTGCTTGTTGTGCGATAACCATGTTTACGGGGACGCCATCAACTATTTCTTTGTTGAATATCATGTGAGTTGCTATGCATGTTCGTCTTGTCTGAAGTAAGAGTGATTTATCATGATCAAATGGTTTGAGTATGCATATTGTTAGAGAAGAACATTGGGCCGCTAACTAAAGCCATGATCCATGGTGGAAGTTTCAGTTTGGACAACAAACCTCAATCTCTTATGAGAATATTATTTGTTGTTGAATGCTTATGCATTAAAGAGGAGTCCATTATCCGTTGTCTATGTTGTCCCGGTATGGATGTCTAAGTTGAGAATAATCAAAAGCGAGAAATCCAATGCGAGCTTTCTCCTTAGACCTTTGTACGAGCGGCATAGAGGTACCCCTTTGTGACACTTGGTTGAAACATGTGCTATGCTATGATAATCCATGTAAATCCAAGCTAATTAGGACAAGGTGCGGACACTATTAGTATACTATGCATGAGGCTTGCAACTTGTAGGATATAATTTACATAACTCATATGCTTTATTACTACCGTTGACAAAATTGTTTCTTGTTTTCAAAATAAAAGCTCTAGCACAAATATAGCAATCGATGCTTTCCTCTTTGGAGGACCTTTCTTTTACTTTTATGTTGAGTCAGTTCACCTATTTCTCTCCACCTTAAGAAGCAAACACTTGTGTGAACTGTGCATTGATTCCTACATACTTGCATATTGCACTTGTTATATTACTCTATGTTGACAATATCCATAAGATACACATGTTACAAGTTGAAAGCAACCGCTGAAACTTTATCTTCCTTTGTGTTGCTTCAATACTTTCTACTTTGAATTATTGCTTTATGAGTTAACTCTTATGCAAGACTTATTGATGCTTGTCTTTAAGTACTATTCATGAAAAGTCTTTGCTTTATGATTCGAGTTGTTTACTCATGTCATTTACCATTGTTTTGATCGCTGCATTCATTACATGTGCTTACAATAGTATGATCAAGATTATGTTGGTAGCATTGTCACTAAGAAATTATCTTTGTTATCGTTTACCTACTCGGGACGAGTAGGAACTAAGCTTGGGGATGCTTGATACGTCTCAAACGTATCTATAATTTCTTATGTTCCATGCTACTTTTATGATGATACTCACATGTTTTATACACATTATATGTCATTATTATGCATTTTCCGGCACTAACCTATTAACGAGATGCCGAAGAGCCAGTTGCTGTTTTCTGCTGTTTTTGGTTTCAGAAATCCTAGTAAGGAAATATTCTCGGAATTGGACGAAATCAACGCCCATGTCCCTATTTTTCCACGAAGCTTCCAGAAGACCGAAGAGTCAACGAAGTGGGGCCACGAGGCGGCCACACGCTAGGGCGGCGCGGCCCAGGCCCTGGCCGCGCCGCCTGGTGGTGTGGGCCCCTCGGGCGCCCCCCTGACCTAATTCCTTCGCATACTTAAAGCCTTCGTTGCGAAACTTCCAGTACCGAGAGCCACGATACGAGAAAACATACTGAGACGCCGCCGCCGCCAATCCCATCTCGGGGGATTCTGGAGATCACCTCCGGCACCCTGCCGGAGAGGGGAATCATCTCCCGGAGGACTCTACACCGCCATGGTCGCCTCCGGATTGATGAGTGAGTAGTTCACCCCTGGACTATGGGTCCATAGCAGTAGCTAGATGGTAGTCTTCTCCCCATTGTGCTTCATTGTCTGATCTTGTGAGCTGCCTATCATGATCAAGATCATCTATTTGTAATGCTACATGTGTGTTTGTTGGGATCCGATGAATAGAGAATACTATGTTATGTTGATTATCAATCTATCTATGTGTTGTTTATGATCTTGCATGCTCTCCGTTGCTAGTAGAGGCTCTGGCCAAGTCATTGCTTGTAACTCCAAGAGGGAGTATTTATGCTCGATAGTGGGTTCATGTCTCCGTGAATGCTGGGAGTGACAACGAACCTCTAAGGTTATGGATGTGCTTGTTGCCACTAGGGATAAAACATTGATGCTATGTCCGAGGATGTAGTTATTGATTACATTACGCACCATACTTAATGCAATTGTCTCGTTGTTTACAACTTAATACCGGAAGGGGTTCGGATGATAACCTCGAAAGTGGACTTTTTAGGCATAGATGCATGCTGGATAGCGGTCTATGTACTTTGTCGTAATGCCCAATTAAATCTCACAATACTCATCATGTCATGTATGTGCATTGTCATGCCCTCTCTATTTGTCAATTGCCCAACTGTAATTTGTTTACCCAATATGCTATTTCTTATGGGAGAGACACCTCTAGTGAACTCGTGGACCCCGGTCCATTCTTTTACATCGAATACAATCTACTTGCAATACTTGTTTCTACTATTCTCTGCAAACAATCATCATCCACACTATACATCTAATCCTTTGTTACAGCAAGTCGGTGAGATTGACAACCTCACTGTTTCGTTGGGGCAAAGTACTTTGGTTGTGTTGTGCGGGTTCCACGTTGGCGCCGGAATCCCTGGTGTTGCGCCGCACTACACTCCGTCACCAACAACCTTCAACGTGCTTCTTGACTCCTCACTGGTTCGATTAAACCTTGGTTTCTTACCGAGGGAAAACTTGCTGCTATACAACATCATACCTTCCTCTTGGGGTTCCCAACGGACGAGTGCTTTACCGTCACAAGGAAGCTACTACGCCCACGTCAACCTCACGCCAGTTGTGGACAGCAGACTCCTGTCCCCCAGATCTTGGCTTCGCGATGGCGGCGGCTACAGAAGGTTTCTGCGGGTTTCGTCGAACGTATCAGGGTTTTCGCGACGGAGGCTTTAAATAGGCGGAAGGGAGGCGTCAGAGGGCTTGTGGGGCCACCACACCATAGGGTGGCGCGGCCAGGGCCTGGGCTGCGCCACCTGCATGTGTGGGGCCCACAAGGCCCTCCTCTGGCGGCTCTCGGGTGTTCTGGATGCTTCCGGGCAAAATAGGAACCTGGGCGTTGATTTCGTCCAATTCCGAGAATATTTCTTTACTAGGATTTCTGAAACCAAAAACAGCAGAAAACGAGAACCGGCACTGCGGCATCTCGTCAATAGGTTAGTTCCGGAAAATGCATAAATATGACATAAAGTATGTATAAAACATGTAGATATCATCAATAATGTGGCATGGAACATAAGAAATTATCGATACGTCGGAGACGTATCAGCATCCCCAAGCTTAGTTCCTACTCGTCCCGAGTAGGTAAACGATAACAAAGATAATTTCTGAAGTGACATGCTACCAACATAATCTTAATCATACTATTGTAAAGCATATGTAATGAATGCAGCGATCAAAACAATGGTAATGACATGAGTAAACAACTGAATCATAAAACAAAGACTTTTCATGAATAGTACTTCAAGACAAGCATCAATAAGTCTTGCATAAGAGTTAACTCATAAAGCAATAATTTCAAAGTAGAAAGCATTGAAGCAACACAAAGAAAGATGAAGTTTCAGCAATTGCTTTCAACTTGTAACATGTATATCTCATGGATATTGTCAATGTAAAGCAATATAACAAGTGCAATATGCAAATATGTAGGAATCAATGCACAGTTCACACAAGTGTTTGCTTCTAAGGTGGAAGGAAGTAGGTAAACTGACTCAACATAAAAGTAAAAGAAAGGTCCTTCAAAGAGGAAAGCATCGATTGCTATATTTGTGCTAGAGCTTTTATTTTGAAAACAAGAAACAATTTTGTCAACGGTAGTAATAAAGCATATGAGTTATGTAAATTATATCCTACAAGTTGCAAGCCTCATGCATAGTATACTAATAGTGCCCGCACCTTGTCCTAATTAGCTTGGACTACGGGATCATCGCAATGCACATGTTTTAACCAAGTGTCACAAAGGGGTACCTCTATGCCGCTCGTACAAAGGTCTAAGGAGAAAGCTCGCATTGGATTTCTTGCTTTTGATTATTCTCAACTTAGACATCCATACCGAGACAACATAGACAACAGATAATGGACTCCTCTTTTATGCATAAGCATGTAACAACGATTAATTTTCTCATTTGAGATTGAGGATATATGTCCAAAACTGAAACTTCCACCATGGATCATGGCTTTAGTTAGCGGCCCAATGTTCTTCTTTAACAATATGCATGCTTAACCATAAGGTGGTAGATCTCTCTTACTTCAGACAAGACGGACATGCATAGCAACCCACATGATATTCAACAAAGATAATTGATTGCGTCCCCAGAAACATGGTTATCGCACAACAAGCAACTTAATAAGAGATAAAGTGCATAAGTACATATTCAATACCACGATAGTTTTTAAGCTATTTGTCCCATGAGCTATATATTGTAAAGGTGAAGAATGGAAATTTTAAAGGTAGCACTCAAGCAATATACTTTGGAATGGCGGAGAAATACCATGTGGTAGGTAGGTATGGTGGACACAAATGGCATAGTGGTTGGCTCAAGGATTTTGGATGCATGAGAAGTATTCCCTCTCGATACAAGGTTTAGGCTAGCAAGGTTATTTGAAACAAACACAAGGATGAACCGGTACAGTAAAACTCACATAAAAGACATATTGTAAACATTATAAGACTTTACACCGTCTTCCTTGTTGTTCAAACTCAATACTAGAAATTATCTAGACCTTAGAGAGACCAATTATGCAAACCAAATTTTAGCAAGCTCTATGTATTTCTTCATTAATAGGTGCAAAGTATATGATGCAAGAGCTTAAACATGAGCACAACAATTGCCAAGTATCAAATTATTCAAGACAGTTTACCAATTACTACATGTAGCATTTTCCGATTCCAACCATATAACAAATTAACGAAGCAATCAACCTTCGCCATGAACACTAAAAGTAAAGCTAAGAACACATGTGTTCATATGAACCAGCGGAGCGTGTCTCTCTCCCACACAAGCATGATGTAATCCAATTTATT
This sequence comes from Lolium rigidum, assembly GCF_022539505.1. Classification (NCBI taxonomy): domain Eukaryota; kingdom Viridiplantae; phylum Streptophyta; class Magnoliopsida; order Poales; family Poaceae; genus Lolium; species Lolium rigidum. Next base: position 41,729,409 of record NC_061514.1, on the reverse strand, counting down.
CAAACACAAACAAAAATAAAAGCACACACATGCTCCAAGTAAAGCACATAAGATGTGACCGAATAAAAATATAGTTTCAAGAGAAGGAACCTGATAATTTGTCGATGAAGAAGGGGATGCCTTGGGCATCCCCAAGCTTAGACGCTTGAGTCTTCTTGAAATATGCAGGGATGAACCATCGGAGCATCCCCAAGCTTAGAGCTTTCACTCTTCTTGATCATAGTATATCATCCTCCTCTCTTGACCCTTGAAAACTTCCTTCACACCAAACTTCTCATAAACTTCATTAGAGGGGTTAGTACATAATCAAAAACTCACATGTTCAGAGGTGACACAATCATTCTTAACACTTCTGGACATTGCTCAAAGCTACTGGAAGGTAATGGAACAAAGAAATCCACCCAACACAGCGAAAGAAGCAATGCGAAATAAAAGGCAGAATCTGTCAAAACAGAACAGTCCGTAAAGACGAATTTTAAATAAATACTTCCGTTGCTCAAATCAGAAAACTCAAAACTAATGAAAGTTGCGTACATATCTGAGGAACACGCACGTAAATTGGCATATTTTTCTGAGTTACCTACCGAGAAAACAGCCCAGATTCGTGACATATAGAAATCTGTTTCTGCGCAGAAATCCAAATCTAGTATCAACCTTCGATTAGAGGCTTCACTTGGCACAACAAAACACAAAACTAAGATAAGGAGAGGTTGCTACAGTAGTAAACAACTTCCAAGACACAAATATAAAACAAAGTACTGTAGCAAAATAACACATGGGTTATCTCCCAAGAAGTTCTTTCTTTATAGCCATTAAGATGGGCTCAGCAGTTTTAATGATGCACTTGCAAGAAATAGTATTTGGAGCAAAAGAGAGCATCAAGAGGCAAATTCAAATCACATTTAAGTCTAACATGCTTCCTATGAAAAGGAATCTTGTAAATAAACAAGTTCAAGAAGCATAATGCAACAAGCATAGAAAGATAAAACAAGTGTAGCTTAAAAAATTTCAGCACATAGAGAGGTGTTTTAGTAACATGAAAATTTCTACAACCATATTTTCCTCTCTCATAATAACTTTCAGTAGCATCATGAGCAAATTCAACAATATAACTATCAAATGAAACATTCTTGTCATGAGCTTCATGCATAAAATTATTACTCTCCACATAAGCATAATCAATTTTATTAGTAATAGTGGGAGCAAATTCAACAAAGTAGCTATCATTATTATTCTCATCATCAAATATAGGAGGTATATTGTAATCATAATCAAATTTATCCTCCATAACAGGTGGTAACAAAAGACTACTATCATTATAATCATCATAAATAGGAGGTAAAGTATCATCAAAGTAAATTTTCTCTTCAATGCCCGGGGGACTAAAAAGATCATGCTCATCAAAACCAGCTTCCCCAAGCTTAGAATTTTCCATATCATTAGCAACAATGGTGTTCAAAGTATTCATGCTAACATGTTCCATGGGTTTTTTAATTTTCGGATCAAACCATCCATGTCTTAAATCAGGAAATAGAATAAGAAGCTCATTGTTGTCCATTATGCCAAACTAGTGTAAACAAGAAACAAAAAGTTGCAATTGCAGGATCTAAAGGAAATAGCTTCGAGCACAAACATAATGGCGCCAGAAAGGTACTGTTACCTGGAACCGGAGTGTGAGTGTCTTTTACCTTTCCTCCCCGGCAACGGCGCCAGAAAATAGCTTGATGTCTACGGGAGCTTCTATTCTTGTAGACAGTGTTGGGCCTCCAAGAGCAGAGGTTTGTAGAACAGCGAGCAAATTTCCCTTAAGTGGATCACCCAAGGTTTATCGATCTCGGGGAGGAAGAGGTCAAAGATATCCCTCTCAAGCAACCCCGCAACCACAAAGCAAGAAGTCTCTTGTGTCCCCAACACACCTAATAGGTGCACTAGTTCGGCGAAGAGATAGTGAAATACGGGTGGTATGAATAAATAGTAGCAGTAGCAACGACACCGTGAAAAGTGCTTTGCCCGGGACAAGAAACAAGCGAGTAGTAACACGAGCGAGTAGTAACGCAGTAAAACAATAAACAAGCAGCGATAGCGATATTTAGGAACAAGGCCTAGGGATTAGACTTTCACTAGTGGACACTCTCAACATTGATCACATAACAGAATAGATAAATGCATACCCTACACTCTTGTTGGATGATGAACACATTGCGTAGGATTACACGAATCCTCAATGCCGGAGTTAACAAGCTCCACAATTCAATGTTCATATTTAAATAACCTTAGAGTGCATGAAAGATCAATTCGACTAAACCAAGTACTAACATAGTATGCACACTTGTCACCTTCACACTATGTAGGAGGAATAGATCACATCAATACCATCATAGCAATAGTTAACTTCATAATCTACAAGAGATCATAATCATAGCATATGCCAAGTACTAACACGGATGCACACACTCGTCACCATTACACCGTGTAGGAGGAATAAAACTACTTTAATAACATTGCTAGAGTAGCACATAGATAAATTGTGATACAAACACATTGCAATCATAAAGAGATATAAATAAGCACTTCACTATGCCATTCATAACGATGAATAAGTGATTCTGTGAAATATAGCCTAAGAGACCCACACGGTGCACACACTGTCACCTTTACACACGTGGGACAAGGAGTCTCCGGAGATCACATAAGTAAAATTCACTTGACTAGCATAATGACATCTAGATTACAATCATCATCATATGGATCTCAATCATGTAAGGCAGCTCATGAGATCATTGTATTGAAGTACATAGAGAGAGATGAACCACATAGCTACCGGTACAGCCCCGAGCCTCGATGGAGAACTACTCCCTCCTCATGGGAGACAGCAGCGTTGATGGAGATGGCGGTGATGTCGATGGAGGAGCCTTCCGGGGGCACTTCCCTGCTCCGGCAGCGTGTCGGAACAGAGACTCCTGTCCCCCAGATCTTGGCTTCGCGATGGCGGCGGCTATAGAAGGTTTCTGCGGGTTTCGTCGAACGTATCAGGGTTTTCGCGACGGAGGCTTTAAATAGGCAGAAGGGAGGCGTCAGAGGGCTTGTGGGGCCACCACACCATAGGGTGGCGCGGCCAGGGCACGGGTCGCGCCACCCGCATGTGTGGGGCCCACAAGGCCCTCCTCTGGCGGCTCTCGGGTGTTCTGGATGCTTCCGGGCAAAATAGGAACCTGGGCGTTGATTTCGTCCAATTCCGAGAATATTTCTTTACTAGGATTTCTGAAACCAAAAACAGCAGAAAATAGGAACTGGCACTGCGGCATCTCATCAATAGGTTAGTTCCAGAAAATGCATAAATATGACATAAAGTATGTATAAAACATGTAGATATCATCAATAATGTGGCATGGAACATAAGAAATTATCGATACGTCGGAGACGTATCAAGCGGGTCATTTTAATTTCCAATGCTCCTCCAATGATAATTTGAATCCCATGAGTGCTGCAAATTTGTATTGTGATGATGAAATTACTCCTAATCAGCATGATGAACTTATTTTATTTTTGTGGTGTGAAGAGTTATCAAGAAAAATTTCTTTGTTAGATATTAACGATCTTGATATTGATGATGTCCTGCATGGGTGTCTTTCTTATTGCATTGATAATTGCCATACAAATACTTACATACAAAATATTTTAGAATACGACACTTTGCCAAAATATGATAGGACCTCTGTGTGTTTTGAACTCATTAATGAAAAGGAGGAATCCTCCCAAGTTTCTTCTATTGTTTCTGGAAATAAAACAGGTTATTTGGAGAAGCCTCTCATCAAGCCTCTCCCTCTTAAAGAAAGGAACGAGGAGAATGAGAAGAAGAAGAATGAACGAAGAAGAAGAAGAAGAAGAAGGGGAATAAAAAGAAAGAGGTAACAACATATCCCCGCGTGTATGAGATAACGATAGGTAACCGTAAGTATGTTGCTCCTGATGATTATTATGATAATGAATCTGAGTACAATGATCTTCCTATGCCCTTTACCTACATTAGTGATCATGATTTGAAAGAGCATACTACTTTTGATATTGAAAATCTCCGGGAAACTAATTACTGAAAATGATGATGTTAATAATTGCCATAGTATCGGTACTATCCATGCTTCCTCCCATAATGATATAGAAAGCTCTAAGCTTGGGGATGAGGTGTTTGAAAATCCTTTTGCTACTGATCATTATATGTTTGATACATCTCCTTCTAGTAACAATGATGGTATGATCACATATGAACTTACTGTGAAAGATAACTATTCTATTTCTTATGATGACACTATGCCTCCGACCTTTTTGATCTTTATCTGGTGATAACCGGATCTTAGATCAATCTTGGAAAAGACTCCCGCGCCTCTAACTTGATCAAATAGATCTTGTATCCTTGGAAGTGGGTACTTGTTCTTGATTGTGACATTGTTCAGATTCCTGTAGTCTCCGCACATCCTTCTTCCTCCATCTCTTTTATCCACAAAGATCACAGGTGATCCCCATGGTGAAACACTTTCTTGTATAAATCCTTTCTGTTCCAAGTCATCCAATTGCTCCTTAAGTTCTTTCAACTCCTTAGGCCCCATCTTATATGGTGCTTTAGCAATCGGAGTCTGTTCCTGGAATTAGGTCGATAGTGAATTCTATCTCCCTATCCGGTGGCATACCGGGTAATTCCGCAGGAAACACATCCTGGAATTCATTCACTACGGGTATATCCTCTAACTTCACCTCCTTCATGCTCGTTCAACTCGTAGCTCAACTTCAATCCGTGTATGTTTGTCGCCTTGGTAGATCATTCTACTTCCATCGGGGCTTTTCAAAGATACCGTCTTGTTCACACAGTCGATCAATGCTCCATTAGCTTCTAACCAGTTCATACCAAGAATGACATCAATGTCCTTCATCGGTAAAATGAACAGGTCTGCGTCAAACGCGCATTTATTGATCATGATGACTTGTCCTTGTTTGGTATGGGTTACTACTATCGTTCCCCCGCAGAAAGTAGGGTTATGGTTTTATCTAACTTAGTGCAACTAATCCCATGTTTGATGATGAATTGTTGGGAAATGAATGATGTGGTTGCACCAGTATCAAAAAGTACTTTGCCAGGGTGAGTGAGTATCTGGAGCGTACCTATCACCGCCTGATCAGAGTTGACCACCTCCTCCAGACTAGTGCAGTTCAGCTTGCCGAAGGGCTTCTTATTCTTCCAGTTCCCTCCGTTATTTCCTCCTCGGTTTCCTCCTCCTCGAGATTGACCTCCTCCATTCTTCTTATTGGGGCAATCCTTCATCATGTGCCCCTCCTGACGACACCCGAAACAAATGATTCTGGGTTTACGACAATCCTTTGAGGCATGTCCTTTAAACCCGCAGATGCGACAAACTATTTGATTTGCAGTTTGAAACGCTTGGTTCTTCCTACTACCGTAGTAGTTGCTGCTGTTGTTGTTGTTGTTGTTGTATCTTGGCTTGAAATTCAAGCTGGTGTTGGGCTTGTTACTGGAAAACCTTTTAGGCTCAAACTTGGCCTTCTTCCTCTTTTCCTCCTGCGAGTTGTTTGAAATCATCTTCCGGAGTGATGGCGGCATCCACCAACTCTTGAAACTCCGTCGCTCTCATCATCCGGAGCTGTACCTTGAGCTGGGGACTTAACCCCCTCGAAACCTTTTCTTCTTCTTGTCCTCGGTGTTGACTTCTTCAACGGCATATCGGGACAGCTTTGAGAATTCCCTGACATAGGTCAGGATGGCCTTGTCCTTCTGCTCGAGACTTTCAAATTCTCGATGCTTCAGTTCCACAATACTTTCAGGGACATTGGATTCCCTGAACTTCCTTGCAAACTCCTCCCAGGTGAATATCTTTCCCGCCGGGTAAACGGCTACAATGTTATCCCACCATGATGCGGCGGGTCCACACAGCAGATGTGTAGCATAACGGACCTTCTCCTGGTCGTTACAACCAACGGTATTGAGCTTTCGCTCGGTGTCCATAAGCCAATCTTCCGCGTCCATTGGCTCGGGCGCGTATGCGAAAGATATAGGCTTGGTATTCTGGAAGACTGCTAGGGTGACTCCCTGGTTCTCTGGCCTCTCTGCCCTATTCTGTTGCAGCAGCTCTTGGAAGAATTTATTCTGCTGCTCCAACGTGATACGTTGCCTCTCCTCCACCAATTGCATATACTGGACGAAATTCTGCTGCGTCATGGGTGGTGGTGGTGGTGGAAACTGATTCCTGGCTGCTTCATCAGCCTCTTCCTTTTGTTTTGCTTCGCGCTCCATGCGCTGCGCTTCGGTCTCCTCTCCTAACGCTCCCGACATAACCCCCTAGTTCTGCAACACAAGATGATACTCATAATTACTCCATGCGCAAGTTTTCTGAGTTCAACATTGTGCACAGAACTAGTCACGCAATGGAAATCAAGAAGCAAATCCAATCATACAAAACATATACCATGTATTTACATACTTAAGTGGTCTTATTACAATACTCAAGTCGATGTGAGTATGCAAACTCACTTATTAAAGTATATATACAAATTTCTACAAATATTACACACTACGATACACGTGGTACTTGTATATCGTAGTTTCGCCTCCCTTGGTGGTCTCTATGCGTGCTTCATTCCCGATACATTCCAGGCTTCCATCCGGTCGAACGCGTAGTCCTCCTGACGGATTCTGGAACATAGGGTTTTCCCGTTGGCTGGTAATCGGAATCTGAAGATGATCCCGGGGAGAAATCTGTGGTCATAAACTGATTATTCAGGGCATCATAATCCACCCATCGGGTGTACTCCCCGACGACTCCACCATAGGTATTCCCACCATCAGTATCCGACTCAATCAGTATGGGATACTCTTCATAGTCTCCCCTATTGTACTGATCATACTGGAACTGGTTTGTGGCATCTTCTTCCATCTCGGAATTACCTCTGACTGGATTGCCAGAGTTTCCTGTGTCTGACCCCCAACGCCAACCTGTTGAGTTCTCTATAGGAGTCTCGGAACACTGATGGTTCCCAGATTCCTCTCCACCCTCATATCCCTTATAGGAGCTACTAGGATAGTACCTAGGTGTAATGGGTGGGGTTAGTTGTTCAGGATGGTCAATACTAATATAATCACCAGCTGAATAAACTGGTGTGTGTACCTCATCCACCACTGGTTCCTTCCCTTTCGCCTCCTCTTGGGGTTTCGTGAACTCTTCCAGCATTGTATCAATTGCTCCCGACAAATGTCGGTTCAACTGAAAGAACAATGATAATAGGTTACGGCTGTTGTCCATGTATTTTGCGGCTTCTGCTGGTTTGCGTTTTGCATACTTGAAGTGATTAAGCATAGGGTCATCTTCCTCCTCTAGATGTGGAATGTGGCTAAACTCGGAACCAATAAGCTCTTTTGTCTTATGTTCCCTAATATCAGTAATGGCTCTCATAACTGCAATGTGGTAGGCTGTTTGGATAGTTCTGGCTTCCCCTGCTGGCATAACTATGCTCAACCCTAGGGATTCAGGAAGTCTAAGTCCTACCCTACACTTGGCCAATACTGGTCCATCGTAGAACCAGTATTTCTTTACTTGGATCTGGGGATCACACCCAAATTCAAGTAACATGGCACGAAGTATATCTGCGAGTCCTCCTTCATATTCACTCAGTGTGGAATCCAACACCTTCACATTTCGAATCCGGGACGTGAACTTGCCATGTTGGCTGTAGAAATAGAAAGATTATATAAGATTAGTAATAATACATCATAATAGAGATAATAAAGAATTATCGCACTAAAAGATATGATTGTTTTATTCTCAAGTGAATATACACCATATTTTTAGAGAATTCTTTACTAATCCTATTTGACTCCTAACGTTTTGTCCCATTTACTAGGTTCCAACCTAAGGTCAAAGCTTTTGCTCTGATACCAATTGTGGTGACCACCGCATACCACTGCATGTTGTAGTATGCCAGTCGTTGATATAACATTCACGAAGTACCAATCCGCAAATGTTACATCCCTCAGAGTAGTACAACAGAACATAGCAGGTCCATAACTCATTCATTTATTATTACAAGCATAACAAACATATCGTCACGGAGCTCCTCTTGGGTCCTAAGAGGTTTACTACTGGGTTCGAGGCGAACCCAACTTAGCTTACAATATAGCTGTCTCATTAAGTTGTACATTTATTCTCGCGAGCAGCTAAGTAATAAGAGTTCGGGCTGCTCGGCTACTACTACTACTACTTGCTGCTTCTAGGCTTGATCTCCTCCGGAAGCCTCCCCGGTTCCGTAGACTATAAGGTAGTCTACGCCTTCTACACCTCCAGAGAGGTCTGGTTCTTCATAGCCGATGATCTCGGCTCCTTCAGGGTTGTCGTAGTCCTCCTCCAGACGATTTAGACAATCTAAGCATGGGATTTAAGAGTGGTATGAGTACGAGCGTACTCAACAAGTTCATTATAGAAAAGAGGTGTTTAATGCACTAGCTACGATATTAGACCAGAAAGTCTAATATCAATGCAAGTTTTTATAAACATTTCTCCAAGAGATTTCTTTTATTTCAAAGAGCTATGTCCGTCAGCCTTCACCGGTTTACTAGAACTTCATGGAGCTCCTTTCCGGCCGCGTTCGCAGTTCCATATCCCGGAACAGGGAGTGACAGGTCACGGTTCTTTACACTCTGCAGAGGTGTGTTGCTTTACCCATAAGAGATCTTAACCTTGGTGCCAACCGGGCAGCTTTCCCGTCCACACTTCCTTCGGTGTGAGGCCTGGTATAAGGTCATAGCCAATCATATTCCTCCGCTACCTCGCACACCCACCCTTTGTTGCAAACCCCGACCCTGGGTCCTCGTCGGTCCACTTACACCATTTAAGGATGGACCCCGACCACAACAACAGTCTGGGATCGAACCAAACTCCTTCGCCGATAGCTGCAACCCATCATAGACCACATTACCGTGGGGAATTAGAGTGGGATCCCCACCCTCAAGTTGTTCCGCAAGCCGCAACCGCTACAGTATGCACAACATAACCGTGGGGACTTAGAATGGGTTCCCCACCCACAAGTTGCTCCGCAAGATACAAGCTGCTACGGTAAGTGCATCCGTTGATGTACAAGAGGTGGAAATACGATTGACTAGTCCAGTCCCATTTCGGATCTTATGGTTAACACGGTTATTACGGCACAAGAATCATGGCGACATTTGTTGTTTAATCCTAGATGGATATAAACCCTTGCAATGGAACCTCCACCATATCAACACAATCCATGGTTCCATTGCCCACCACATAGTCATATTCATAGTTATGAAAGTAGTGGTTTTTGTTTTTATGCAATAGTGATAACCATAGTACTTTGCAAGTAATTTGATAGAAATACTCAAATAACATGAGCAAGTGATGAACTTGCTCGAACAACTGCAAAGTTTTGCGGTTGGAAGGTGTGGACTGACCCTTGTCCTCTGTCTCTGAAAAATAGCATCATTGTCCGATAAGGGCAATGGTTAAAGAAGCAATTATGCATGATTCCAGTTTTAGGGTTTGTTCCCCCCTTCCGATGTCGTTATTATTTCATGTGAGAGGTTAATACTAAGAACAATTTGTAGATACTTGATTTAGGGTAAATTACAACCTTGAAATGTTGTCAAGGTATTTTTAAAGTCCAATTGCATCAATGGACTTATTTTCATTTTAGAAAATAATATGTGTGATTTAAATTCTTGTTTAAATCATTAAAATAAGACTTATTCTTAATTGTCTTCAAAAATTCTGTTTGGTATTTTATTTAAATAGAGAATTTTATGCTGATTCATTTTCATATTTTTAATTTATTTTTGTGAGCTTCTAAGCATTTCTTATTTAATTTCAAAGTTTCTGCATTTATATGAATTATGAAATGCCTAAAATACCCTTGGGCCCCACCTGTCAGGTGGCCCAACGGGTTAGGTTTGGCCGACCCACCTGGTCCGGCCCAACCCGCTCACTCTCTCGCTCTCTCTCGCGCGTCTCCTAACCCTAACCCTAACGAGCTCTGGCGACGCCGTGGTCGCCGCCGTCTTCTCCGATATTTTCCGGCCGCCTCCGGCCATCGCCGCCGGCGATATGGGGCGCATCAGCACCGCCACTTGACGGCGCACCAGATCATCGGTGTCGATCTGGTCCTTGCCGCCCCCCTTCGCCGATCCCCATCGCGTTCGCCCTCTCTGTGCTGCGGTGCTCATCGGCGCCTCTGGTGTGATGGCGCCGCCGAGGCCTTCGCCGGTGTGGTGCGGGGCGCTGCGGCGCTAGACGGAGCCTGGCCTGGCCTGGCCAGGTGCCGCCGTGCTTTCGACGCGCGCCGCCGTGGTCACCATGGCTGCGGCAGTCGTCTGCTCGCCCCAGGTACGCCTCCTCCGATCCCCTCCTCTCTCTCACTCTGGCCTGCTCTTCTTCTTCCTCCAGTAGCTCTGCTGCGCCTAACTCGCTGTGTGTGCGTATGCTGCTTTGCTGCTGCGCTGATGCTTGTGCTGTTGTGCTGTTCATGCGGCTCTGCCTCACTAGCCTTGATCATGGTCGCCATGGCCATGCCTGAGCTTGCGTTCTTGCTGTGTGCAGTTCTGCTATGTTATCAATTTCTTGCTTAAATTCCCTTCTGTGGCTCTGTTCTTGTTACTAAGCTCGCCAGATGCTCAAATGTGTTCCTGTAGGCTTGCTCATGAGCATCTTGTAATGCTCAGGGACTGCTTAATTGCTACTGTCTTGCTACAATTAAATTCATTTGATTGCTTAGTGGCTCTGGTTGTGGTGATGGTTTAATTATATGTGTGTGCTATTCATGTCAAGCTTGATCCAGTGGTACATCATGTATTTGATGTGCTTCTGGATACAATTACAGCTCATCCATTTGTTATCTGTGAAGCAATTGTTGATTATCTGTGGCCAATTAATTATCTGGTCCATGCTCTGTTGCTTAATGATGCTCTAGCATGCACTAGCATGCTATAGCAAGCTCTGATGATCATATGATCATCAACAGCTGGTCATTGGATTGCTTACCTGTTGCATGTGCCTTGCTATGACTTATCTCTGTGTATGTGTGTGGCACAGATCAGTGCTGGTGCTTGCTCAAGCATCAACTGATGCTTGCAGTGATCCTCTGGATCATGTGCATGGTTCTTGTGACTTGGTTACTTGTATAATTCATTTATCTGTATTACCTTGCTTTGTTTGATGGATAAATGATGTGAACTGTGATACAGTGATGATCATATCAATTGATTGACTTGGGCTAGAGGGATGCCAACAGTGGTTGGGAACCCTAGCTCCCTTTTGAACCCATCTGGGTAATGATAGATGTGCTGAGCTTAACTGTGGGGTTTTGTGATGTGGTTGAGGTAGCCCTGACAGTAAATCATTGCTGTTAGGGTAGCTCCCATCTATGTTGGCTTTCTGTGATGAATAGATGCTCACTGGCTAATCACTTGGTGAAGTACCAGTAGCTTTGGTGTTGATAAACAAGATAGGCACATGTTGCCTGTCAATCTGATGGTTTGGCTAGACTAATAGGTGCTTTGTAATTTTGGATGGCTTCAAGGAGTAAATCCATGCTGGATTTCTCTGGTATTGACACTGTGTTGTCACAACCAGTGTTCCCTGGTTTAATTTCCTTCTAGCCTTGTTTATTCTTGCTGGCACCAATTGGTTTAGTAACCAAATGATGATACATCCAGGGTTTTCCTACACTTTTGTGCTCCTGTGATGCAAGTATACTTATGTATGAGCAAGGTATGATCTTGCTCAGGCTCTTGTGTGGTATACCTCACTCCAGCTCCTAGAAATAGGTGTTGGTGTAGAGGATTGCTTCTATGATGCTTGGTTTGCTTGCCCTGCTCCTCCTTGCAAGCTTGTGGTGCTTTACTCCATCTGGTGCTTGCTCACGGTGACGAGTTCTTGGTGAAGCTTGTCCCTGGATGTTTTCACGGTGGCTTCGTTGTTCTTCCTGTTCTAAGTGTTCTTGCTGTTCTTGGTGAACTTACCCAGGAGCTTGTGTCGATGGAATGGTTAGGGTTTGGGTGGGAAAAAGGTTTTATATCATCCTCTCTTTGCCCTCCTGGTCGACAGCTGAGCCTGGCACCATTTTGGTGACTCCCCTAGCTTGTGTGTGCTGTTGTGCATGCACATAGCCTGGTGAGCTGCCTGGTTGTGTGTGTGCAAGTGCTGTGCACTTGGGCTTGATCCTATCTGTGGCATGGCTCTGCTCGGCAGAGACTTGAGCATATCTACTTCATTTCATTTGTTTGCTAACCTGCCAAGTGGCTATGCCACTTGGCATAACACTTGTTTTTATTTGTTTTGTGTTTGTGTGCAGGGAAACAACCTGATGCTCCAAGGATCATGGAGATCATCAAGTACAAGACTAAATGAAGACTAGATTGTAGTGTTAGGATAGAACATTAAATTGTACTTTTCTTTTCTTTTCATTTTCCATTTTGTCCAATTCTTGTAATATGTTGTAATATTCATTTGTTCCAATTTTGAATATTGTAAGTGACAATGTATTATGTGTGTGATGATCAATAAAGCCCAAGTTTTACTTATTGAGCTTAATGTAATAGTTATATTACTTGTATTATTGCTTAATGGTAATTGTTTGTGAAATTATCTCAAATTTGAATTATGTGATGATTATTTAATGTTTGAAATTCAAATTCAAATTTGGTTTGAATTCAATCAAACAACTTAACTTGTAATTCAATCATGCAACTTAAGTTTGTGATGCAAACTCTCCCCTCTCTTCTCAAAACCCTAGTTTAGTTGAATAAGGAACAGGTTTGTCGCACTCTCGAAACCCTAACCCTGTAAGGTGTCGAGAGAGAAACTTGTTCCCCTTCGATGCAGTTTTTGTTTAAAAGCGCGAAATTTCCCCATAAATTACAATGCAATGCACATCCCTTTCTAAAATCTACCCCTCGATCGTCTCTAAACCTGGGATATTACACACGCTCCGCTGGTTCATATGAACACATGTGTTCTTAGCTTTTAATGTTCATGGCGAAGGTTGAAACTGCTTCGTTAATTGTTATATGGTTGGAAACAGAAAATGCTACATGTGGTAATTGGTATGATGTCTTGAATAACTTGATACTTTGCAATTGTTGTGCTCAGATAGACTATGTTTAAGCTCTTGCATCATATACCTTGCACCTATTAGTGAAGAAATACATAGAGCTTGTTAAAATTTGGTTTGCATGATTGGTCTCTCTAAGGTCTAGATATTTTCTGGTAAAGGTGTTTGAACAATAAGGAAGACAGTGTAGAGTCTTATAATGCTTGCAATATGTTCTTATGTGAGTTTTGTTGTACTGGTTCATACTTGTGTTTGCTTCAAACAACCCTGCTAGCCTAAGCCTTGTATTGAGAGGGATTACTTCTCATGCATCCAAAATCCTTGAGCCAAATACTATGCCATTTGTGTCCACCATACCTACCTACTACATGGTATTTTTCTGCCATTCCAAAGTAAATTGCTTGAGTGCTACCTTTAAAATTCCATTCTTTGTCTTTGCAATATATAGCTCATGGGAAAAATAGCTTAAAAACTATTGTGGTATTGAATATGTACTTATGTATCTTATTTCTTAATAAGTTGCTTGTTGAGCGATAACCATGTTCCTGGGGACGCCATCAACTATTCACCTTTGTTGAATATCATGTGAGTTGCTATGCATGTTCGTCTTGTCTGAAGTAAGGGTGATTTATCATGATCAAATGGTTTGAGTATGCATATTGTTAGAGAAGAACATTGAGCCGCTAACTAAAGCCATGATCCATGGTGGAAGTTTCAGTTTGGACAATAAACCTCAATCTCTTATGAGAATATTATTTGTTGTTGAATGCTTATGCATTAAAGAGGAGTCCATTATCTGTTGTCTATGTTGTCCCGGTATGGATGTCTAAGTTGAGAATAATCAAAAGCGAGAAATCCAATGCGAGCTTTCTCCTTAGACCTTTGTACGGGCGGCATAGAGGTACCCTTTGTGATACTTGGTTAAAACATATGTATTGCAATGATAATCCATGTAAATCCAAGCTAATTAGGACAAGGTGCGGGCACTATTGGTAATCTATGCATGAGGCTTGCAACTTGTAGGATATAATTTACATAATACATATGCTTTATTACTACCGTTGACAAAATTGTTTCTTGTTTTCAAAATAAAAGCTCTAGCACAAATATAGCAATCAATGCTTCCCTCTGCGAAGGGCCATTCTTCTACTTTTATGTTGAGTCAGTTTACCTATTTCTTTCCATCTTAGAAGCAAACATTTGTGTTAACTGTGCATTGATTCTTACATACTTGCATATTTGCATTCATCATATTACTTTATGTTGACAATTATCCATGAGATATGCATGTTGAAAGTTGAAAGCAACCGCTGAAACTTAATCTTCCTTTGTGTTGCTTCAATGCCTTTATTTAGAATCTATTGCTTTATGAGTTAACTCTTACGCAAGACTTATTGATGCTTGTCTTGAAAGTACCATTCATGAAAAGTCTTTGCTATATGATTCAGTTGTTTAATCATTGTCTTTACCATTGCTTTGAATCACTGCATTCATCTCATATGCTTTACAATAGTATGATCAAGATTATGTTGGTAGCATGTCACTTCAGAAATTATTCTTTTATCATTTACCTACTCGAGGACGAGTAGGAACTAAGCTTGGGGATGCTAATACGTCTCCAACGTATCCATAATTTCTGATGTTCCATGCTTGTTTTATGACAATACCTACATGTTTTGCTTGCACTTTATATCATATTATGGCATTTATTGGACTAACCTATTAACAAGATGCCACGAGTGGCGGTTTACTGTTTATTATGTCTGTTTATTGCAGAAAAGGCCCAAAAACCAAAGTGCTCGGAAAAATCCAGAAAAATCACAGAAATTCTATTTCACCGGAAGACTCACGGAGCCAGAAGGGCAAGCCAGGGGGAGGCCCAGGGCCTCCTCACAATAGGTCGGCGCGGCCAGAGGGGTGGTCCCCCCACCCTATGGGGTGGGTCCCTCGGGACTCTTCCGACTCCGCCTCTTCGCCTATAAGATCCCTCGTGACCTAAAACTTCGACACGGATTGACGAAACTCCAGAAAGACTCCAGGGGCGCCGCCACCATCGCGAAACTCCAATTCGGGGGACAAAAGTCTCTGTTCCGGCACCCTGTCGGGACGGGGGATTGCCCCCGAAGTCATCTCCACCGCCGTCTCCACCGCCATCTTCACCGCCATCACTGTCTCCATGATGAGGAGGGAGTAATTCACCCCTGGGGCTGAGGGCTCCGCTGTAGCTATGTGGTTCATCTCTCTCTCTTTGTGAACTAGTTGAATATCATCTATGTGCTACTCTAGTGATATTATTAAAGTAGTCTGTTCCTCCTCCATGATGTAATGTTGACAGTGTGTGCATCATGAAGTACTTGGTATATGCTATGATTGTGATCTCTTGTACATTATGAAGTTAACTATTACTATGATGGTATTGATGCAATTTATTCCCCCTTTCATAGTCTGTCGGTGATGGTGTGCATGCTATGTTAGTACTCCTTATAATTGTGTTGATCTATCATGCACTCTAAGGTTATTTAAATATGAATATCGAATGTTGTGGAGCTTGTTAACTCCGGCATTGAGGTGCTCTTGTAGCCCTACACAATTAGTGGTGTTCATCATCCAACAAGAGAGTGTAGAGTGGTTTTATTATGTGATCAATATTGAGAGTGTCCACTAGTGAAAGTAGGATCCCTAGGCCTTGTTTCCAAACATCGAATCTCCGTTTGTTTACTGCTCCGTTGCATGTTTACTCGCTGCCATATTTCATTCAGATTGCTATTGCTACTCATATTCATCCATATCATTTGTATCTCACTATCTCTTCGCCGAACTAGTGCACCTATACATCTGACAAGTGTATTGGGTGTGTTGGGGACACAAGAGACTTCTTGCATTGTGATCGCGGGGTTGCTTGAGAGGGATATCTTTGACCTCTTCCTCCCTGAGTTCGATAAACCTTGGGTGATCCACTTAAGGGAAACTTGCTGCTGTTCTACAAACCTCTGCTCTTGGAGGCCCAACACTGTCTACAGGAAAAGGAGTGTGCGTAGATATCAGAGCGCTCCTCTTCGGAGGATTCGAGGAGGCTTTGGCGGCGGCGCCACCGCTCATGGAACTGGCGGCGGCAGCAAGATTCTTCTTCTTCACCATTGCGAGATCTGGGGAAGATTAGAAAAGCGGTGGTGGCGGCGCAGCGGTTGCGAAGGAAAGAGGAATAAGGAGGACAAGAAGATGCTATGGCAAATATGGGAGAAGATTAAAGATTTCCGTCCTTTGGAGATTTTAAGAGAGGAAGAACTTGAGGATTGCGTGGGCACGTGTCGTTGCTGCCAGTTCATTAAGGGAACCTTTTTCCATTGATGATTGCGGAAATCGAGGAGGCGTCTTGGTAACTGTACGAGAAGGGCGGATATTGTTTAAAAATAGAGCTAGATAGAGAGAGAATGGGCCCAGCGGGTCGCGTCTTATCGGTCAAAATCAAGATGTCAGTAAATGTCATCAATGATGTCGTAAAGAATGCTCAAAACATTCGAAGGAATAAAGGTATCGGATGATGAACTTGAGTGTATGCACGGATTGCGAGCATCCGCACTTAGACTCGGGGGCTACTCCCATCGGGAGCGCTGGATGCGCACCCGACAAACTGAAGACTCGAAGAAAAAAGACTGAAGAAAAATTGGATTGCTCAGCTCGAGTCTGCACCCGGTTGCAAGCACCCATGCCCAGACTCGGGGGCTACTCCCATCGGGAGCGCTGGACGCGCACCCGGCAGAACTTTTTTGCACTCCAGGATCATGCCCGGGGACTTGATTCTGTGTAGGGTAACGTTGTTTTGCCGTCGGTAGTTAACCAGCAAAAGCTGGGCACGTTACTCATTATCCCTTGCATGCGGGAAATATATCGGATGATCTATGAAGACTTGCAGAAAAACTTCGGCAGAGAAAAACGTTCGAGTGGTACAACTTGAGTCTATGCACGGATTGCAAGCATCCGTACCTAGACTCGGGGGCTACTCCCATCGGGAGCGCTGGACGCGCACCCGACAGAAGAAGCTGATGCTGATTCAAGATGGACAAGAACAATCGGAGAGAAGAACATTAAAAGGAGGCATGCTTTAGTCTCTACCCGAATTATTTTCGGCTAGACACTCGGGGGCTACTGACGTGGGCATTACCCTTCGGGTAACCGACATTGCCCTACCCTGTATAATCTAGTTGGAGGCCCATGAAAGCACTTGAAGGCAAGGCGGGCCACTTGGATGGCGCACCAGAAGATTCCTTGGCGGGCAAGACAAGGAAGGAGCCGAACAAAGAATATTTAGATTTAGAACTACTGTAAATCTAGTCGTACTCGGTTAGATCTCTTGAGACCTGGCCTCCTATATAAAGGCCAGGAGAGGGGCTGCCGAGGGACACGATCAATCTTAGCAATCTTAGCCATCAAAAGTCTAGAGCTAGGTCACCGCAGCACTTAGTCTCTGGACGAGATCTCAGCCGAACCCTTCGGCACCCCATTGTAACCCAATATTCTCATAATCAAGATCAGACAGGCAGGACGTAAGGGTTTTACATCATCGAGGGCCCCGAACTTGGGTAAATCGCTCTCCCCGCTTGTCTGTGAACCGATGTCTCATGTCAGCTTACAAGATTCCATCAACCTAAGCCCCAATCGAAGGGCATTGCCGAGGAGTACCCTCGACAATGTCACTTCAGAAATTATCCTTGTTATCGTTTACCTACTCGAGGGTGAGTAGGAACTAAGCTTGGGGATGCTTGATACGTCTCAAACGTATCTATAATTTCTTATGTTCCATGCTACTTTTATGATGATACTCACATGTTTTATACACACTTTATGTCATTATTATGCATTTTCCGGAACTAACCTATTGACGAGATGCCGAAGAGCCAGTTCTTTGTTTTCTGCTGTTTTTGGTTTCACAAATCCTACAAAGGAAATATTCTCGGAATTGGACGAAATCAACGCCCAGGGTCTTATTTTTCCACGGAGCTTCCAGAAGACCGAAGAGCATACGAAGTGGGCCACGAGGGCTCGTAACCATAGGGCGGCGCGACCTGCATGGGGCCCGCGCCGGCCTATGGTGTGGGGCCCCTGCGCCGCCTCCAACCCTGCCCTTCCGCCTACTTAAAGCCTTCGTCGCGAAAACCCCTGTACCGAGAGCCACGATACGGAAAACCTTTCAGAGACGCCGCCGCCGCCAATCCCATCTCGGGGGATTCAGGAGATCGCCTCCGGCACCCTGCCGGAGAGGGGAATCATCTCCCAGAGGACTCTTCATCGCTATGATCGCCTCCGGATTAATGTGTGAGTAGTTCACCCCTGGACTATGGGTCCATAGCAGTAGCTAGATGGTTGTCTTCTCCTCATGTGCTATCATGTTAGATCTTGTGAGCTGCCTATCATGATCAAGATCATCTATTTGTAATGTGATACGTCTCCGACGTATCGATAATTTCTTATGTTCCATGCTTGTTTTATGACAATACCTACATGTTTTATACATACTTTATGATGATTTTATGCATTTTCCAGAACTAACCTATTGACGAGATGCCGAAGTGCCAGTTCCTGTTTTCTGCTGTTTTTGGTTTCAGAAATCCTAGTAAGGAAATATTCTCGGAATTGGACGAAATCAACGCCCAGCATCTTAGAATTGCACGAAGCTTCCAGAACACCCGAGAGTCACCAGAGGGGGGCCACAGGGGGCCCACACGTGGTGGCGGCGCGGCCCAGGAGGGGGGCGCGCCGCCCTAGTGTTTGGTGGCCCCACAAGCCTTCTGGCGTCGCCCTTCCGCCTACTTAAAGCCTCCGTCGCGAAAACCCTATACGGAAAAGCCACGGTACGAGAAACCTTCCAGAGCCGCCGCCATCGCGAAGCCAAGTTCTGGGGGACGGGAGTCTCGTTCCGGCACGCCGCGGGACGGGGAAGTGCCCCGGAAGGCATCTCCATCAACACCACCGCCATCTTCATCAACGCTGCTGTCTCCCATGAGGAGGAGTAGTTCTCCATCGAGGCTAAGGGCTGTGCCGGTAGCTATGTGGCTCATCTCTCTCCTATTTACTTCAATACAATAATCTCATGAGCTGCCTTACATGATTGAGATTCATATGATGATGCTTGTAATCTAGATCTCATCGTGCTAGTCAAGTGGATTTTACTTATGTGATCTCAGGAGACTCCTTGTCCCACGTGTGTAAAGGTGACGAGTGTGTGCACCGTGTGGGTCTCTTAGGCTATATTTCACAGAATACTTATTCAACTGTTATGAATGGCATAGTGAAGTGCTTATTTATATCTCTTTATGATTGCAATGTGTTTTGTATCACAATTTATCCGTGTGCTACTCTAGTGATGTTATTAAAGTAGTTTATTCCTCCTGCACGGTGTAATGGTGACAGTGTGTGCATCGTGTAGTACTTGGCGTAGGCTATGATTGTGATCTCTTGTAGATTATGAAGTTAACTATTGCTATGATGGTATTGATGTGATCTATGCCTCCTTTCGTAGTGTGAAGGTGACGAGTGTGCATGCTATGTTAGTACTTGGTTTGGTTATGTTGATCTGTCATGCACTCTAAGGTTATTTAAACATGAACATCGAATATTGTGGAGCTTGTTAACTCCGGCATTGAGGGTTCGTGTAATCCTACACGATTAGTGGTGTTCATCATCCAACAAGAGAGTGTAGAGTCTAGCATCTATCTATTTATTCTGTTATGTGATCAATGTTGAGAGTGTCCACTAGTGAAAGTATGATCCCTAGGCCTTGTTCCTAAATACTGCTATCGCTACTTGTTTACTATTTTACTGCATCTCTATTGCCTGCAATATTACCACCATTCATCACACGCCAGTCCTGGACAGCAAAGCACTTTTCTAGTGTCGTTGCTACTGCTCATATTTATTCATACCACCTGTATTTCACTATCTCTTCGCCGAACTAGTGCACCTATTAGGTGTGTTGGCGACACAAGAGACTTCTTGCTTTGTGGTTGCAGGGTTGCTTGAGAGGGATATCTTTGACCTCTTCCTCCCTGAGTTCGATAAACCTTGGGTGATCCACTTAAGGGAAACTTGCTCTGCTGTTCTACAAACCTCTGCTCTTGGAGGCCCAACACTGTCTACCGGAAAAGGTGGGGGCGTAGACATCAAGCACTTTTTTGGCGCCGCTGCCGGGGAGGAAAGGTAAAAGGTACTCACACTTCGGTTCCAGGTAACTAAGTACTTTTCTGGCGCCATTATGTTTGTGCTCGAAGCTATTTCCTTTAGATCCTGCAATTGCATCTTTTTGTTTCTTGTTTACACTAGTTAGGCATAATGGACAACAATGAGCTTCTTATTCTATTTCCTGATTTAAGACATGGATGGTTTGATGCGGAAATTAAAAAACCCATGGAACATATTACTATGAATGCTTTGAACACCATTGTTGCTAATGCTATGGAAAATTCTAAGCTTGGGGAAGCTAGCTTTGATGAGCATGATATTTTTAGTCCCCCAAGCATTGAGGAGAAAATTTTCTTTGATGATACTTTGCCTCCTATTTATGATGATTATAATGATAGTGGTCTTTTGGTGCCACCTACTATGGAGAGTAAATTTTGTTATGATTATACTATGCCTCCTACACTTGATGAGAATAATAATGATAGCTATATTGTTGAACTTGCTCCCACTACAATTAATAAGAATGACTATGCTTATGTCGGGAGTAGTAATTATTTTATGCACGAGACTCATGATAAGAATGCTTTATGTGATAGTTATATTGTTGAGTTTACTCATGACACTACTGAAAGTTATTATGAGAGAGGAAAATATGGTTGTAGGAATTTTCATGTTACTAAAACACCTCTCTATATGCTGAAAATCTTGAAGCTGCACTTGTTTTATCTTTCTATGCTTGTTGCATTATGCTTCATGAATTTGTTTATTTACAAGATTCCTTTTCATAGGAAGTGGGTTAGACTTAAAAGTGTTTCATATTTTCTTTTTGATGCTCTCTTTTGCTTCAACTCTTATTTCTTGTGAGTGCATCATTAAAACTGCTGAGCCCATCTTAATGGCTATAAAGAAAGCACTTCTTGGGAGATAACCCATGTGTTTATTTTACTACAGTACTTTGTTTTATATTTGAGTCTTGGAAGTTGTTACTACTGTAGCAACCTCTCCTTATCTTCATTTTATTGCATTGTTGTGCCAAGTAAAGCCTTTGATAGTAAGGTTGATACTAGATTTGGATTCTTGCGCGAGAAACATATTTCTTGCTGTGACGAATTTGGGTTGAATTCTCTGTAGGTAACTCAGAAAATTCTGCCAATTTACGTGAGTGATCCTCAGATATGTACGCAATTTTCATTCAATTTGAGAATTTTCATCTGAGCAAGTCTGGTGCCTCTAAAAAATTCATCTTTACGGACTATTCTGGACTATTCTGTTTTGACAGATTCTGCCTTTTATTTCACATTGCCTCTTTTGCTGTGTTGGATGGATTTCTTTGTTCCATTAACCTCCAGTAGCTTTGTGCAATGTCCAGAAGTGTTAAGAATGATTGTGTCACCTCTGAACATGTGAATTTTTGATTATGCACTAACCCTCTAATGAGTTTGTTTTGAGTTTGGTGTGGAGGAAGTTTTCAAGGGTCAAGAGAGGAGGAGGATATATGATTAAGAAGAGTGAAAAGTCTAAGCTTGGGGATGCCCCCGTGGTTCATCCCAGCATATTTCAAGAAGACTCAAGCGTCTAAGCTTGGGGATGCCCAAGGCATCCTCTCCTTCATCAACTTATCAGGTTTCTTCTCTTGAAACTATATTTTTATTCGGTCACATCTTATGTACTTTACTTGGAGCGTCTGTGTGCTTTTATTTTCGTTTTTGTTACTTTCATTCTCTGAATAAAATGGATCCTAGCATTCATTGTGTGGGAGAGAGACACGCTCCGCTGTTGCATATGGACAAATATGTCCTTAGGCTTTACTCATAATATTCATGGCGAAAGTTTCTTCTTCGTTAAATTGTTATATGGTTGGAATTGGAAAATGATACATGTAGTAATTTCTAAAATGTCTTGGATAATTTGATACTTGGCAATTGTTGTGCTCATGTTTAAGCTCTTGCATCATATACTTTGCACCTATTAATGAAGAAATACATAGAGCATGCTAAAATTTGGTTTGCATAATTGGTCTCTCTAAGGTCTAGATAATTTCTAGTATTGAGTTTGAACAACAAGGAGGACGGTGTAGAGTCTTATAATGTTTACAATATGTCTTTTATGTGAGTTTTGCTACACCGCTTCATCCTTGTGTTTGTTTCAAATAAACCTTGCTAGCCTAAGCCTTGTATCGAGAGGGAATACTTCTCATGCATCCAAAATCCTTGAGCCAACCACTATGCCATTTGTGTCCACCATACCTACCTACTACATGGTATTTCTCCACCATTCCAAAGTAAATTTCTTGAGTGCTACCTTTAAAATTTCCATTCTTCACCTTTACAATATATAGCTCATGGGACAAATAGCTTAAAAACTATTGTGGTATTGAATATGTACTTATGCGTCTTATCTCTTATAAGTTGCTTGTTGAGCGATAACCATGTTCCTGGGGATGCCATCAACTATTTCTTTGTTGAATATCATGTGAGTTGCTATGCATGTTCGTCTTGTCTAAAGTAAGAGTGATTTATCATGATCAAATGGTTTGAGTATGCATATTGTTAGAGAAGAACATTGGGCCGCTAACTAAAGCCATGATCCATGGTGGAAGTTTCGAGTTTGGACAACAAACCTCAATCTCTTATGAGAATATTATCATTGTTGAATGCTTATGCATTAAAGAGGAGTCCATTATCTGTTGTCTATGTTGTCCCGGTATGGATGTCTAAGTTGAGAATAACCAAAAGCGAGAAATCCAATGCGAGCTTTCTCCTTAGACCTTTGTACAGGCGGCATAGAGGTACCCCTTTGCGACACTTGGTTGAAACATGTGCTATGCTATGATAATCCATGTAAATCCAAGCTAATTAGGACAAGGTGCGGGCACTATTGGTATACTATGCATGAGGCTTGCAACTTGTAGGATATAATTTACATAACTCATATGCTTTATTACTACCGTTGACAAAATTGTTTCTTGTTTTCAAAACCAAAGCTCTAGCACAAATATAGCAATCGATGCTTTACTCTTTGAAGGACCTTTCTTTTACTTTTATGTTGAGTTAGTTCACCTATCTCTCTCCACCTCAAGAAGCAAACACTTGTGTGAACTGTGCATTGATTCCTACATACTTGCATATTGCACTGGTTATATTACTTTACATTGAAAATATCCATGAGATATACATGTTACAAGTTGAAAGCAACCGCTGAAACTTCATCTTCCTTTGTGTTGCTTCAATACCTTTACTTTGAATTATTGCTTTATGAGTTAACTCTTATGCAAGACTTATTGATGCTTGTCTTGAAGTACTATTCATGAAAAGTCTTTGCTTTATGATTCAATTGTTTACTCATGTCATTTACATTGTTTTGATCGCTGCATTCATTACATATGCTTACAATAGTATGATCAAGGTTATGATGGCATGTCACTCCAGAAATTATCTTTGTTATCGTTTTACCTGCTCGGGACGAGCAGAACTAAGCTTGGGGATGCTGATACGTCTCTGACATATCGATAATTTCTTATGTTCCATGCTTGTTTTATGACAATACCTACATGTTTTATACATACTTTATGATGAATTTATGCATTTTCCGGAACTAACCTATTGACGAGATGCCGAAGTGCCAGTTCCTGTTTTACGCTGTTTTTGGTTTCAGAAATCCTAGTAAGGAAATATTCTCGGAATTGGACGAAGTCAACGCCCAACATCTTAGAATTGCATGAAGCTTCCAGAACACCCGAGAGTCACCAGAGGGGGGCCACAGGGGGCCCACACGTGGTGGCGGCGTGGCCTAGGAGGGGGGCGCGCCGCCCTAGTGTTTGGTGGCCCCACAAGCCTTCTGACGTCGCCCTTCCGCCTACTTAAAGCCTCCGTCGCGAAAACCCTATACGGAAAAGCCACGGTACGAGAAACCTTCCAGAGCCGCCGCCATCGCGAAGCCAAGATCTGGGGGACAGGAGTCTCTGTTCCGGCACGCCGCCGGGACGGGGAAGTGCCCCCGGAAGGCATCTCCATCAACACCACCGCCATCTTCATCAACGCTGCTGTCTCCCATGAGGAGGGAGTAGTTCTCCATCGAG
The DNA here is from genome assembly GCF_022539505.1 of Lolium rigidum. Taxonomy (NCBI): domain Eukaryota; kingdom Viridiplantae; phylum Streptophyta; class Magnoliopsida; order Poales; family Poaceae; genus Lolium; species Lolium rigidum. The sequence goes on along the minus strand of NC_061514.1, from coordinate 41,705,030 downwards.
GCTAAGGGCTGTACCGGTAGCTATGTGGCTCATCTCTCTCCTATGTACTTCAATACAATAATCTCATGAGCTGCCTTACATGATTGAGATTCATATGATGATGCTTGTAATCTAGATCTCATCGTGCTAGTCAAGTGGATTTTACTTATGTGATCTCCGGAGACTCCTTGTCCCACGTGTGTAAAGGTGACAGTGTGTGCACCGTGTGGGTCTCTTAGGCTATATTTCACAGAATACTTATTCACTGTTATGAATGGCATAGTGAAGTGCTTATTTATATCTCTTTATGATTGCAATGTGTTTTGTATCACAATTTATCCGTGTGCTACTCTAGTGATGTTATTAAAGTAGTTTATTCCTCCCTGCACGGTGTAATGGTGACAGATGTGTGCATCGTGTAGTACTTGGCGTAGGCTATGATTGTGATCTCTTGTAGATTATGAAGTTAACTATTGCTATGATGGTATTGCTGTGATTTATGCCTCCTTTCGTAGTGTGAAGGTGACAAGTGTGCATGCTATGTTAGTACTTGGTTTGGTTATGTTGATCTGTCATGCACTCTAAGGTTATTTAAACATGAACATCGAATATTGTGGAGCTTGTTAACTCCGGCATTGAGGGTTCGTGTAATCCTACACGCTTAGTGGTGTTCATCATCCAACAAGAGAGTGTAGAGTCTAGCATCTATCTATTTATTCCGTTATGTGATCAATGTTGACAGTGTCCACTAGTGAAAGTATGATCCCTAGGCCTTGTTCCTAAATACTGCTATCGCTGCTTGTTTACTGTTTTACTGCATCTCTACTGCCTGCAATATTACCACCATTCATCACACGCCAGTCCTGGACAGCAAAGCACTTTTCTGGTGCCGTTGCTACTGCTCATATTTATTCATACCACCTGTATTTCACTATCTCTTCGCCGAACTAGTGCACCTATTAGGTGTGTTGGGGACACAAGAGACTTCTTGCTTTGTGGTTGCAGGGTTGCTTGAGAGAGATATCTTTGACCTCTTCCTCCCTGAGTTCGATAAACCTTGGGTGATCCACTTAAGGGAAACTTGCTGCTGTTCTACAAACCTCTGCTCTTGGAGGCCCAACACTGTCTACAGGAAAAGGAGGGGGCGTAGACATCATAATGCTACATGTTGTGTTTGTTGGGATCCGATGAATATGGAATACTATGTCAAGTTGATTATCAATCTATCATATATGTGTTGTTTATGATCTTGCATTCTCTCCGTTGCTAGTAGAGGCTCTGGCCAAGTTGATACTTGTAACTCCAAGAGGGAGTATTTATGCTCGATAGTGGGTTCATGCCTCCATTAAATCTGGGACAGTGACAGAAAGTTCTAAGGTTGTGAATGTGTTGTTGCCACTAGGGATAAAACATCAATGCTTTGTCTAAGGATATCTGTGTTGATTACATTACGCACATAATGCAATTGTCTGTTGTTTGCAACTTAATACTGGAAGGGGTGCGGATGCTAACCCGAAGGTGGACTTTTTAGGCATAGATGCATGCTGGATAGCGGTTTATGTACTTTGTCGTAATGCCCAATTGAATTTCACTCTACTCATCATGATATGTATGTGCATTGTTATGCCCTGTTTATTTGTCAATTTCCCAACTGTAATTTGTTCACCCAACATGCTATTTCTTATTGGAGAGACACCACTAGTGAACTGTGGACCCCGGTCCATTCATTTACATCTGAATACAATCTATCGCAAACATTGTTCTTTCATCGTTCTTCGCATACAAACATCATTTTCCACACTATACATTTAATCCTTTGTTTACAGCAAGCCGGTGAGATTGACAACCTCACTGTTAAGTTGGGGCAAAGTATTTTGATTGTGTTGTGGAGGTTCCACGTTGGCACTGGAATCACTGGTGTTGCGCCGCACTACACTCCGTCACCAACAACCTTCACGTGCTCCTTGACTCCTACTGGTTCGATAAACCTTGGTTTCTTACTGAGGGAAAACTTGCTGCTGTACACATCATACCTTCCTCTTGGGGTTCCCAACGGACGAGTGCTTTACCATCACAAGGAAGCTACTTTCTGGTGCCGTTGCAATCCAACACCCACGTCAGCAGGAACCCCAAGTGGAAGGTGTGATGCGTACAGCAGCAAGTTTCCCTCAGTAACAAACCAAGGTTTATCGAACCAGTAGGAGATGAAGGCCACGTGAAGGTTGTTGGTGGAGGAGTGTAGTGCGGTGCAACGCCAGGGATTCCGGCGCCAACGTGGAACCTGCAGAACACAATCAAAATACTTTGCCCCAACTTAACAGTGAGGTTGTCAATCTCACCGGCTTGCTGTAAACAAAGGATTAAACGTATGGTGTGGAAAATGATGTTTGTTTGCAAAGAACAGTAGAGAACAATGATTGAAGTACATTGTATTCAGATGTAAAAGAATGGACCGGGGTCCACAGTTCACTAGTGGTGTCTCTCTAATAAGAAATAGCATGTTGGGTGAACAAATTACAGTTGTGCAATTGACAAATAGAGAGAGCATAACAATGCACATACTTATCATGATGACTAATATGAGATTTACTTAGGGCATTACGACAAATAACATAGACCGCCATCCAAACATGCATCTATGCCTAAAAAGTCCACCTTCGGGTTAGCATCCGCACCCCTTCCGTATTAAGTTGCAAATAATGCACAATTGCATTAAGTATGGTGCGTAATGTAATCAACACAAATATCCTTAGACAAAGCATTGATGTTTTATCCCTAGTGGCAACAAGCACATCCACAACCTTAGAACTTTCTCGTCACTCGTCCTGCATTCAATGGAGGCATGAACCCACTATCGAGCATAAATACTCCCTCTTGAAGTTACAAGTATCAACTTGGCTAGAGCCTCTACTAGCAACGGAGAGCATGCAAGAACATAAACAACACATATATGATATATTGATAATCAACTTGACATAGTATTCCATATTCATCGGATCCCAACAAACACAACATGTAACATTACAAATAGATGATCTTGATCATGATAGGCAGCTCACAAGATCTAACATGATAGCACAAGAGGAGAAGACAACCATCTAGCTACTGCTATGGACCCATAGTCCAAGGATGAACTACTCACACATCAGTCTGGAGGCGATCATGGTGATGTAGAGTCCTCCGGGTGATGATTCCCCTCTCCGACAGGGTGCCGGAGGCAATCTCCTGAATCCCCCGAGATGGGATTGGTGGCTGCGGCGTCTCTGGAACTTTTCTCGTATCGTGGCTCTCGGTAATAGGGTTTTCGCGACGAAGAGTATAAGTAGGCGGAAGGGCAGAGTCGGGAGAGGCACGGGGGCCCCACACCATAGGGCGGCGCGGGCCCCCCTTGGCCGCGCGGCCCTGTGGTGGCGGCGCCCCGTGGCCCCACTTCGTATCCTCTTCGGTCTTCTGGAAGCTTCGTGGAAAAATAAGATCCTGGGCTTTTGTTTCGTCCAATTCCGAGAATATTTCCTGTGTAGGATTTCTGTAACAAAAAACAGCAGAAAACAGGAACTGGCGCTTCGGCATCTTGTTAATAGGTTAGTGCCGGAAAATGCATATAAATGATGTAAAGTGTATATAAAACATGTGAGTATTGTCATAAAACTAGCATGAAACATAAGAAATTATAGATACGTTTGAGAAGTATCAAGGACGACCACGACGATGACTACGACTACAACGAGGCGCTGGCGTACGACAACGAGGAGGCCAAGGACAACAGCGACGACTACGTCACGTGCATCTTCCAGGAATGGCAGTTGGCCATGGCGGAGGGCCAAAAGTTTGAGTACCCGGACAACATGACGGACGACGAGATCGCGAGGCTCGGCGTCCTCGTCTCGGAGGTGGACCGACCTGTGCAGCCGCCGCTGCCCCGGTACACCACCGACATCATGTCACCGGGCCTCTCGGAGGAAGAAGCCCTACGACTGGCGCTACGGGACTCGGCCACGCCACCGGTTCTACCACCGCCTCCACCTCCGCCGTACAACCCGTGGGCTCCTCCACCTCCGCCACAGGCCTGTGCTCCGCCACCTCCACCTCCGCGACAAGCCTGGGCTCCTCCACCTCCAGCACAGCCGGCGCGCCCGACGTATGTTCCGCCGGTTCCCAACTGGTCGTGGATGGTACCAGAGCTCGTCGTGACCGACAGCGACGAGAAGAACTAGTAGGCGCATGCGTTTAAGGGTTTTTTTTCCATGTCTTTTACTATGTTTTCATGTTATAAAAAATGGAAATTCGAGAAAAAATGCGTCTGTGCCGCTGGAGCTATCCCGACGCAAACGGACACGTGGTCGATTTTGACCATTTCGATCGACACAAACGGACGCGCGCGGATATTTTCAGACGCTAAAATGCGTCACCCCGTTGAAGATACCCTTAATGAGAAACAAGCAGGAAACCAGGACGGACATGTGCTGACTGCTATGTTCTCGAGCCTCAGTGTAATTCATGTGCTACTAGCTAGCCAGAAGTACAAAAGCATAGACGACGGGAGTGAAGTGAAAGTGAGAAGCCGCACTTCCGCTCGGGCGCTCTTCCCTTGGTAAAACTCTAGCTGCGATAAAAATAAAGACGATGGAGATCTTTTCATACCCTTCGTAAGTGGGGGCGTGATTGTAAAATTAAAAATTTAACATATACGTATAACCCTGTAGTGACCCGTATGGCCTGCATTGTCTTGTACGAGGGTGCCCTTCGTCGACTGAAGTGGCCACGATATCACGGCAATGGCGGAGACGACCGACGCATGTAGCACCCTTAATTAGTAGGATCCCTGTCGGCATTGCGATTCTATTGTCCGGCGGCATCGTCATCAGATCTTAGATGCGTACGCAGCCAGCAGGTTTCTAAACCACGCATGCATAACATGAGACGGTAGTTAGGCAACTGGGATGGTTACCTAGCCACGTGACCTTTTTTTTCTAACTCGTATAGATACAACATGTATACAGATAGGACAATATATATGGCAGGATCTACATTCCCAGCAGTGAAAAGCCGCCCCGGTGGCCCCTGAACAGCAACAGATAGTAGCCTGGCCTGGCTGAGCCGCGGTACAGAACACGACGGGACCTGCCGCCTGCGCGGTGGCCCATGGCCGGCCGGACGCGCACCACCGTCGGCACGGCCCACCCGCGCGCCTGCGTCGATCGTCGTTTTCCAGGCGCACGTCCACGACGCCGGCCGGAGAAAGCGGAAAAGCGGCGGGACTGTGGGAGTCTCGGAAAAGAGCGACAAAAGCGCGACGCGCACCGCATTCGCATGCACCGCAGACTGTACTGCACGCTCTCTCTCGCCTCCGGCGGCCGGCCCCGCCGGCGTCCCCTCCGACTGGACGCGGCCCTAGCCGGTGGCGCCATGCGTGGCATGCTGGTGAGACCCTGCGGCGTCGACTGAGCCTTTTGCCCCCTCCCTCGGTCACCGCTTCCGATCGTCTTTTCCTCAGCGTGCAACGCCTTGGCCTGACGCGCCAGGGCAGGGTGTCCAGCTTTTATCGGCGTCGGCGTCAGTGTCAAATCGATCTCCCCATCGTTTTCGCCCAACGTACCAAGCTGTGAAGGAGATATTGTTTTGCGGCTAGCGCCGTGCGTTAATGGAAAATCATGTCACTAGCTATAAGAATTTCCCATACATATATACTCCGTAGTACGTATGTCTTTCAAGTACAGTACCATACAAAGCTCTGACGTTCGACGTAAGGTCTGATCATATGCATGCAACTCTACTCAATATCATTGGCATACGAAGCATGTCTCGCGCTATCATGGCTATGATGTCACTCGACACGTACTCGCAGATGTTTAAAGCACGGTGATGAGGGATCGTATAAAGCTGGAGCCGAAGCCTTGCTCAGACGGTCAGGTCTAGGTATAATTGGATCAGAAAGCCTGAACTAGCGTAGGCTACAAGCATATATGCACATAAATGATTCTGGTATTTATATAATTACTGTCCCATTTTTCCTTAACCAAGGAAAGATGTGTAAAAAAAGTCCACTCCTCCTCCTTGAACTCTGGGGAAAGTTCACTTTTATTCCCAAAAAATACTTTTAGTATAGAACGGAACTTAAACTCTCAGAATAGTTTATTTTCACACCTTTTCAGCCGAGTTGAGCAAATCGCTGCCGTGGAAAGAAGAAACAGTGACCCAATCAAATTGGTTTAGACTTTAGAACCAGACCAAACGCAAGCTAGCTTAGATGTCGAAGTTAATGTCAGAATGCAAAAAAAAAAACCCAGTGAAACCCTTGGATCCTTGAACTAGTCTCTCGCTTGATTTCTCTCTCTTCCAATTCACTTAAAGCATTGCATCATAAAGGCCCGCTTGCTTGCCTATAGCATCACGCCGCCTCTCTATCCTTACACTGTTGCCTTGAGTTTTTGGTCACCCATGGCAGATATTTGACTAGCTTTATTTGACTAGATATTTGACTAGCTCAACTGGGATAAAAAACTAAAAGTGAATGATTCTTAGAGTTCAAGGTTCATTTTGAACCAAATGGAAGTTCTAGGACCAAAAGTGAACTTTCACTAGAGTTCAAGAACCAAAAAGTGAACTTTCTTCTATTAAGAACAAGGTATAATTAAGCATTATGCTAACACATGTTGAATTTTCATATTTTGTTTAAACATATTTTTGTATTGTATCTTATTTCTACTACATTTTGTATTGTGTACTATCACATGTCTCTACTTCAACTCTGTACTTCATCACATGTTTTTGGTGCACTTTTACTACTACGCCATGCATGCATCTTGGTAAGCCCATGCATGTCTCTACAGTGCGCATGCATGTAGATAAATTATAAGGAGCGGACGTTCGGATTTCAGAACATGGAGAGAACGAGTTTTGCAAGCAACGGTGGATGACAACTTCCGGGAGTTCACATTACCACGTGGCGACTCCTGACTGGTCCCCTTTTAGAAGAGAGAACGATTAGATTTTAAAACATGTATCAAACAAGTTGCCAACCGTTGAATTTTGGTTGCGACGGTGGATGGCAGCTGCCAGAATCTCATATTGCCATGCTGCAACACCTGACTGGTCCGCTCCACGAAAAGTTCACTCAATGTTGGTGTACCTATTCTACTTTTTTTTTTCAAATTAGTTGGAAGAGTTAGTTTCGCGCACCACCTTTCAAGTTGTTGATACATAGGTTCTAGTTGGTGTCAATGTGAACTCTTATTGCCAATAATGTAAAAGTATAAACGATGACTCACATGACATGGCATAACCATATATCCGAGGGCATCCGCAATGCATGAAAACCCTGTTCATAGGGAACCTTAAACATCGATCTTATACATATAGAGGAACTTAAGGTTGACCTTAATCTTATGAATGCACAAAAGTAATAAGGAAATCATGATTAACACGATTCTCTCCTTGGAGATAATGTCAACAAATCACGTTGGGTCCTAACAGATAGCATTTGAACAAGTTATTGGGGTCCCAACTTGTAGCAAAAGACGACCTTAAATATTAAAAACGCCTTAACTATTTGTAACTAATTTTGTGAATATTTGTTAGAATTCACATTTAGGGCGCTTTCGTAAGACGCGGCCGGGCTACAAATAGTAACTTCCACGTGTTAGTAAAGCATATGAATCATATTGAAATCCTATGGTATTAAGTTTGCTAGATTCTGTTGGTCTTCTACGCTAACTAGCTTAGACGTAGTGGTCATGAATGACAAGAACCTAATGATAAAGCCGCTAATTCAAATATAAGTGAAGTACAAACTACTCTTGCATGCTGACAGCCAATAATAATCACAGTATGAAACTGATAACTTCTGACAATGCATGTTTTAATTAGGCAACCCAAACATGTTAAAACAACATCTCAAACTCACACGCTAAATCAGAAAAGCCCACATCCATGGGTATGCAACTATGCATGCAGGATGGCGTATATGCACAAGAATAACAAAGTCAACAACTAATTAAGCTTTCCCTTGCGGACGCAACGGGAATAACTCCAGGGTGACATCATCGTCGGTGCGGTGGACGGCCACCTCTGTCGTCGCCGCATCACCTTGCACGTCACCCCACGAGGTGCGCCGCCGCTTGCAGCTCGTCATGTCGTCACATGCTTCCTTGGTTACCTTAGTCGTGATTTCCGGCAGGGAGGGGGAGTCGAGGGTGCTGAGGGTGAGGAGTGCGGCGCGCTTCTGCTTCTGGCGTTCCCTGGCCTTGTGGTTCTGGAACCAGTAGAAGACGTTCTTCCCCTCGATCCGGCCGTGCTTCCCGAGCTCCTCCGTGATGCGCTCGATCTGGGCCGCGTTCGGCGTGCGCATCCCGCCGCGGTACAGCGCCTCCAGCACCTTGATCTGCTCCGCCGACGGGTTCCACCTCGTCGTCCCACCCACCGGCACTTGCACCTGCATATTTTGCATGATTAGTTCAAATAGCATTTCACGCGGCTAGCTAGCTACTCCATCACTGCTTTAGTAGAACTATAGTTAGGTGCGTACGGTATGATTTCTGACGGTGCAGCTGAGCAGCTTGGTGGCATTTCTGACCCGGCCGAAGACGTCGGCTGTCGGCGGGGCGATCATCGTCTTCGGCTGATCCGGGAGCGAGATCTTGGGCGCAAGCGGGCGGAGGCATCGGAAGGCGAAAGGGAGCAATGTCGAGGAAGGGCAGGGAGGGGAGGTGGATGGAGCTGTTGGAGACGAAGAGGCCGAGGCCGCTTTGTCCAGGTAGGCCACATGCAAATGGTGAACCCTCATGTTGGAGTATAGTTTAGTCCAAAGTTCGTACTGGAAATGGATCGAAGATTTGCTTGGGCTAGGGCTACGCACAGAGATCTAACAACGTCCTCGCGTTGTTATATATGGGGAGACCGGACAGGCCGGAGCCGGTAAAGGTGGCCAGGGTTTGAGTGCTTGTGTGAGATCGAGGCAACAGTCGAAAGGCGGCGCTTTTCATGGGGAGCGCGACAGGGAATGTGGAGATTGGTGATGAAAGGCGTCAGCATTCGTAATCATCAGAGACACGGAATGCAGGCGCTGTAAAAAAGGTGAAACTCTCGGATGGAGCTCTCTTTTCACCTTTCTTGTCGAAATCCATCGCGACCGATTGACAAGGAATATATGAGATATTACTAGTTTTGCTTTCTTTAGGTTTGCTTGCCTGGGAAGTAAGTTAATCTGAGGCAAGACAACAACAACAACTCGAGATATCGGTTTCACTAAACCTAAGTTGGGTGAGATTTTCTTATGTTCAACACTACTCCCTCTACAATGCCATGTCTCAACATTGAGATTCAAGGAGGGGCGGTGAAAAGAATCAAGTTTAGATCAAATGGCTCGTATAATAACTTTTATCAGTTGAGTTAGGTGTACACATACACCCTCGAGATATAAATCCGTATTAGAGCAAGTGTAGGAGAGGTTCTAACGTTATACACTACTAGTATGACGTAGGTCATTCTTCACTGCAAGCTGTATGCATATAACCATTTCAATTCAAGCTGAAAGAAAAAAGGCCCTGCATTATATATCAATTAAAATTACCTTACTTTCCAGGCATATATCAATTCAAAAACCTTGACTCCAACATTCTCCTTCACATTTATGCCATTTTGTAGTTTTGATATGGTAAATAGAAAGTGAGGGCAAGCGTGACTCACTAGTACAGAAAATAGCCATTTAAGCCTCTTTCACTGCATACCTTTCGCAAAATCGTACGCAATGCAACATCACGTGACACGCGTATCCTTTAGAAAACACCCAGTGCGGTGTTGGAGAATCACAAATGGAAATATAAAACTGTATGTGATGGAATCAAACACGATTTTGCAAATAAAAAGGGTGATGTACGAGTCAATCACACACCATTTCAAAATAATTATTGTGTGAGCGATGTACCATAAAAAAAGTTCATCATAATGTTTCCATTTTTTGCACAAGGATGACTTGTACCATACTCATGCCAAGGTGTTTTCCTGTTTTTAATTTTTTAATATTTTACATTTTCTAAATGCCAAAAATAGGGTATATTTTTCTTTGAAAAAGGGTGTGTGATGTACTATCTCCGTTCCGATAAATAAGATTATAAATTTAGTCAAAGTTGACCAAATATTTAAAAAATATGAACATCCACAACATACAACAAATATGCAGTGAAAATATATGTTACGATGCATCTACTAATATCGATATGGTATCGTAAATATTCATATTTCTATCTATAACATTGTTCAAACTAAGAGGATGTTGACATTTAACTAAATTTATACGCATTATTTATTTGAACAGAGGTAGTATGAGTGTATGAGGCAACCACAAAGTTTTAAAATAAAATTGTGTGTGCTGCACAATATTTTTTCCATCCTTATCCAAATGGTGTTTTCACGTTTTTGCACAAAGGTGCCTTCTACCATATTAAACCATATTCCAAATTGTGTTTCATGTTCTTTTTACAAAAAAAAGTTTTCTAATTGTCAAAACTATCATTTTTCTGAAGCAAGTGCAAGGAATATGTTGCAAACGGAACAACTCCAATTTTCACACAAATTAACTCGACAACATTTGATGGACAATTCCCAACTCTTTTTGTTTTTTCAAGCTTTCTAGCTACTTTCACCCATGTAAATGACTTTATGATGATTTCATGAAAGTAATTGAAATATCAACTACATATTTTCTATAAGTTATTTAAAGGTACCCAAGTAGTCAATATAGTGAAGAAACACATGAATATTTTGAAAGATTCAACCCCTTGCAATGAATAGCCAGTTTTGAAGAAAAAAAATTTAAAGAAAAGGAAGAAAGATTCAAAAATACAATCCTTATCTATGGCGTTCCTTTATGTGTATTAGTTACTACATTCGTCTTGTGTTCTTGCAGATATCACAGGAACAAAAAAAAAGATGCAAAATGGAGCCACTCCAATTTTCACACAAACTAGAGTATATTGGATGGGTAGTTCCTAAATACTATAATTTTTAAGCATTATAGCTACTCTATTTGCGCATTAAACTTCCATTATGTTGATTTCCCAAGAGTAATTCAAATTTTAAGTACAAGTACGAAATAGTTTGATCCTATTTAAAAAAAACGTTTGAAGATACACAAATTGTCATTGTATAAAAAAGCAAGAGATTTAAAAGATTCAACCCCTTTCCAAAAATCGGCCATTTAAACCATGTTTTTATAAATTTAAGGAAATTTCGAAAATATTAATCCTTCTGCATGAAGTTATTTTTATGTGTACTAGTCGCATGGTTAAATATAAACTTGGAATATAACGATTATTTTTTAAAAAGACAAAAGGCCTACCATCTATAGATATTCCTGTGTTTCAACCTAAAATACCAAGTTCATGACCATATTCATGGTCTACTTATAAGAGGTGCCTATATTTGTCACAAAGATGCATCTTGTTATCGCAGAAAAAATGCAAAAGGGAGTTTCCAACTATTTTGTACAACAAATCATTTTTCATTTCCAAGTTGCAAAATGATATTTTTTTGAAGTAAAAATATATTAATATGGCTCAAAATGGTACCGCTACATATTTGACACAAACTAGACCATAATGAATGAATAAAACCAAATTATTTTAATTAACCACACTGATTTCATGTAATGATCTGTCTACACAAACTTGAACATACGATTTAACAAAAAGAACATAATTAGGACATGAAGACTAATATAGATACTGTAAAATAATAAAAAGTAATTAGTATAAAATAAAAAGATAAATATAAAAGATAAAGGAAACAAAAGGAAATTGGTCCATCAACCTAACTACAAACCCTAGCTATATATATCCACTCCCTTCCAGGAGGACCCACCCCACCACACGATGTACGAAAAATATTAACATCTAGAATACCGATTTAACGCCATTAGATTCACCCTGATGTATATTTTTACATGGTATACATTTTGTATCATATTAGGCAATTTTATCAATAAACTTGGTCAAACTTTAATTCGTTTTAATTTTGAATAAACTCATATGCATTACATCGTGGCAAGGATGAAGTATATGTTTTAAAACTGATGGAATTTTCTTTTTCCTAACTGGGAACCTATTTTGTGTTTCATATTTTCACAATTTTTATAAACTATCATTCCCTTTTCTTGTATACTAGTCTTCTAGGTGTATGAAACCACTGTCACATAATCTATCAGACAACTTTGAGTTAGGTTCATGAGGAAGAATTTTTTTAAGTGTTGTAATGCTTGGATTAAGTATTCCCGTTTTTTAGTTAGACACCAACAGAACACTCGATTAATAGTTGAGGGACCAAAAACATACTTCATGCAATAGGTTTGTATGTTCATAGACGCAATCATACACACATACAACTGCCATTAAAATGTACTATAACGAGTTTTTATATGATATTTATGTTGTATTTTATTGGTTTTTATGCATGTGTAGGTATATTCTCAAGTTGATCCAAGTGTAAACCAGAGCTTTCACTGCGAATGTTCACTCAATATTCAGGACGATGTATGCGCTGTCCAATAGGTTAAACGGTCGTGATTCAAGCACTCAAGGTAATCTTGCTCACGTGTGGTGCCAACGTGACACATATGTGCCGGCACTCCATAGCATGGTATAAAAGCTTTTAGGTCAAAGTTTATTAGTACCAACCTGTTTTTTATATTTAATCCCTCCATTAGGGTTTACAAGGATCACATGTATATAATCACTTTGACAACATATATGACTTATATGTCATAAAGTGTAATATGGGAATTACATTAAAAATGTTTCTAGTGATATAATTTTTGTTGCATATATATATTGTAACTCAGCTTTTATTGAGAATATTGATCGTCAAATTCTCATTAAGCACGTGTAGGTATATTATTTAGTTGATCCAAGTATGGAGCGGTTTTCTTCAGTGCGAACATTTACTCCATATTTCTTCAGCAAGATGGTGTTATGCACTGCCCAATAGGCAGGGACGAAGCTGGAAAAAAAGTGGTATTGGGGCATATGTATATGCTCTCCATTTAATTGGTGTCATACTCTACGAATGAACACTAGTTGATGCTAATTAGCGAAGGATTTCATTACTTTCACTGGGTCAGCGGACCCAGTGCTCCTACGATAGCTCCATCCCTGCTAATAGGTTGAACAATGTGATCTCATTCATGTGTGAAGGAAAACGTGTTACGCGTAGGTGTCGTCACTCCATAGCACTGCATAAAAGTTTCCAGGTTCAAGTTACTTACGTCAAGTAGTTTTTGCAATTTTAATCCCTCCTTTAGGATTTACAAGGCTCACATGCATATAATCATTTTGACAAAAAAATAGGACTTAAATGTCATAAGTAGTATAATATTGGAATTACATTAAAAATATATTTCTAATGATATAGTTTTTGTCACATTTATATATAGTAACTCAGGTTTTATTGATCAAATTGATCGTCAAAGTTATCATTAAGTGTGTGTGGTTGTCATAAACCCGGATGGAGAAAGTACAACTTTTTGCTCGAGGGGAGAGAGTAGAAATTAGAACCGATCGATCTGAGTTTTTCTTCACTTTTTTAAAGGTAAGTTGAGCTGATGTGAGTTAATTAGTATTCATGGCACAAATAACCTAGCCAGTGGTGGAGTATAATTCAAATTTTTTGTATGGTGAAAGCAAAACACATATACTATGCTATTGCTTAACTATGGCCATGCAGAGAGAGAGAGAGGGGGAAACTGCTCCCCACCCCTCCCCATATAAGGATGTAATGTAAGACATGTTTGACTTAAATTTATCTAACAAAATATGAAAAATTCAATTCATCCTAGCACAATAATCAAGGTAATAAATTTAAACAACATGAAATAGTTGTCTATTTGACCAAATTTTGTATTTTAGGCTAACTCGTATATATTCAATTCTATATTCCTTAATATAAAACCCAAAACTCATGTGGCTCATTCTTTCATATCAAAGGGTGGTACACAAGTTTACTCTTATGTTGTTATTTTGGTGGGAGTTGGACCAGAAACTCAATTTGGAGCTCAATCTACACATAGCTCATTCGAAAGAAATTAAACAAAAAATGATGTTTCAAAGTTTCTTATTCTGGAAAAATCTGATTGTAGGTAAGTATGTATCCTACAAACGTGTAAATTTTTAATACAAAATTCATTGTACTATGGGTTACAAAATATTAAAAATTCTGACAGTTTTGGGGATTTTGAAAATGTCTACTATTCACTATTCTCATATCTATATTATTGTCATTATTGTGTAGACCAGAGCATATTGTATTTATTATTTAAAAATTACATAGTTGTAATAAATACCCCCAACTACATCCATGCATATTTATTTTCTGTTTTTTCTTTTTTAAAAACCTCAAAATACGGATTTTTTCAGAAAATACGATCTCTCTATAGTCCATCCTCGCAAATGCCGTACTCGAGTTACAGATTTTTATAATGGAGACTCTTCTGTTCTATGAGTGACATAGGCATCCCCAATGGGCCTGCCGGAGAAGGTACCCGGGGTTTACCGAAGGCCCACGACCCAAAGATTTATGAAGCCCAGTTAAGAAATAGTTTGGAAACATAGAGTTGTAATAGGAATAAGGACTTGTAAATCTACGGGTGGAACTCAGAGAGTCTCCCAAAACATGTAACCGTGTGTAATACGAAACCCTCGACTCCGCCTCCTATATAAGGGGGAGTCGAGGGACGAAGAAAGCATCGATTCATTGTCAACACAACCCTAATTTTCTAGTCGTCGAGTACTTTTCGGCTAAAACCCTCGAGATCTACTTGCCCTCTACTTCCACTACGATCCGTAGGCATTGACAAGTTAATCCCTTGTCAATTGGCGCCGTCTGTGGGAATTAGAGGCGACAAGGAGCTGATCTCGATGGCACGTTCAAGATCGTCAACTTCTTCGGTAGCAAGCAACGCGATGGATAAAGGTAAACGGATCGAAACTGATCTAGTCGCTTTTGTTCCTCACCCGCCCTCCTGTTTGGATGCATATGCGTATCTGGAGGAGCCTATGGAGATGACGTTCGGAAGGTTCTACTTCCGTGTCGAGAAAGAAGGATCGTATCGTCTCGAGGTTCCGATTTCGTCGGGATTGTCGGCGGTCGATTCCGATTTTTCGGATTCCTCGTCATCGATCGAGACAGGTGATGAAGAGATTTCACCGCCACGCTTCATCAACACTATGGCAAGTGAAAAGCTCACCAAGATCTTCAGCGACATGTCCTTCGAGTCGTCTGCGGACTCCAATATAAGCAGCGACTCTGACAGCATCGACAGCTTCGGCTTCATCGACAGATCCACTATTGTTGGAGAGGTCTTCACCGATCTATATAACGGTGTCACCAATCTCGACAAAAGTCAAAAATCAAAATACCATCAGATCTATGCAATCGGAGATACAAGCCGACCTCAGGAGGAGACATCTGAGAACTTCGACAATGCGGGAAATCCGTACGTCGACCCCGCTGATCTTACGCGAGGTTTGGGAACCAAATACGTTGGGCCTGGAACGCGAGAGAAGGTGCAATTTCCGCAGGCAGTATGGGACAGAGTTGCAAGAGCCATTGACGGCACAGAGCCAATGAATGTAACCGCGACAGCTGAAGAGTTACAAGCATATCAATATAGACTCGCCCGTGCCAGACGGCAACTCGAAAAACAGAAAATCGAGCTGGATAGGAGACAAGCCGCGGCTTCTGCGTCAAGCAGGCGAAGAGCAGAGTTGAGCGGACAATCAGGTACTTCGGGAAGCAGTCATAGAGAAGCTCGAAATAGGGCAAGATCTCGACTACAAAATATACCTGAGGCTGAGAGGGAGAACCTAGTTCAAAACCTCGACATGTCCTTTATGTCAATAGATACAAGGGGAAATATTATTCCCAAAACACAAGAGGCTGGATATATGGCGACACAAGCTTTCATCTTGGCGTCCAGACCACCTCCCGGAGATCCAAGGGAAGCACTGTAAAACATGGCCATGGCAGGAGTTGGAGCCATGGGAACAGCGTTCGTAAGCACGCCTCCCAAAGGTTCTGCAAGGCAAAAGAGCCCGCGAGAACGAGTGGGGCAAGAGACGCAGTAACTCAAGCAAGGGTGGACAGAGCGCGACAGGAAAGAATGGAACGTCGGCATTCACCAGAGGATGATGAGGATATGTTTGGGCTCCCGTGCTTTACGAGACGAGTCCGCAAAACTCGAGTTCCATCAGGATTTAAACTACCCGATAATTACAAAAAATTCGACGGTCTGCAAGATCCTGAGGACTGGCTAGTTGATTATCTCGAGACGGTGAAGCTGATGGGTGGAACTAGGGCAACAGCCATGCAGAGTATTCAAGTACACTTGAGTGGTACCGCACGATCGTGGATAAAGAAGCTGTCTCCTGGGTCTGTCGACAGCTGGGAAAGTTTTGAGGATATCTTTGTGAAGAATTTCCGATCCACGTGCAAGAAACCCGCATCATTGGAGCAGTTGAGGGCTTGCAGGCAGAAATACGATGAATCAATGAGGACGTATATCCAGAGGTGGAACATCATCAAAAACTCAGCAGAGAATATATCTGACGAGAGGACAATAGATGTATTTGTTGCTGGCATTAGAAGGAGAGACTTTGTTGAGGATTTGGGGAGAACCAACCCAAAAACAATATCAGCGCTCATGGAAATAGCGAATCGGTGGGCGGATGGAGAAGATGATGTTCACAATAAACGGCACATGTCGCCTGAGGAAGACCGCAACCGAAACTTTCAAAATAGACGACGATTCCCTCGACAGTTTTCAGATTACGATGCTCCCGGCCAAATATCGGCTGGATTTCGAGGAAGCAGTGAAGGAAACAATCGAGATGATTATCAAAAAAGTGGCGAGCAGCGCAGTGACTACAAGGATGGTTCCCGTCCCAGTAGACAAAATAATGGACCAAGGTTTCAGAGACCGTATGTATCACCCGAGGACCTCTTTAACGGACCATGCCAAATGCACTTTTACCTCGACAACAATGTAAAGAGACAGTTAGGACATCTGCAGAAGGACTGTCGAACTTTTCAGGCAATGCAGAGATTTGCAGGGCACGCCAACACGCAAGCAATGAATAGAAACCCCCAGGGGCCAAGGAGCGAGATCCACCTTCTGCCTCCACCCGCAATTACAGATGCGAATCGACACCAGTTGCAGTTAGTGGCAGCTCCCAAACCAGGACCTTATATCGACACCAGTGGTGCAGTCTCGATGATTCAGAAAGGCAGGCCATCCAATAGAGCTCAGAAAGTAATATCGCGGCAAGTTTTTATGGCAGAAAAGATGCCTCCACCAACAATAGAGTACCTAAACTGGTCAGGACAAGATATCGGCTTCACTATAGCTGACCACCCACAACAAGTTCCATGACCAGGACAGTCTGCTTTGATTTTACCCACGGTTATCGCAGGATTCAACGTTTCACGAATATTTATTGATGGTGGAAGCAGTTTAAACCTCATGTATGCAGATACATTGAGGAAGATGAATATATCTCTGGCAAATCTATTACCAACGGACACACATTTCCATGGTATCACACCGGAGAAGCCAACTTACCCACTGGGAAGGATCAACCTCGACGTTCAGTTTGGAACCCGCGAAAATTACAGGATAGAGAGGTTGGAGTTTGAGGTCGTGGATTTCCCATCACAATATCACGCTTTGTTGGGACGACCAGCTTACGCCAGGTTTATGGCAGTGCCACACTATACATATTTTCTATGGAGAATCCCTGGACCTAAGGGACCGATCACAGTAAAGGGAAGTTTCGCGTTAGCTGATAAGTGCGACAAGGATTTTCATCGACTGTCAGAAACTTTCGGGATGCAAGCAGAGTACATGGTGTCATGGCTAACAACTGACTACGATGTGTTGCCAGATACAGGGAGGCCGCTCAGGGAACCAACCTTTGACACCACTAAGGATTCCAAGGAAGTGCAGATCCACACACATCCCATGAAAACGACATCTATTGCAACAAACATGGACCTCGCATAGGACAGCTGATACGTCTCAAACGTATCTATAATTTTTTATGTTCCATGCTACTTTTATAATGATACTCACATGTTTTATACACACTTTATGTCATATTTATGCATTTTCTGGCACTAACCTATTGACAAGATGCCGAAGAGCCGATTCTGTTGTTTCGCTGTTTTTGGTTTCAGAAATCCTACAAAGGAAATATTCTCGGAATTGGACGAAATCAACGCCCAGGGTCTTGTTTTTCCACGAAGCTTCCAGAAGACCGAAAAGATCACGAAGTGGGGCCACGAGGCGCCGCCACACCAGGGCCGCGCGGCCAAGGGGGGCCCGCGCCGCCCTGGCGTGTGGGGCCCTCGTGTCGCCCCCTGACCTACCTGACATAGGCATCCCCAATGGGCCTGCCAATGATAGTACCCGGGGTTTACTGAAGGCCCAATACCCGAAGAATAAGAAGACTCGGAAGCCCAAAGATGCTGTTAAGGATAGCTAGAGTTGTAATGAGAAGTGTTGTATGTAATCTTGCGGGACTAGTTAGAAACCTTCCCGGACTCTGTAACTTGTACAATACGAATCCCTCGGCTCCGCCTCATATATAAGGGGGAGTCGAGGGACGAAAAAGATCATCGAATCATTGTTGAGCAAACCCTAGTTTTATTTCGTCGAGTATTATTCGGCTGATAACCTTCGAGATCTACTTGCCCTCTACATTACACGAAACCCTAGTCTACTATTCGTAGGCATTGACAAGTTAATACCTTGTCAATTGGCACCGTCTGTGGGATCTAGAGGCGACAAGGAGCTGATCTCGATGGCACGTTCAGGATCGTCGACTTCATCGGCAGCAAGCAACATCTTGGACAGAGGTAAACAGATCGAAACTGGTCTCGTTGATTTTGTGCCTCGCCCGCCCTCCCGTTTGGATGCATATACATATCCGGAGGAGCCCATGGAGATGACATTCGGGAGGTTCCACTTTCGCGTCGGGAAGGAAGGAAGTTATCGTCTCGAAATTCCGACCTTACCGACGTTTTCTGTGGAACATACTGAATCTTCGAGCTCGGTATCATCGGTCGAGTCAGGCGACGAAGAAACATCTTCGCCACGCTTCGTCAGCATCAAGGCAAGCGAAAAACTCGCCAAGATCTTCAGCGACATGTCTTTCGAGTCGTCTGTGGACTCCTATATAAGCAGCGATTCTGAAAGCGTCGACAGCTTCGACTTCATCGACAAATCTATCACCATTGGAAAGGTCTTCACCAATCTCTATGATGGTGTCACCGAATCCAGCAAGGCGCAGAATTCTAACTATCACCAAATCTACGTCATCGGAGAAGCAAGTCGTGAACAGGAGCAAACATCGGAGGCTTTCGACGATGTGGGAAATCCATACGTCGATCCCTCTGATTTAAGGCGAGTGTTAGGCAACAAATACGTCGGGCCTACACCGCGTCTGAGAGTTCAGTTGCCGCAAGCAGCGTGGGACAGAGCCGCAAGAGCTATGGATGGTTCAGAACCAATGGCGACAACCGCCACGGTCGAGGAATTGCAGGCATACCAATATAGACTTGCTCGAGCTGGAAGGGAATTAGAAAAACAAACAGAGGTTCTGAACAAAAGAAGGGAGGCAGCTTCCGCGTCAAGCAGGCGAAGGGCAGACCTCAGTCGACATTCAGGAACTTCGGGAGATAGTCACAGAGAAGCTCGGAATAGGGCAAGGTCAAGGTTGCAAAACATACCTGAAGCAGAAAGAGAGAATCTAGTTCAAAACCTCGACATGTCCTTTATGTCGATAGACACAAGAGAAAACATTATTCCCAAAACACCGGAAGCTGGGTACATGGAGACACAAGCTTATATCCTCGCATCGAGGCCACCTCCTGGAGATCCAAGGGAAGCATTGTACAACATGGCTATGGCAGGTGTTGGAGCCATGGGAACAGCGTTTGCATCAACGCCTCCCGAAGGATCAGCAAGGCAAAATAGTCCACGACATGCGGTTGCAGTAGCAGCTCCCGAGAGAACAGGCGACGCAAGGGACGCAGAAACCCAGGCAAGGGTAGACAGGGCACGACAACAGAGAAGGGAACATCGACACTCTCCAGACCTAGCTGAGGAGGATATGTGCGGATTACCATGCTTTACTAGAAGGGTCCGAAAAACTCGGGTACCTTCAGGGTTTAAGCTACCCGATAATTTCAAAAAATTCGACGGATTGCAGGATCCTGAAGATTGGCTGGTAGATTACCTCGAGACAGTGAAACTAATTGGCGGCACAAGGGCAACAGCAATGCAGAGCATTCAAGTGCACTTGAGTGGAGCCGCAAGATCTTGGATAAAGAAGCTTCCAGTAGGTTCCATCGACAACTGGACTGATTTCGAGGAAATATTCATCAAGAATTTCCGGTCTACCTGTAAAAAACCTGTGACACTCGAGGAGTTGAGGTCATGCCGACAGAAACATGATGAATCAATGAGGAAGTATATCCAAAGATGGAATATTATCAAAAACTCAGCAGAAAACATATCTGACGAGAGAGCCATAGACGCGTTCGTTGCAGGAGTTCGGCGAGGAGATTTCGTGGAGGATCTGGGAAGAACCAACCCAAGAACAGTATCAGCGTTGATGGAGATAGCAAACAAGTGGGCATATGGTGAAGACGCTGTGCACAATAAGCGACACAGGTCACCAGAAGAGGACCGCAGCCGAAACTATCAGGGCAGGCGACGATTCTCTCGATTCTCGAGTTATGATCCACCTGGTCAAATTTCGGCTGGGTTTCGATCGGGTGCTGGAGGAAGCAACAGAGACAATTACCAACGAAGCAGTGAGCAGCGAAGTGACAACAGAGATGACCCACGAAATAATAGACCAAACAATGGACCTAGGAGGCCCTTTGTGACCCCTGAGGATATGATGAACGGCCCATGCCAGATGCACTTCTTTGTCGACAACAACGGAGTAAGGCAGTCAGGACATTTACAGAAGGACTGTCGAAATTTTCAAGCAATGATGAGGGTTGCCGCACAATCCCACGCTCAGGCAGCAAGTCGAAACCCCCAAGGACCTAGGAGTGAGATCCACCTACCACCTCCTCCTGCAATTACGGAAGAAAATCGGCACCAGCTCAGAATTGCGGCAGCACCAGCACCACCACCATATGTTGATCCCAACTCACATGGAGCGGTCTCGATGATTCAGAAAGGAAGACCATCCAATAGAGCTCAGAAGGTAATCTCGCGACAGGTGTTCATGGCAGAGAAGATGCCCCCACCAACAGTCGAGTATCTCAATTGGTCGGGACAAGACATCGGTTTCACAATTGCGGATCACCCGCAGCAAGTTCCTCGACCAGGGCAGTCAGCACTTATTTTGCCCGCAGTAATTGCCGGATTCGACGTGTCTCGAGTTTTCATCGACGGAGGAAGCAGTCTAAACCTTATGTATGCAGATACACTAAGGAAGATGAACATATCTTTGGCAAACCTCAAGCCAACGGATACACGTTTTCACGGCATCACACCAGACAAGCCAAGTTACCCATTGGGGAATATCAATCTCGACGTTCAGTTTGGTACCCGAGAAAATTACAGGATCGAGAGGCTGGAGTTCGAAGTCGTGGATTTCCCATCACAGTACCATGCTCTGTTGGGACGCCCAGCATACGCTAGGTTCATGGCAGTACCACACTACACATACCTGTTGTGGAGGATGCCTGGACCAAAGGGGCCAATCACGATTAAAGGAAGTTTTTCGCTTGCCGATAAATGCGGTAAGGATTTCCATCGACTATCAGAAACCTTCGGGATGCAAGCAGAATATATGGAGTCAAAGCTCACGACAGACTATGATGTACTACCAGATGTGGGGAGGCATAGCAAAGAGCCAACCTTCAACACAGCAAAGGATTCCAAGGAAGTGCAGATCCACCCGACAGACCCGAAGAAAACGACATCCATCGCAAATAACATGGACCTCGCATAGGAAAGCGCGCTCGTCGAGTTCCTCCGTGAGCACTGGAAAATCTTCGCATGGTGTCCAGCTGACATGCCAGGAGTACCCGTGGAACTTGCCGAGCACCACCTACACTTGGATCCAATCGCGAAACCAATCAGACAACCTTTGCGGCGTTTTTCGGAACCAAACCGCAAGGCTATGCTGTCGGAAATTAACAGACTCAGAGAAGCAGGTTTCATCAAAGAAATACATACAGAGGCCACATGGGTAGCTAACTCAGTGTTGGTGCCAAAGAAAAACACGAAGGTCCTTCGCATGTGCGTCGACTTCACGTGTCTTAATAAACACTGTCCAAAGGATCACTTTCCCCTCCCAAGGATCGATCAAATCATCGACTCCACGGCAGGATGTGAACGTCTTTCCTTCCTGGATGCTTATTCTGGTTATAACCAGATCAGATTGAAAGAAGATGATGAGGTGAAAACAGCGTTCATCACCCCTTACGGCGTGTTCTGCTATCGAACAATGCCCTTCGGGTTGAAAAACGTGGGAGCAACGTATCAGCGGATGATGCAGAAGTGCCTAGCAGAACAGATAGGGAAAAATGTACAAGTATACATCGACGATGTTGTCATAACATCCAAAAAAGGCGACACCTTAATTGAGGACCTGAAGGAAACCTTCGACAACCTCGACAAATTCTGCCTTAAGCTGAACCCGACAAAGTGTTCTTTCGGCGTTCCTGCAGGGGAACTTCTCGGGTTCCTAGTATCAGCAAGAGGGATTGAAGCAAACCCCGAGAAAATACAGGCCATAGTAACAATGAGGAAGCCAACAAAGTTGAAAGAAGTACATCAGCTAACCGGGCGAGTCGCAGCTTTAAGCAGATTCATCGCCAGGTTGGGAGAAAAGGCGTTACCATTTTACGCCTTGATCAAACAGGGAGATAAGTTCCAATGGAACGAAGAAGCAGACGGAGCTTTTGAGGACCTCAAGCGCAAAATCTCAACACCACCAATCTTGGTAGCGCCAAAAGAGAAGGAGCCTCTGTTGCTATATATCGCGGCCACACCTCAGGTGGTGAGCACGGTACTTGTAGTCGAAAGGGAGGAAGAAGGAAAACTCCACGGAGTGCAGAGGCCAGTATACTTCGTCAGCGAAGTTTTATCGCCTTCAAAACAAAGGTACCCTCAGTACCAAAAGCTAGCATATGGAGTGTTCACAATAGCACGAAAATTGCGCCACTACTTTTCGGCACACCCGATCGTAGTGGTCAATGAAGCCCCCTTGTCAAATATACTAAACAATCCAGAAGCTACGGGTCGTGTCTCCCTTTGGGGAATAGAACTTTCTCCTCGGGACATCACGTATGAAAAAAGAAAAGCAATCAAGTCGCAGATTTTGCCAGACTTCATCGCAGAATGGATGGAGCTACAAAACACAGGACCACCAGATTTGTCGAGAACGTGGACCATGAACTTCGATGGATCCAAGAGATTAGAAGGAGCTGGCGCAGGGGTGATATTAATATCACCAGAAGGCGACAAATTGAAATACGTTCTGAGGATGACGTTCCCAAACGCGTCTAACAATGAGGCAGAATATGAAGCCCTCATACACGGGATGAAGATGGCGAAAGCTTGCGGCGCTACTCGACTAAAAATCTTTGGCGACTCGCAATTGGTGGCTCAACAAGTCATGAACCAGTGCGACGCAGTCAACGATAGTATGATAGCATACAAGGAAGTCTACAACGAGCTCGAGAAGCTGTTCGATGGATGCGAAGTAAATCATATCAGCAGATTGAGCAATGACGAAGCCGACGTTCTTGCAAACATCGGATCGCAATGCCTTGCAGTCCCGCCAGGCGTATTTTGGGAAGAAATAGCAGAGAGATCTACGAAGTCGACAAAACCAAAAAAGAAGGAGAAGAAACCCACGGGGGCTACCAAGGAAGAGCAAGAGGAAGAAGAAGAGGATCAGGAATTGGTCATGATGATACAGGTACCATGGATGCAGACGTACATAGCATACATCATGAAGAAGGAAATACCCGACGATCCAGTTGAAGCAAGGCGAGTTATTAGACGATCAAAAGCTTTTACTGTGGTCAAAGGGGAGCTATACAAGTGAAGTATTTCGGGAGTACTACAAAGGTGCGTCACACCCGAGGAAGGAAGGATGATCTTGAAGGATGTACACGAAGGAATTTGCGGTCACCACGCGAGTAGCCGAGCTATTGCCGCAAAAGTCTTTCGAGCTGGATTTTACTGGTTGACAGCGATAGAGGATGCAAAGGAGATAGTACGAACCTGTGATGCGTGCCAGAGGTTTGCCGCAAAACCTCACTCCCCAGCAGCAGAGCTGATGCCAATACCTTTGTCCTGGCCCTTTGCTCAATGGGGCCTCGATATGGTGGGCAAGCTACACAAGTCTTGGCCAGGAGGGAAGGAGTATATGTTGGTAGCTGTTGACAAATTTACAAACTGGATAGAAGCGAAGCCGATAAACTCACCAGACGGGGCATCTGCAGTCAAATTCGTAAAAAGTCTCGTCTTTAGGTTTGGAGTGCCTCACAGCATCGTCACGGATAACGGCAGTAACTTCACATCCAATGAGTTCAAAGACTATTGCGAAGAAGTGGGTATCAAGCTAAACTTTGCGTCGGTTGCACACCCGCAAACCAACGTTCAAGTCGAGAAAGCCAATGGAATAATCTGCAACGGCATCAAGAAATGCTTACTAGGGCCACTGGAGAAAGCTCGATACACCTGGCCAGAGGAGCTGCCCAGTGTATTATGGAGCATACGAACAACACCAAACACAGCGACACAAGAAACCCCGTTCTTCTTGGTCCATGGAGCGGAAGCGATGTTACCAATTGAGGTAGAGCACGATTCTCCACGAGTCGTAGAATATGATGAGGAGGTGTCGAGAAAAGCGCTAGAAGATGACGTCGATGCACTCGACGAGGCTAGAGATGAAGTACTCTCTCGAGTAACCAAATATCAGCAGGACCTGAAGAATTATCATAGTCGACGCTTACGACCAAGATCCTTTCAGGTGGGAGATCTAGTCCTTCGGCTCACGCAGAAAAGCCATGAAAAGATCGAGTCACCATGGCTTGGGCCTTACATCGTCACAGAAGTAATCGAAGGAGGAGCATACAGGATAAAGGACAAAAAGGCAGGGGTGGAGGAGCCAAATCCCTGGAACGTGGCGCAACTCAGGCGGTTCTACGCCTAGAGTCGAAATATAGTCCTTGTAAAACTTCAATGTACTGAAACGCCCGCGAGTTTTCAGACGCACTCTTTTCCTTTTTCGGGGCACCGAGTGGGGCCGGGAAAGGTTTTTAATGAGGCGGGCTCGCGGTGCTGCAATATAGTAAAGATAGTGGAGATATACATTTCTTCGGCAGGCTCGGGGGCTTAGGCCTCAGACTTGCAAAACATATTCCCGACAATATCTCGCCTTGGTATAAAATACCCCGCGAAACAAACAAAAATGCAAAATAGCAATCATGCGAGACACGGGGGTTCGTACCCGCAAACATAGTACAGTTAACATGGTTTAGTCGCCTTGGTATTAAACACCTCGCGAGTCAATAAAAATTATCGACAAAAAGCTTGAGAGCTGAGACTCGCCAAAACTACACATCGAATAAATGCCTTGGTTAAAAAACCTCACAATACACAAGTACAGAAAATAGGCACCGACACGCTCGGGGGCTGGGCAAATATAGAAACAGGATGATCGCTTTACAATACAATCACAATCGTGGTTTACAAAGAAAAGTTGTCTACTAAAGGAGAAAAATTAGTCACGGTTCAATATGTTATCAATAGTAATCCTGCCTTCTTCGGGAGCAGCGCCAAGAAAGTCAGCATAATGACCATCTGCAAAAAAGTCGGCGTCCATCCGAAGGAGATCCTCAATCATCTCTTCGGCTACAGGCGAAACCTTCGTATTAATTCTGTCGACGCCAACTCTTCGACGCCTTACCCTCTCATGAACTTTTGCAACAACTTGGGTCAGGTCAAGCTTTGAGTGGCATATCTGAAGCATGATAAGAGCAAACCTGGCGCCAGCAACTAGTTGAGCTTTGACAAAACCATGGATCTTGTAGGGATCGTTAAATCTCTCCATTAGCTCAGGAAGAGTTTGCGGCTGAACGTTCCGAGGAAACATGGAGTTATAAACCATCGACAAGGTCCCGGTACAGAAGTCGAGGAAGTCACGAGTTTGAGAGGTGCGATCCTGAAATCTGACAATCTGTCGGGTCTTCTCTGGGGTGGCCCAGAATAGAGAACCATGGTCAAGGGCAAGGTTAACAAGGAAGTTTGTCCTAGTATTTACCCTCTCTTCTTCGGCCGCAGCATCAATAAAGGAACCTGTTAAGCAACGGTGCAGAAATTTTTAAGAGACGCAGCAAAAGGATGGAAAGTGTCGAAGTTTCACACAAAAGATGTGACAAGCGTACCAGACATATCCGCACTGGTTTCATTCATTAACTCGAGCATAAAATTGGGAGTCAGCTGATGTAGCTGAATCCCGTAGACAAAGAGAAGGCCACGAAGGAAATCGTGGATTGGGGTGGAAAGACCGCGGATGAGATGGTCGACGAAACTAACCCGGTACTCCATCGGCGAAGAAGGATAGCTCTCTTCACTGGGAAAGCGAATGGCGCCTTCCTCCTTCGTCAGGCCCAGCCTTTTCAGCATATTGATGTCTTGGTTGGAGATTTTGGATCTCTCCCACTCGACGCCTTCTACGGCCATCTTGGACTCTGGAGTACTGTGGCGAGTAAGTCGTCCGCGTGGTGGCATCAACAGCACCGGAGGAGCGAAGCTTGTGCACAGGTGAAGCTCAGAGGAAACTTGGGCGCAATAGAAAGTTTTGACAAAGGGGAACAGAGGTGCGGCGCAAGCGAAGGTGCGAACGGAGGTGGAAGAAAGGTTTATATAGGAATTTGGCAGAGCAATACACCGTTGGATGAGGAAATCGTGCGGTGAAAAAAGATCCTGCAGATGAAGGGTAAAAAAGTAATTTTACTAGGATGGAACGAAACAGGCGCTACAGTACGTGCGCCAGGAAAAGCGGAGGACGTGTGTCCCGCACTTGCACGACGTGTCAACGTGGTGGAGACATTGGACCCACAAGGCAGAAAAATTGCGACTATTAACAACAATGACATAACTTCGCTTAAGGGAGAAAATTTCGACAAGAAAAGTAAAAGAAGATTGGCGACAGGAGAAGTTATTGAATACTTCGGGAGCCTTTGATCAAATACAAGTTTTTGCCCAAATGCTCGGGGGCTACTTTGAAAGAAATAAATTTCGAGGGTGACAATATAGAAATTGCGGGAGCCTATGATCAAACGCAAGCATTTGTTCATAGCCTCGGGGGCTACTCCCATCGGGAGCGCTGTTCGCGCACCCGAGAGATAAAAAGAAGGGAATGTTGAGAAAAGAATGACAAAATAGCGACAAGGTGCACTAGAATGTTGAGCCTACAACCAAGCACAAGTCCTTGGCTGTAGCCTCGGGGGCTACTCCCATCGGGAACGCTGTTCGCGTGCCCGATGAAAATTATCAAGAAGAAAAAGAAGAAAGAAGGAGCATATTTTGAGTTATAAAGATAACTCTACATATACTCCCATCGGGAGAGCAACACAAGTCAGAAATTGACTCGATAAAATGTGCTATTCCAACAGCCGAATAAGCACTCGACAATATATTCTCAGAACGCCAAAAGTTGCGAGTAAATTCTGAATGCCGCAAAACATTGCGAAGGTAAGACCCCAGATCCATTCTGTGCGGCGTGGCATCGCCGAAGACTGCGCTCTGCTACTTTTTTCCACATCAACAGATGTGAAGAAATATCCCAGCGGATGCGCTGTGGACTCGATAAAAATGACTGGGACTCGACAGAATGGTAAGACCTTAAGCGGCACCTGTCGAAGTTTACACCACTATCACCGAGATCA
Source organism: Lolium rigidum (assembly GCF_022539505.1). NCBI lineage: Eukaryota > Viridiplantae > Streptophyta > Magnoliopsida > Poales > Poaceae > Lolium > Lolium rigidum. Next base: position 41,677,073 of record NC_061514.1, on the reverse strand, counting down.
TGTCCAGGGACGTGATCTTGAAGTAGGTTTTTGCGGATTGCCACTAGAGCAGTTAACTAGTACCTGATCCGTCAGATGAACTAGCCCCAATTACCGTTATCCCTGTACAATATAGAAAATCATGTAAAGAAGTATGGACAAGTTAAAGTTGTCGAGTAAAAATAAACAGGGGAGATTTTCCCTGACTCTACGATTCAAACAAAATCTCGGGGGCTACTGACATAGGCATCCCCAATGGGCTTGCCAATGATAGTACCCGGGGTTTACTGAAGGCCCAATACCCGAAGAATAAGAAGACTCGGAAGCCCAAAGATGCTGTTAAGGATAGCTAGAGTTGTAATGAGAAGTGTTGTATGTAATCTTGCGGGACGAGTTAGAAACCTTCCCGGACTACGTAACTTGTACAATACGAATCCCTCGGCTCCGCCTCATATATAAGGGGAGTCGAGGGACGAAAAAGATCATCGAATCATTGTTGAGCAAACCCTAGTTTTATTTCGTCGAGTATTATTCGGCTGATAACCTTCGAGATCTACTTGCCCTCTACATTACACGAAACCCTAGTCTACTATTCGTAGGCATTGACAAGTTAATACCTTGTCACTACCCTTCCGCCTACTTAAAGCCTTCGTCGCGAATACCCCAGTACCGAGTGACATAGGCATCCCCAATGGACCTGCCGAAGGTAGTACCCGGGGTTTACTGAAGGCCCACGACCCGAAGGATAAGAAGATTCGGAAGCCCGAGATGTTATTATGGAAAGATAGAGTTGTAATAGGAAGTGTCAAATTGTAATCTTGCGGGACGGGTTAGAAACCCTCCCGGACTCTGTAAACTTGTGTATTACGAATCCCTCGGCTCCAACTTGTATATAAGGGGGAGTCGAGGGACAAAGAAAGCATCGAATCATTGTTAAGCAAACCCTAGTTTTTACATCGTCGAGTACTTTTCGGCTGAAACCTTCGAGATCTACTTGCCCTCTACACCCAACGAAACCCTAGTCTACTACTTGTAGGCATTGACAAGTTGATACCTTGTCAATTGGCGTCGTCTGTGGGATTTAGAGGCGACAAGGAGCTGATCTCGATGGCACGTTCAGAATCGTCGACTTCGTCGATAGCAAGCAACACCATGGACAAAGGTAAACAGATCGAAACTGGTCTCGTTGATTTTTTGCCTCACCCGCCCTCCCATTTGGATGCATATACGTATCTGGAGGAGCCCATGGAGATGACGTTCGGAAGGTTCCACTTTCGCGTCGGGAAGGAAGGAACGTAACGTCTCGAAATTCCGAGATTCTCGGGATTCTCAGCGGTCGATCCTGAGTCCTCAAGCTCGGCATCATCGGTCGAGTCAGGCGACGAAGAAATCTCTTCGCCACGCTTCATCGGAACCAGAGCAAGCGAAAAACTCGCCAAGATCTTCAGTGACCTGTCCTTCGAGTCGTCTGCGGACTCCAATATAAGCAGCGATTCTGACAGTGTCGATAGCTTCGACTTCATCGACAAATCCGTCACCATTGGAAAGGTCTTCACCAATCTTTATGATGGTGTCACCAAAACCAGCAAAGTGCAGAACTCAAAATATCATCAAATTTACGCCATCGGAGAAGCAAGTCGCGATCAGGAGGAAACGTCGGAGGCTTTCGACGATTTGGGAAATCCATACGTCGATCCCTCTAACCTAAGGCGAGGTTTAGGCAACAAATACGTCGGGCCTACACCACATATGAGAGTTCAACTTCCACAAGCAGCGTGGGACAGAGCCGCAAGAGCTTTGGATGGTTCAGAACCAATGGCGACAACCGCCACGACTGAAGAATTGCAGGCATACCAATATAGACTCGCTCGAGCTGGAAGGGAATTGGAAAAACAGACAGCAGCTTTGAACAGAAGAAGGGAAGCAGCTTCCGCGTCAAGCAGGCGAAGGGTGGAACTAAGTCGACATTCAGGAACTTCGGGAGATAGCCACAGAGAAGCTCGGAACAGGGCAAGGTCGAGGTTGCAAAACATACCTGAAGTAGAAAGAGAGAATCTAGTTCAAAACCTCAACATGTCCTTTATGTCAATAGACACGAGAGGGAACATCATCCCCAAAACACCGGAAGCTGGGTATATGGCGACACAAGCCTTTATCCTCGCATCTAGGCCACCTCCTGGAGATCCAGGGGAAGCATTGTATAACATGGCCATGGCAGGTGTTGGAGCCATGGGAACAACGTTTGTATCGACACCTCCCGAAGGATCAGCAAGGCAAAACAGTCCACGACCTGCTGTTGCAGCGGCAGCTCCCGAGAGAACAGGCGAAGCAAGGGACGCAGAAATTCAAGCAAGGGTAGACAGGGCACGACAACATAGAAGGGAACATCGACACTCTCCAGACATAGCCGAAGAGGATATGTGTGGGCTACCATGTTTTACAAGAAGGGTCCGAAAAACTCGGGTGCCTTCGGGGTTTAAGTTGCCTGATAATTTCAAGAAATTCGACGGACTGCAGGATCCTGAGGATTGGCTGGTAAATTACCTCGAGACGGTGAAGTTAATAGGTGGAACCAGAGCAACAGCGATGAAAAGTATCCAAGTACACCTGAGTGGAGCCGCGAGGTCTTGGATAAAAAAGCTTCCCTCAGGTTCCATCGACAGCTGGACTGACTTTGAGGACATCTTCGTCAAGAATTTCTGGTCTACTTGCAAAAAGCCTGCAACACTCGAGGAATTGAGATCATGTCGACAAAAGCATGATGAATCAATGAGGAAGTACATCCAAAGGTGGAACATCATCAAAAACTCGGCAGAAAACATATCTGACGAGAGAGCAATAGATGCGTTTGTTGCAGGAGTTCGACGAGGAGATTTCGTGGAGGACTTGGGAAGAACTAACCCAAGAACAGTATCGGCATTAATGGAAATAGCAAACAGATGGGCAGATGGCGAAGATGCTGTGCATAACAAGCGACACAGGTCACCTGAGGAGGACCGCAGTCGAAATTTTCAAAATAGACGACGATTTTCTCGATTCTCGAGTTACGATCCACCTGGCCAAATTTCGGCTGGGTTTCGGGCGAGCGCTGGAGGAAACAACAGAGATAATTACCACAGGGGCAATGAGCAGCAAGGCGATAATAGAGACGACTCCCGAAACAATAGACCAAACAATGGGCCTAGGTTTCAGAGACCTTTTGTGTCCCCCGAGGATATGATGAACGGCCTGTGTCAGATGCACTTCTATGTCGATGATACGTCTCCGACGTATCGATAATTTCTTATGTTCCATGCCACATTATTGATGTTATCTACATGTTTTATGCACACTTTATGTCATATTCGTGCATTTTCTGGAACTAACTTATTAACAAGATGCCGAAGTGCCGATTCTTTGTTTTACTGCTGTTTTTGGTTCCGAAATCCTAGTAACGAAATATTCTCGGAATTGGACGAAATCAAAGCCCAGGGGCCTATTTTTCCACGAAGCTTCCAGAAGTCCGAAGGAGAGACGAAGAGGGGCCACGGGGTGGCCAAACCCTAGGGCGGCGCGGCCCCACCCCTGGCCGCGCCGGCCTATGGTGTGGCCCCCCGTGCCGCCTCTTGACCTGCCCTTCCGCCTACAAATAGCCTCCATGACGAAACCCCCAGTACCGAGAGCCACGATACGGAAAACCTTCCAGAGACGCCGCCGCCGCCGATCCCATCTCGGGGGATCCGGGAGATCGCCTCCGGCACCCTGCCGGAGAGGGGATTCATCTCCCGGAGGACTCTACACCGCCATGGTCGCCTCCGGAGTGATGAGTGAGTAGTCTACCCCTGGACTATGGGTCCATAGCAGTAGCTAGATGGTTGTCTTCTCCCCATTGTGCTATCATTGTTGGATCTTGTGAGCTGCCTAACATGATCAAGATCATCTATCTGTAATTCTATATGTTGCGTTTGTTGGGATCCGATGAATAGAGAATACTTGTTATGTTGATTATCAAAGTTATATCTACGTGTTGTTTATGATCTTGCATGCTTTCCGTTACTAGTAGATGCTCCGGCCAAGTAGATGCTTGTAACTCCAAGAGGGAGTACTTATGCTCGATAGTGGGTTCATGCCTACATTGACACCGGGACGAGTGACGAGAAAGTTCTAAGGTTGTGTTGTCTTGTTGCCACTAGGGATAAAACATTGATGCTATGTCTAAGGATGTAGTTGTTGATTACATTACGCACCATACTTAATGCAATTGTACTGTTGCTTTGCAACTTAATGCTTGGAGGGGTTCGGATGATAACTCTGAAGGTGGACTTTTTAGGCATAGATGCGGTTGGATGGCGGTCTATGTACTTTGTCGTAATGCCCAATTAAATCTCACTATACTCATCATGATATGTATGTGCATGGTCATGCTCTCTTTATTTTTCAATTGCCCAAGCTGTAATTTGTTCACCCAACATGCTGTTCGTCTTATGGGAGAGACACCTCTAGTGAACTGTGGACCCCGGTCCAATTCTCTTTCTTGAAATACAATCTACTTGCAATACTTGTTCTCTTGTTTTCTGCAAACAATCATCTTCCACACAATACGGTTAATCCTTTGTTACAGCAAGCCGGTGAGATTGACAACCTCATCTGTTTCGTTGGGGCAAAGTACTTTGGTTATGTTGTGCGGGTTCCACGTTGGTGCGGAATCCCTGGTGTTGCGCCGCACTACATCCCGCCGCCATCAACCTTCAACGTGCTTCTTGACTCCTACTGGTTCGATTAAACCTTGGTTTCTTACGAGGAAACTTGCCGCTGTGCGCATCACACCTTCCTCTTGGGGTTCCCAACGGACGTGTCAACCACACGCATCAAGCAAATTTACGGCGCCGTTGCCGGGGAGATCAAGACACGTCTGCAAGGGGAGTCTCCACTTCTCAATCTCTTTACTTTGTTTTTGTCTTGCTTTATTTTATTTACTACTTTGTTTGCTGCATTAAATCAAAATACAAAAAATTAGTTGCTAGTTTTACTTTATTTGCTATCTTGTTTGCTATATCAAAAACACAAAAAAAATTAGTTACTTGCATTTAGTGTATCTAGTTTGCTTTATTTACTGTTGCTAAAATGGCCAACGCTGAAAATACTAAGTTGTGTGACTTCACAACCACAAATAATAATGATTTCTTATGCACACCTATTGCTCCACCTGCTACTACAGCAGAATTCTTTGAAATTAAACCTGCTTTCTTGAATCTTGTTATGCGAGAGCAATTTTCACAGTGTTGGTTACGATGATGCTTGCTGCCCATCTTAATAATTTTGTTGAACTATGTGAAATGCAAAAATATAAAGATGTAGATGGTGATATTATTAAACTGAAATTGTTCCCTTTCTCATTAAGAGGAAGAGCTAAAGATTGGTTGCTATCTCCTGCCTAAGAATAGTATTGATTCATGGACTAAATGCAAGGATGCTTTTATTGGTAGATATTATCCCCCTGCTAAAATTATATCTTTGAGGAGTAGCATAATGAATTTTAAACAATTAGATACTGAACATGTTGCTCAAGCTTGGGAAAGAATGAAATCTCTGGTTAAAAATTGCCCAACTCATGGAGTCGACTACTTGGATGATCATCCAAACCTTCTATGCAAGACTAAATTTTTCTTCGCGGAACCTATTGGATTCAGCTGCTGGAGGTACCTTTATGTCCATCACTCTTGGTGAAGCAACAAAGCTTCTTGATAATATGATGATCAACTACTCTGAATGGCACACGGAAAGAGCTCCCCAAGGTAAGAAGGTAAATTCTGTCGAAGAAACCTCTTCCTTGAGTGATAAGATTGATGCTATTATGTCTATGCTTGTGAATGATAGGACTAATATTGATCCTAATAATGTTCCATTAGCTTCATTGGTTGCACAAGAATAACATGTTGATGTGAACTTCATTAAAAACAGTAATTTCAACAACAATGCTTACCGGAACAATTCTAGTAACAACTACAGGCCATATCCTTATAATAATGGCAACGGCTATGGTAATTCTTATGGGAATTATTACAACAATAATAGGAGTTCACCCCCTGGACTTGAAGCCATGCTTAAAGAATTTATTAGTACGCAAACTGCTTTTAACAAATCTGTTGAAGAAAAGCTTGGGAAAATTGATATACTTGCTTCTAAAGTCGATAGTCTTGCCGCTGATGTTGATCTTTTGAAATCAAAAGTTATGCCTAATGAGAATCATCATAATAAGATTATTACTACAGCAAATGCCATTCAAGTTAGAATCAATGAGAATATAAGATTAATGGCTGAACTGCGTGCTAGGTGGGATAGAGAAGAAAATGAAAAACTAGCTAAAGAGAAGAATATAGCTAAAGTTTGGACTATTACCACCACTAGTACTGCTAATGCTACACATGTTGCTGCACCTCCTACTAATACTAATAAAAGAATTGGTGTTAGCAATGTTTCCACTTCTAATGCAAAGCGCGAGAACGCTGAAATCTGCTAAAATTGCTTGAAACTGCTTGTGATAAAGCTGCTGAAATTTTTTCCAACATTGGGGATGATGATCCCATTGCTTTAGATTATAATGGTTTGAATTTTGATGATTGCCACATCTCTGAAGTTATAAAGTTCTTGCAAAAACTTGCTAAAAGTCCTAATGCTAGTGCTATAAATTTGGCTTTCACGCATCATATTACAAATGCTCTCATAAAAGCTAGAGAAGAGAAATTAGAGCGTGAAGCCTCTATTCCTAAAAAGCTAGAGGATGGTTGGGAGCCCATCATTAAGATGAAGGTTAAAGATTTTGATTGTAATGCTTTATGTGATCTCGGTGCAAGTATTTACAGTTATGCCTAAGAAAATTTATGATATGCTTGACTTGCCACCGCTGAAAAATTGTTATTTGGATGTTAATCTTGCTGATCATTCTACAAAGAAACCTTTGGGTAAAGTTGATAATGTTCGTATTACCGTTAACAATAACCTTGTCCCCGTTGATTTTGTTGTCTTGGATATTGAATACAATGCATCTTGTCCCATTATATTGGGAAGACTTTTGCTTCGAACTGTTGGTGCTATCATTGATATGAAGGAAGGTAATATAAAATATCAATTTCCTCTCAAGAAAGGTATGGAACACTTCCCTAGAAAGAGAATGAAGTTACCTTTTGATTCCATTATGAGAACAAATTATGATGTTGACACTTCATCTCTTGATAATACTTGATACACACTTTCTGCGCCTAGCTGAAAGGCGTTAAAGAAAATCGCTTATGGGAGACAACCCATGTTTTTACCTACAGTACTTTGTTTTTATTTTGTGTCTTGGAAGTTGTTTACTACTGTAACAACCTCTCCTTATCTTAGTTTTGTGTTTTGTTGTGCCAAGTTAAGCCGTTGATAGAAAAGTAAGTACTAGATTTGGATTACTGCGCAGTTCCAGATTTCTTTGCTGTCACGAATCTGGGCAAAATCACTCTGTAGGTAACTCAGAAAATTATGCCAATTTACGTGAGTGATCCTCAGATATGTACGCAACTTTCATTCAATTTGAGCATTTTCATTTGAGCAAGTCTGGTGCCATTTTAAAATTCGTCAATACGAACTGTTCTGTTTTGACAGATTCTGCCTTTTATTTCGCATTGCCTCTTTTGCTATGTTGGATGAATTTCTTTGATCCACTAATGTCCAGTAGCATTATGCAATGTCCAGAAGTGTTAAGAATGATTGTTTCACCTCTGAATATGTCAATTTATATTGTGCACTAACCCTCTAATGAGTTGTTTCGAGTTTGGTGTGGAGGAAGTTTTCAAGGATCAAGAGAGGAGTATGATGCAACATGATCAAGGAGAGTGAAAGCTCTAAGCTTGGGGATGCCCCGGTGGTTCACCCCTGCATATATCAAGAAGACTCAAGCGTCTAAGCTTGGGGATGCCCAAGGCATCCCCTTCTTCATCGACAACATTATCGGGTTCCTCCCCTGAAACTATATTTTTATTCCATCACATCTTATGTGCTTTTTCTTGGAGCGTCGGTTTGTTTTTGTTTTTTGTTTTGTTTGAATAAAATGGATCCTAGCATTCACTTTATGGGAGAGAGACACGCTCCGCTGTAGCATATGGACAAGTATGTCCTTGGTTTCTACTCATAGTATTCATGGCGAAGTTTCTCCTTCGTTAAATTGTTATATGGTTGGAATTGGAAAATGATACATGTAGTAATTGCTATAAATGTCTTGGGTAATGTGATACTTGGCAATTGTTGTGCTCATGATTAAGCTCTTGCATCATATGCTTTGCACCCATTAATGAAGAAATACATAGAGCATGCTAAAATTTGGTTTGCATATTTGGTTTCTCTAAGGTCTAGATAATTTCTAGTATTGAGTTTGAACAACAAGGAAGACGATGTAGATTCTTATAATGTTTTCAATATGTCTTTTATGTGAGTTTTGCTGCACCGGTTCATCCTTGTGTTTGTTTCAAATAAACCTTGCTAGCCTAAACCTTGTATCGAGAGGGAATACTTCTCATGCATCCAAAATACTTGAGCCAACCACTATGCCATTTGTGTCCACCATACCTACCTACTACATGGTATTTTCCGCCATTCCAAAGTAAATTGCTTGAGTGCTACCTTTAAAATTCCATTCTTCACCTTTGCAATATATAGCTCATGGGACAAATAGTTTAAAAACTATTGTGGTATTGAATATGTAATTATGCACTTTATCTCTTATTAAGTTGCTTGTTGTGCGATAACCATGTTCACTAGGGACGCCATCAACTATTCATTGTTGAATTTCATGTGAGTTGCTATGCATGTCCGTCTTGTTTGAAGTAAGAGCGATCTACCACCTTATGGTTAAGCATGCATATGTTAGAGAAGAACATTGGGCCGCTAACTAAAGCCATGATCCATGGTGGAAGTTTCAGTTTTGGACATATATCCTCAATCTCAAATGAGAAAATTATTAATTGTTGTTACATGCTTATGCATAAAAGAGGAGTCCATTATCTCGTTGTCTATGTTGTCCCGGTATGGATGTCTAAGTTGAAGAATAATCAATAGCGAGAAATCCAATGCGAGCTTTCTCCTTAGACCTTTGTACAGGCGGCATAGAGGTACCCCTTTGTGACACTTGGTAAAAACGAGTGCATTGTGATGATCCGGTAGTCCAAGCTAATTAGGACAAGGTGCGGGCACTATTAGTACACTATGCATGAGGCTTGCAACTTATAAGATATAATTTACATGATGCATATGCTTTATTACTACCGTTGACAAAATTGTTTCATGTTTTCAAAATCAAAGCTCTAGCACAAATATAGCAATCGATGCTTTTCCTCTATGGAGGACCATTCTTTTACCTTCAATGTTGAGTCAGTTCACCTATTTCTCTCCACCTCAAGAAGCAAACACTTGTGTGAACTATGCATTGATTCCTACATACTTGCTTATTGCACTTATTATATTACTCTATGTTGACAATATCCATGAGATATACATGTTACAAGTTGAAAGCAACCGCTGAAACTTAATCTTATTTTGTGTTGCTTCAATGCTTTTACTATGAATTGTTGCTTTATGAGTTAACTCTTATGCAAGACTTATTGATGCTTGTCTTGAAGTGCTATTCATGAAAAGTCTTTGCTTTATGATTCACTTGTTTACTCATGTCATATACATTATTTTGATCGCTGCATTCACTACATATGCTTTACAAATAGTATGATCTAGATTATGATGGCATGTCACTCTAGAAATTATCTGTGTTATCGTTTTACCTGCTCGGGACGAGCAGAACTAAGCTTGGGGATGCTGATACGTCTCCGACGTATCGATAATTTCTTATGTTCCATGCCACATTATTGATGTTATCTACATGTTTTATGCACACTTTATGTCATATTCGTGCATTTTCCGGAACTAACCTATTAACAAGATGCCGAAGTGCCGATTCTTTGTTTTACGCTGTTTTTGGTTCCGGAAATCCTAGTAACGAAATATTCTCGGAATTGGACGAAATCAAAGCCCGGGGCCTATTTTTCCACGAAGCTTCCGGAAGTCCGAAGGAGAGACGAAGAGGGGCCACGGGGTGGCCAAACCCTAGGGCGGCGCGGCCCCACCCCCGGCCGCGCCGGCCTATGGTGTGGGCCCCCGTGCCGCCTCTTGACCTGCCCTTCCGCCTACAAATAGCCTCCGTGACGAAACCCCCGCACCGAGAGCCACGATACGGAAAACCTTCCAGAGACGCCGCCGCCGCCGATCCCATCTCGGGGGATCCAGGAGATCGCCTCCGGCACCCTGCCGGAGAGGGGATTCATCTCCCGGAGGACTCTACACCGCCATGGTCGCCTCCGGAGTGATGAGTGAGTAGTCTACCCCTGGACTATGGGTCCATAGCGGTAGCTAGATGGTTGTCTTCTCCCCATTGTGCTATCATTGTTGGATCTTGTGAGCTGCCTAACATGATCAAGATCATCTATCTGTAATTCTATATGTTGCGTTTGTTGGGATCCGATGAATAGAGAATACTTGTTATGATGATTATCAAAGTTATATCTACGTGTTGTTTATGATCTTGCATGCTTTCCGTTACTAGTAGATGCTCTGGCCAAGTAGATGCTTGTAACTCCAAGAGGGAGTACTTATGCTCGATAGTGGGTTCATGCCCGCATTGACACCAGGACGAGTGACGAGAAAGTTCTAAGGTTGTGTTGTGCTTGTTGCCACTAGGGATAAAACATTGATGCTATGTCTAAGGATGTAGTTGTTGATTACATTACGCACCATACTTAATGCAATTGTCTCGTTGCTTTGCAACTTAATACCGGAGGGGGTTCGGATGATAACCTGAAGGTGGACTTTTTAGGCATAGATGCAGTTGGATGGCGGTCTATGTACTTTGTCGTAATGCCCAATTAAATCTCACTATACTCATCATGATATGTATGTGCATGGTCATGCTCTCTTTATTTGTCAATTGCCCAACTGTAATTTGTTCACCCAACATGCTTGTTCGTCTTATGGGAGAGACACCTCTAGTGAACTGTGGACCCCGGTCCAATTCTCTTTACTCGAAATACAATCTATCTGCAATACTTGTTCTACTTGTTTTCTCGCAAACAATCATCTTCCACACAATACGGTTAATCCTTTGTTACAGCAAGCCGGTGAGATTGACAACCTCACTTGTTTCGTTGGGAGCAAAGTACTTTGGTTGTGTTGTGCGGGTTCCACGTTGGCGCCGGAATCCCTGGTGTTGCGCCGCACTACATCCCGCCGCCATCAACCTTCAACGTGCTTCTTGACTCCTACTGGTTCGATTAAACCTTGGTTTCTTACTGAGGGAAACTTGCCGCTGTGCGCATCACACCTTCCTCTTGGGGTTCCCAACGGACGTGTCAACCACACGCATCAGTCGATAATAACGGGAAGAGGCAGTCGGGGCATTTACAGAAAGACTGCCGAAATTTTCAAGCAATGGTGAGGTTCGCTGGGCAAGCCAATGCTCAGGCAGCAAGTCGAAATCCTCAAGGACCTAGGAGTGAGATCCACTTACCACCTCCTCCCGCAGTAACGGACGAAAATCGACATCAGCTCAGAATAGCGGCAGCACCAGCACCACCACCTTATGTTGATCCTAACTCCCATGGAGCGGTGTCAATGATTCAGAAAGGCAGACCATCCAACAGGGCTCAGAAAGTAATTTCGCGACAGGTGTTCATGGCAGAGAAGATGCCTCCACCAACAGTTGAGTACCTCAATTGGTCGGGACAGGATATTGGCTTCACAATTGCGGATCACCCGCAGCAAGTTCCTCGACCAGGGCAGTCAGCGCTTATTTTGCCAGCAGTAATCGCAGGATTTGATGTATCTCGAGTTTTCATCGACGGAGGCAGCAGTCTAAACCTTATGTACGCAGATACACTAAGGAAGATGAACATATCATTGGCAAACCTCAAGCCAACGGATACGCGTTTCCACGGCATCACACCAGAAAAACCAAGTTACCCATTGGGGAAGATCAATCTCAACGTTCAGTTTGGTACTCGAGAGAACTACAGGATAGAGAGGCTGGAGTTTGAAGTCGTGGATTTCCCATCGCAATACCACGCTTTGTTGGGGCGCCCAGCATATGCCAGGTTTATGGCAGTACCGCACTACACATATCTGTTGTGGAGGATGCCTGGACCTAAAGGACCAATCACAGTCAAAGGAAGTTTTGCGCTAGCCGATAAATGCGACAAAGATTTTCATCGGCTCTCAGAAACCTTCGGGATGCAAGCAGAGTACATGGAGTCAAGGCTCACGACCGATTACGACGTACTGCCAGATGTAGGGAGGCCTAACAAGGAGTCAACTTTTAATACTGCAAAGGATTCAAAGGAAGTACAGATCCACCCGACAGACCCGAAGAAGACGACGTCCATCGCGAGAAATATGGACCTCGCATAGGAAAGCGCGCTCGTCGAGTTCCTCCGTGAGCACTGGAGAATCTTCGCATGGTGTCCAGCTGACATGCCAGGAGTACCCAGGGAACTTGCCGAGCACCACTTAAACTTGGATCCAATAGCGAAGCCAATCAAGCAACCCTTGCGGCGTTTCTCGGAACCGAACCGCAAGGCTATGCTGTCAGAAATCGATAGACTCAGAGAAGCTGGTTTCATCAAAGAATTACATACAGAGGCCACGTGGGTAGCTAACCCAGTGCTGGTGCCGAAGAAAAACACGAAAGTCCTTCGCATGTGCGTCGACTTCACGTGTCTCAATAAACATTGTCCAAAGGATCACTTTCCCCTCCGAGGATCGATCAAATTATCGACTCCACGGCAGGATGTGAACGTCTTTCCTTCCTGGATGCTTACTCTGGTTATAACCAGATTAGATTGAAAGAAGAAGACGAGGTCAAAACAGCGTTCATCACACCCTACGGCGTGTTCTGCTATCGAACAATGCCCTTTGGTTTGAAAAACGCGGGAGCAACATATCAGCGGATGATGCAGAAGTGCTTAGCAACACAGATTGGAAAAAACGTACAAGTATACATCGACGACGTCGTCATAACATCAAAAAAGGGGGACACTCTAATCGAGGATCTGAAGGAAACTTTCGACAATCTCGATAAGTTCTGTCTTAAGCTGAACCCGACAAAATGTTCTTTCGGCGTCCCTGCAGGAGAACTTCTCGGATTCTTAGTTTCAGCAAGAGGGATTGAAGCAAATCCCGAAAAAATCCAAGCTATAGTAACAATGAGAAGCCAACAAAGTTGAAAGAAATACATCAGTTAACCGGGCGAGTCGTAGCTTTGAGCAGATTCGTCGCCAGGTTAGGAGAAAAGGCGCTACCGTTTTACGCCTTGATCAAGCAGGGAGACAAGTTCCAGTGGAATGAAGAGGCAGACAGAGCCTTCGAGGATCTCAAACGCAAAATTTTGACACCTCCAATCTTGGTGGCGCCGAAAGAGAAGGAACCTCTGTTGTTATATATTGCGGCCACACCTCAGGTGGTAAGTACAGTACTTGTCGTTGAAAGAGAGGAAGAAGGAAAACTCCATGGAGTGCAGAGGCTAGTATACTTCGTCAGCGAAGTTTTATCGCCTTCAAAACAGAGATACCCTCAGTATCAAAAGCTAGCATATGGAGTGTTCACAACCGCAAGAAAATTGCGGCACTATTTTTCGGCACACCCGATCATAGTGGTCAATGAAGCTCCCTTGTCCAACATACTCAACAATCCAGAAGCTACGGGTCGTGTCTCCCTTTGGGGAATCGAACTTTCCCCTCGGGACATCACGTAGAAAAAAGAAAGGCAATAAAGTCACAGATTCTACCAGACTTCATCGCAGAATGGATGGAGTTGCAAAATATAGGACCACCGGATTTATCGAGAACTTGGACTATGAACTTTGACGGGTCCAAGAGACTAGAAGGAGCTGGAGCAGGCGTGATACTAATATCACCTGAAGGCGACAAGTTGAAGTACGTGCTGCGGATGACGTTCCCAAACGCATCTAACAATGAGGCAGAATACGAAGCCCTCATACACGGGATGAAGTTGGCGAAAGCTTGCGGTGCAACTCGACTAAAAATCTTTGGCGACTCGCAGTTGGTGGCTCAGCAAGTCATGAACCAATGCGATGCAGTCAATGACAGTATGATAGCATACAAGGAAGTTTACAATGAGCTCGAGAAGTTGTTCGATGGATGTGAAGTAAATCACATCAGCAGATTGAGCAATGATGAAGCCGACGTTCTCGCAAATATCGGGTCGCAATGCCTCGCAATTCCGCCAGGCGTGTTCTGGGAAGAGATAGCAGAGAGATCTACGAAGTCGACAAAACCAAAAAAGAAGGAGAAGGACAAGAAACCCTCGGGGGCTACAAAAGAAGTACCGGAGGAAGAAGAAAAACAAGATCAGGACCTGGTCATGATGGTACAGATACCATGGATGCAGGTGTACATATCGTACATCCTAAAGAAAGAAATACCCGACGATCCAGTCGAAGCAAGGCGAGTTATTAGACGATCTAAAGCTTTTACTGTGGTCAAAGGGGAGCTATACAAACGAAGTATTTCGGGAGTACTACAAAGGTGCGTCACACCCGAAGAAGGAAGGATGATCCTGAAAGATGTACACGAGGGAATTTGTGGTCACCACGCGAGCAGTCGAGCTATTGCTGCCAAGGTCTTTCGAGCTGGATTTTACTGGTTGACAGCAATAGAGGATGCAAAGGAGATAGTACGAACTTGCGACGCGTGTTAGAGATTTGCCGCGAAACCCCACTCGCCGGCAGCAGAGCTGATGCCAATACCATTGTCCTGGTCCTTTGCTCAATGGGGCCTTGATATGGTGGGTGAACTACACAAGTCTTGGCCAGGAGGAAAGGAGTATATGCTGGTAGCTGTCGACAAATTCACAAAATGGATAGAAGCGAAGCCGATAAACTCACCGGATGGGGCATCTGCCGTCAAGTTCATAAAGAGTATCGTCTTCAGATTTGGAGTGCCTCATAGCATCGTCACAGACAATGGCAGTAACTTCACATCCCACGAATTCAAAGATTACTGCGAAGAAGTGGGTATCAAGCTACACTTTGCGTCGGTTGCGCACCCGCAAACCAACGGCCAAGTCGAGAAAGCCAATGGCATCATCTGCAACGGCATCAAGAAGCGCCTGTTAGCACCACTGGAGAAAGCTCGACACACCTGGCCGGAGGAGTTGCCCAGTGTGTTATGGAGCATACGAATAACACCAAATACAACGACACAAGAAACTCCGTTCTTCTTGGTCCATGGAGCGGAAGCAGTACTACCAATCGAGATAGAACATGATTCTCCACGAGTCACGGAGTATGATGAAGAGGTGTCGAAAAAAGCACTAGAGGATGACGTCGACGCACTCGATGAAGCTCGAGATGAAGTACTCTCACGGGTAACTAAATATCAGCAGGACCTAAAGAATTACCACAGTCGACGTTTACGTCCAAGATCCTTTCAGGTGGGAGACCTAGTTCTTCGGCTCACGCAAAAAAGTCATGAAAAGCTCGAGTCACCATGGCTTGGACCTTACATCGTCACAGAAGTAATCGGCGGAGGAGCATACAGGATAAAGGACAAGAAAACAGGGGTGGAGGAGCAAAACCCCTGGAACGTGGCGCAACTCAGGCGGTTCTACGCCTAGAGTCGAAATATAGTCCTTGTAAAAATTCAATGTAATGAAACGCCCGCGAGTTTTCAGACGCACTCTTTTCCTTTTTCGGGGCACCGAGTGGGGCCGGGAAAGGTTTTTAATGAGGCGGGCTCGCGGTGCTGCAATATAGTAAAGATAGTTGAGATATACATTTCTTCGACAGGCTCGGGGGCTCACGCCTCAGACTTGCAATACATATCCCCGACAATATTTTGCCTTGGTGTAAAAACACCTCGCAAAATAAACCAAGATACAAGATAGCAATCAACAAAACAAGGCACGGGGGCTCGTACCCGCAAATATAGCATGCTCAATATAATTTAGACGCTTTGGTTTAAAAACCTCGCGCATACGATAAATAAATTCGACACCAAGACACTTGAGGTCTTAACGAAGAAAAATAGTTTATCGGCTATACAATATAGAACATGATTACAATATACTAGATAGTCCTGAGAAAAATTCAAAGGCAAAAATTAATTATGGCTTAGTATGTTATCTATGGTCATCCGATTCATAGTACGAGTACTGTGTTCGGCATAGCTGCCCTTCACGAAGAATTCGGAGTCCATCCGAAGAAGTTCATCCATCATATCTTCGGCAACAGGAGTCACATGATCATCAATTTTCCAACATCCCTTTTCTTCTTCGCCATCTTCGCCAAGCACTTGGTAACAATTTGGCTCATATCAAACTTGGGATGGCAAATCTTGATCATCATCATAGCAAATCTGGCGCCAGCAGAAAGTTGCGCCCGAACAAATCCATGGATTTTAGGAGCATCTCGAAATATCTCCATCAAACCAAGAAGAGTATCGGGTGCCTCGTTCCGAGGAAACATAGTCTTATAAACCAGAGACAAGGTTCTAGTACAGAAGTCCAAGAAGTCGCGAACTTGAGAGGCGCGATCTTGAAACCTGACAATTTGTCGGGTCCGCTCTGGGTAGCCTAGAACAGAGAACCATGGTCAAGGGAAATGTTAACAAGGAGATTTGTCCTAGTATTTACCCTCTCTTCTTCAGCAGCAGCATCAAGAAAGAAACCTATCAAGAAACGGTGCAGGAATTTAAAAAGAAGAAGCGGAAAGAAGGCAGAAGATGTCGTGGTTCTATAAAAAAAACTGCGGCAAGCATACCTGACATATCTGCGCTGGCCTCATTCATCAACTCGAGCATAAGATTTTCTCGGGTGGTCGCTTTTTCAGCTTCAGAAATGGCGGCTTCCTTAACAGCCATGGCTTCTTGAGCATGCCGAAGTGCAAGTTTCTCTGCCTCAGAGGACTTGCGAGATTGTTCCATCATCACTAGCGTTTGCTTCTTCGCATACTGAAGTTGCTGCGGAAGTTCTTCCAAATCTTGCGATAAACTCGCACTCAAGGAATCTTCGCCAAGTTCAGTATCAACAAGAACTTTTCTTGAGCGAGAGGAAGGAGGCAAAACATCGGAAGGAGTAGGAGTTGGAGTATAGTTATCAAATATCAACTAAAATTAAAAAGAGTCAACATCAATCATCAAGCAAGATAGAATTCCATTGATCTTTCAGAATAATTACAAGGCATTACAGTGGAGCTAGTGGGATAAGTGTCGCCAAAAGCTACTTTGGCGACACCATCAAAAGGAAGAAAGAAAAATAAAAAAAAAGGGGGAGAGAGGAAGGACAAAGCGGTCTACTTGACCTCCGGCTTAGATGAACTTGGAGCTGGAGTCGGTTTGAAGCCAAGAAAGGCAAGGATCTTCTTTGAGTTGGGCTTGGCAGCCTTGATCAAAGACACCCATGTCTTCGTCTCCATCTTCGGCACATCTCCAACCTTGGCCCAGTCGACGTTTTGTTGGCTGCTCGCAACCAAAGCAATAGTACCTTCGACACCAACCTTCAAGCCTTCTTGCCGAAGATTGTGCCCAAGATCCTCTGCAGTGTTGAAGCACTTGGCCAGCTCGCCGAATGTTTGTGGTTCCTCTTTCTTCGAAAAGAAGTACGGGAATAGCTTCGCCAAGCCTGAGTCGGCATCTTCCATGCCTTGGCGTGCTTCATCCCGTGAATCTCGAGGAGAGAGAGCGTGTCGAGAAGGGCGTCATTTTCAGGATGCTCAAGATCATAAGGCTGACGCGTCCTCCCTGTGGGCGAAAAATATAGATTGTCAAAAAATAAAAAGCGCGACACCCAATGAATAAAGAGAGGTCGAAGTACTCACTAACAAAATGGCGACACTGCGACGATAAGCGAGAAATAATCTCCTTCTCGCGAGCAGTTTGTTGGGTGATGTGGTCACTCAGAGAGGTCTCCGCGTCGTGAAGTCTTTTTCGAAGCTCTTCAACGACAGCGGCACTGGATTCAGCCTTCTTGCGAGCCTTTTCGCTCTGCTCTAATTTTAGAGCAAGAGCATCAGCACGTTTGTTGGCTTCTGCAAGGTCAGCTGGAAAACAGTCGACAGTAACAAATTGTCGTGTTAATAATCATGGTACAGAAGATGCAATCAAGAGAAAAATAGCAAGATAGTACCTTTCAGCGAGTTCGAAAGATCACGGTACCCGACGAATTGGGTACCAAGGCGGAAAAATTCGTTCATCAAAGACTAAGAAGAGAACCAGACAAAGAAAAATCAAATACAATGCAAAAAAAGAAGGAGTGGGAAAGCTACAAGTCAAAATAGAGGTGCGAAGAAAAAAAGAGGGGGAAGAAACTTACGTCATTTAATGAAGAAGTCGTGAAACCACCACTTAGTTGGGTGGGTTTTTCGACTGGTTCAACCCTTGCTCTTTTCGGTGAAGAGCCTCGGGGGCTTGCAGCTGGAGCAGTAAGTTCGATACCTTGTTGAGGTGTCGAAGTTTCATCTCCATCTGGTTGTGCTTCCGAAACGACCAAAGTGCGAGACGTGCTCGTTCGAGCAGTCACATCAATGGCGGGATTTTCTCCCTCTTCATCTCTGCAATAAGCAAGTTATAGTGTAAAGAGACAATATAGAAAAAATCTCGAGAGCAAATAGTAAAAGGAAACTTACGAGTTGACAAGAGCAGCGTCATAAGGATTTAAAGTTGTCCCTTCTTCAGTGGGAGCAACTTCTTCGGCAGCTTTGGAGGTGCCAGTGTCGATAGCTTCAAGTCTTTTCCTTTTGTTTCTTGGGGAAACAGCAGGAGCAAGGGATTGCATTGACTCGCTGGCGTCAGATTCGACTTCTTTTTCAGAGGAGGCCGCAGATTTGTGAGAACCTGCGACTTCACTCTCAGGGAGAGAAGAACCCTGGTTGTCTTCAGCGACAACAGCTTGTTCTTCGACTTCTCCATCCTCAGGAAGAGGAGGAAGGGAAGCCAAAGTTGGGTGGTTCTATAGAAAAATAGCGACAAAGAAAGATTACAGAGATATCAATAAAAATTTACAAGTCGAAAAAAAGCAGGAAAGTTCGGGGCAAGACAAAAAATCGAGAAGATAAAATACCTGAGGGAGAGGATTGGCGGCACTTTATGGCTCAACGCGGCAAGAAGATGGAATAGGATCCTTCTTGCTGAGCGAGGAAATTCTTCGAATAAGCTTCTCCAAGTCCTTCACAGAAAGATCCTTGGAGAGCCTATTGGCATCATTTGCACCAGCATAAGTCCAAAGGGGATTTTTGCGAGCCTGAAGAGGCTGCACCCTAATGCTAAGGAAGTAGGCGGTGATCTGGATACCCGACAGTTCCTTGCTGTAGGATAACGTTGCATAGAAAACAAAAATTTTCCTACCGCGAACACGAAATCCAAGCCAAGATGCAATCTAGAAGATGGTAGCAACGAGGGGATTATCGAGTCTCACCCTTGAAGAGATTCCAAAGCCTACAAGATGAGGCTCTTGTTGCTGCGGTAGATGTTCACTTGCCGCTTGCAAAAGCGCGTAGAAGATCTTGATCACGATCGGTTCCGGCGCCACGAACGGGCGGCACCTCCGTACTCGGTCACACGTTCGGTTGTTGATGAAGACGACGTCCACCTCCCCGTTCCGGCGGGCAGCGGAAGTAGTAGCTCCTCTTGAATCCGACAGGCACGACGGCGTGGTGTCGGTGGCGGTGGAGAAGTCCGGCGGAGCTTCGCTAAGCTATGCGGGAGATATGGAGGAGAGGGGGGCGGCTAGGGTTTGGGAGGGGGTGGCCGGCCACTCAAGGGGGTCGGCCAGGCTGTGGTCTTGGGGTGGCCGGCCCCCTCCCCTTGGCCCCTCATTATATAGGTGGATCCCCAAGAGTTGGTCTCCAAGTCTTCGAATAAGACCCGAACCAAAAACCTTCCATATGGTGGGGAAACCTAGCCAAGCTAGGACTCCCACTAGAGGTGGGAGTTCCACCTCCCATATGGGGGGGTGGCCGGCCCCCTTAGGGGGAGTCCACTTGGGACTCCTCCCCCACTAGGGCTGGCCGGCCATGGAGGTGGAGTCCCATGTGGACTCCACCTTCCTTGGTGGTTTCTTCCGGACTTTTCTAGAACCTTCTAGAACCTTCCATAGAACCTTCCGCGTCAATTTTATTCACATAAAATGACATCCTATATATGAATCTTATTCTCCGGACCATTCCGGAACTCCTCGTGATGTCCGGGATCTCATCCGGGACTCCGAACAAATATTCGAACTCCATTCCATATTCAAGTTCTATCTTTTCAACATCCAACTTTAAGTGTGTCACCCTACGGTTCGCGAACTATGCGGACATGGTTGAGTACTCACTCCGACCAATAACCAATAGCGGGATCTGGAGATCCATAATGGCTCCCACATATTCAACGATGACTTTAGTGATCGAATGAACCATTCACATACGATACCAATTCCCTTTGTCACGCGATATTTTACTTGTCCGAGGTTTGATCTTCGGTATCACTCTATACCTTGTTCAACCTCGTCTCCCGACAAGTACTCTTTACTCGTACCGTGGTATGTGGTCTCTTATGAACTTATTCATATGCTTGCAAGACATTAGACGACATTCCACCGAGAGGGCCCGCAGTATATCTATCCGTCATCGGGATGGACAAATCCCACTCGTTGATCCATATGCCTCAACTCATACTTTCCGGATACTTAATCCCACCTTTATAACCACCCATTTACGCAGATGGCGTTTGATGTAATCAAAGTACCTTTCCGGTATAAGTGATTTACATGATCTCATGGTCATAAGGACTAGGTAACTATGTATTGAAAGCTTATAGCAAAAAACTTAATGACGAGATCTTATGCTACGCTTAATTGGGTGTGTCCATCACATCATTCATACAATGATATAACCTTGTTATTAATAACATCCAATGTTCATGATTATGAAACTAATCATCCATTAATCAACAAGCTAGTTAAGATGCGTACTAGGGACTCTTTGTTGTTTACATATCACACATGTATCAATGTTTCGGTTAATACAATTATAGCATGGTATATAAACATTTATCATAAACATAAAGATATATATAATAACCACTTTTATTATTGCCTCTTGGGCATATCTCCAACAGTCTCCCACTTGCACTAGAGTCAATAATCTAGATTACATTGTAAGGTACCTAACACCCATGGCATTCTGGTGTTGGTCATGCTTTGCCCTAGGGAGAGCTTTAGTCAACGGATCTGCTACATTCAGATCAGTGTGTACTTTGCAAATCTTTACTTCTCCATCTTCGATGTACTCGCGAATCGAGTGGTAACGCAGCTTGATATGCTTCAGCCTCTTGTGTGACCTTGGCTCTTGTGCATTGGCGATGGCACCCATGTTATCACGAGTAAATGATTAATGGGTCCAATGCACTAGGAACCACACCGAGCTCTACAATGAACCTCTTCATCCATACCGCTTCGATGAAGCCTCGAAGCCGCTATGTACTCGATTCCGTTGAAGACTTCGCCACCGTGCACTTGCTTTGAGCTTGCCCAGCTTACTTGCAGCACCATTCAATATAAACACGTACCCGGATCGTGACTTAGAGTCATCGGGATCAGTGTTCCAACTTGCATCGGTGTAACTTGTTACAACGAGCTCTTGGTCACCTCCATAACAAAGAAACATATCCTTAGTTCTTTTCAAGTACTTCAGGATATTCTTGACCGCTGTCCAGTGTTCCATTCCTGGATCACTTTGATATCCGCTAGTCAAACTAACGAGCATGTGCTATATCCGGTCTAGTACATAGCATGGCATACATGATAGAGCCTACTGCCGAGGCATAGGGGATCTGACTCATCCTTTCTCTTTCTTCTGCCGTAGCCGGACCTTGAGTCTTACTCAAGACCTTGCCTGGTAACATAGGTAAGAATCCTTTCTTACTTTCGTACATTCTAAACTTCTTTAGAATCTTGTCCAGGTATGTACTATGTGATAGCCCTATTAGGCGTCTTGATCTATCTCTATAAATCTTGATGCCTAATATATACGATGCTTCACCAAGGTCTTTCATTGAAAAACTATTATTCAAATAACCTTTAACACTCGCTTAATAGTTCTATATCATTCCCGATCAATAATATGTCATCTACATATAATATCGGGAATGCTATAGAGCTCCCACTCACTTTCTTGTAAATACGAGCCTCTCCATGACACTCGTATAAACCCGAAGTCTTTGATCACCTTATCAAAACGTCGGTTCCAACTTCTTGATGCTTGCTTCAGTCCATAGATTGAACGCTGAAGTTTGCATACTTTGTCAGCATTTTTAGGATCGACAAAACCTTTGGGTTGTACCATATACAACTCTTCCTCAATGTCTCCATTAAGGAATGCTCGTTTTGACATCCATCTCGCCAAATCTCATAGTCGAAAAATGCAGCTATTGCTAACAAAATCCTCACAGATTTTAGCTTCGCTACGTGTGAGAAAGTCTCATCGTAGTCAACTCCTTGAATTTGTCGGAAACCCTTTGCGACAAGTCGAGCTTTATAGACGGTAATATTACCATCGACATCTGTTTTTCTCTTGAAGATCCATTTATTCTCGACAGCCTTTCGGCTATCGGGTAAGTCTACCAAAGTCCATACTTTGTTATCATACATGGATCCCATTTCGGATTTCATGGCCTCTTGCCATTTGTTGGAATCCGGGCTCATCATCGCTTCTTCATACGTCGCAGGGTCCTCATCATTGTTATCCACAATCATGACATTTAGACAAGGATCATACCAATCAGGAGTGGCACGTTCCCTTGTCGATCCGCGAGGTTCGGTAGTTTCCTCGTTCGAAGTTTCATGATCATTATCATTAGCTTCCTCTCGTTGCCGGTGTAGGTAGCACGAGGGACAGGTTCCGGTCATTGCGCTACTCCGATCAACGAGTATAGATTCATCAATCTCATCGAGTTCTACTTTTCTTCCAGATCACTTCTTTAGTGAGAAATTCTTTCTCAAGAAAGGTTCCATTCTTAGCAACAAAGATTTTGCCTTCGGATCTGTGATAGAAAGTGTACCCTATAGTTTCCTTAGGGTATCCTATCAAGACGCATTTCTCCGCTTTGGGTTCTAGCTTGTCCGGTTGTAACTTCTTTACATAGGCTTCGCAACCCCAAACTTTAAGGAACGACAGCTTAGGTTTCTTATTAAACCATAATTCATACGGTGTCGTTTCAACGGATTTTGATGGTGCTCTAATTAAAGTGAATGCGGCTGTCTCTAATGCATAACTCCAAAATGATAACGGCAAATCGGTAAGAGACATCATAGAACGAACCATATCTAAGAGAGTTCGATTACGACGTTCGGACACACCGTTTCGTTGAGGTGTTCCCGGCGGAGTCAATTGTGAAAGTATTCCGCATTTCTTTAAATGCATGCCAAACTCATAACTCAGATATTCACCTCCGCGATCGGATCGTAGAAATTTGATCTTCTTGTTACGTTGATTTTCTACTTCACTTTGGAATTCCTTAAACTTCTCGAAAGTTTCGGATTTATGTTTCATGAAATAGATATACCCATATCTACTCGGATCATCCGTGAAGGTTAGAACATAACGATAACCACCGCGCGATGCTACGCTCATTGGTCCGCACACATCGGTATGTATGATTTCTAATAAGTCGGTAGCTCGCTCCATCATACCGAGAAAATGGAGTCTTAGTCATTTTTCCCATTAGACATGCTTCGCATCTATCAAGTGACTCAAAATCAAGTGATTCAAGTAATCCATCGGTATGGAGTTTCTTCATGCGTTTCACTCCAATATGACCAAGACGACGAGTGCCACATATAAGTAGAATTATCATTCAATTTAATTCGCTTAGCATCAATGTTATGTATATGCGTATTACTACTATCGAGATCTAACGAAATAAGCCATTCTTTTGTGGTGCTCGACCATAAAAGATATTATTCATAAAAATAGAACAACCATTATTCTCGAGACTTGAATGAATAACCATCTTGCATTAAACAAGATCCGGATATAATGTTCATGCTCAACGCAGGTACATAATAGCAATTATTTAGGCTTAAAACTAATCCCGAAGGTAGATGTAGAGGAAGTGTGCCGACTGCGATCACATTGACCTTGGATCCGTTTCCAACGCGCATCGTCACTTCATCTTTTAGCAGTTGTCGTTTATTCTTTAGTTCGTGTTTCGAGTTACAAATGTGAGCAACCGAACCAGTATCAAATACCCAGGTACTAGAACGAGAACCAGTGAAATGAACATCTATAACATGTATATCGAGATATACCTTCTTTCTTCTTCTTGACAAGGCCGCTCTTCGGATCAGCCGGATACTTGGAGCAATTACGCTTCCGGTGTCCCTTCTCCTTGCGGTAATAGCACTCAGCATCAGGCTTAGGGCCGTTCTTAGGTTTCATAGGAGGCGTGGCAGCTTTCTTGCCACCCTTCTTGAATTTTCCCTTAGACTTGCCCTATTTTTTGAAACTGGTGGTCTTGTTGACCATCAACACTTGGTGCTCTTTCTTGATCTCAATCTCAGCAGCTTTAAGCATGGCGAAGAGTTCAGGTAACTCTTTGTTCATGTTCTGCATATTGTAGTTCATCACAAAGTTCTTGTAACTAGGTGGCAGTGATTGAAGGATACGATTAATCCCCAGTCTGTTAGGAATAACTATTTCCAAGTCACAGAGTTTCTTCGCATGCCCGGTCATGGCGAGCATGTGCTCACTAACGGAGCTACCTTCTTCCATCATGCAGCTGAAAAATTGTTTCGATGCTTCATAGCATTCCACGGCCGCATGAGTTTCAAAAATAGTCTTTAACTCTTTCATCAACTCATGAGGATCGTGGTGCTCAAAACGTTTTTGAAGATCGGATTCCAGACTGCATAGGATGGCACACTGAACTTGAGAGTACCGAGTTTTCCGAGTCGCGTAAACATTCTTTACTTCATCGGTTTCTGTTTCTGCTGGAGGGTCACCTAGCGGTGCATCAAGCACGTATTGCAGATTTCCGCCAGAGAGGAAGATCCTCACATGACGGAACCAGTCGGTGAAGTTGCTACCGTTGCTCTTAAGTTTTTCTTTCTCTAGGAACTGGTTAAAATTGATTGGGGACGCCATATCTACAACATATATTTGCAACAGTTTAGACTAAGTTTATGACAAATTGAGTTCAAATTTTAATTCAACATAATTAAAAATCTAAGTGAACTCCCACTCAAAACAATATCCCTCGCATTGTCTTAGTGATCACACGAACCAAATCCACCGCACCTAAACCCGATCATCACGAGAAAAGGTGTGATTTCAATGGCGAACACTCAAAGTGTTCATCATATCAACCATATGATTCATGCTCTACCTTTCGGTATCCCGTGTTCCGAGACCATGTCTGTACATGCTAGGCTCGTCAAGGCCACCTTAGTATCCGCATGTGCAAAACTGTCTTGCACCCGTTGTATGTACTTATTGAATCTATCACACCCGATCATCACGAGATGCTTCGAAACGACAAGACTTGATAACGGTGCTACTAAGGATGAACACTTTATTATCTTGAGATTTTAGTGAGGGATCATCTTATAATGCTACCGTCGCGATCTAAGCAAAATAAGATGCATAAAAGGATTAACATCACATGCAGTTCATATGTGATATGATATGGCCCTTTTGCCTTTGCGCCTTTGATCTTCATCTCCAAAGCACGGACATGATCTCCATCATCTTCGGGCATGATCTCCATCATCGTCGGCGTAGTGTCAAGGTCAATGGCGCCGTCTTCATGATTGTTCTCCATGTAGCAACTATTACAACTACTTTGAAATACTACTCAACATGAAATTTAAAGACAACCATAAGGCTCCTGCCGGTTGCCACAATACAATAATGATCATCTCATACATATTCATCATCATATCATGGCCATATCACATCACCAAACCCTGCAAAAACAAGTTAGACGTCTCTAATTTGGTTTGCATATTTTACGTGGTTTAGGGTTTTCGAGAGAGAGATCTAATCTACCTACGAACATGAACCACAACGTTGATACTAATGTTGTCAATAGAAGAGTAAATTGAATCTTCACTATAGTAGGAGAGACAGACACCCGCAAAGCCTCTTATGCAATACAAGTTGCATGTCGAACGAGGAACAAGTCTCATGAACGCGGTCATGTAAAGTTAGTCCGAGCCGCTTCATCCCACTATGCCACAAAGATGCAAAGTACTCAAACTAAAGATAACAAGAGCATCAACGCCCACAAACCATTGTGTTCTACTCGTGCAACCATCTATGCATAGACCTGGCTCTGATACCACTGTAGGATAACGTTGCATAGAAAACAAAAATTTTCCTACCGCGAACACGAAATCCAAGCCAAGATGCAATCTAGAAGATGGTAGCAACGAGGGGATTATCGAGTCTCACCCTTGAAGAGATTCCAAAGCCTACAAGATGAGGCTCTTGTTGCTGCGGTAGATGTTCACTTGCCGCTTGCAAAAGCGCGTAGAAGATCTTGATCACGATCGGTTCCGGCGCCACGAACGGGCAGCACCTCCGTACTCGGTCACACGTTCGGTTATTGATGAAGACGACGTCCACCTCCCCGTTCCAGCGGGCAGCGGAAGTAGTAGCTCCTCTTGAATCCGACAGCACGACGGCGTGGTGTCGGTGGCGGTGGAGAAGTCCGGCGGAGCTTCGCTAAGCTATGCGGGAGATATGGAGGAGAGGGGGGCGGCTAGGGTTTGGGAGGGGGTGGCCGGCCACTCAAGGGGGTCGGCCGGGCTGTGGTCTTGGGGTGGCCGGCCCCCTCCCCTTGGCCCCTCATTATATAGGTGGATCCCCAAGAGTTGGTCTCCAAGTCTTCGAATAAGACCCGAACCAAAAACCTTCCATATGGTGGGGAAACCTAGCCAAGCTAGGACTCCCACTAGAGGTGGGAGTTCCACCTCCCATATGGGGGGGTGGCCGGCCCCCTTAGGGGGAGTCCACTTGGGACTCCTCCCCCACTAGGGCTGGCCGGCCATGGAGGTGGAGTCCCATGTGGACTCCACCTTCCTTGGTGGTTTCTTCCGGACTTTTCTAGAACCTTCTAGAACCTTCCATAGAACCTTCCGCGTCAATTTTATTCACATAAAATGACATCCTATATATGAATCTTATTCTCCGGACCATTCGGAACTCCTCGTGATGTCCGGGATCTCATCCGGGACTCAGAACAAATATTCGAACTCCATTCCATATTCAAGTTCTATCTTTTCAACATCCAACTTTAAGTGTGTCACCCTACGGTTCGCGAACTATGCGGACATGGTTGAGTACTCACTCCGACCAATAACCAATAGCGGGATCTGGAGATCCATAATGGCTCCCACATATTCAACGATGACTTTAGTGATCGAATGAACCATTCACATACGATACCAATTCCCTTTGTCACGCGATATTTTACTTGTCCGAGGTTTGATCTTCGGTATCACTCTATACCTTGTTCAACCTCGTCTCTGACAAGTACTCTTTACTCGTACCGTGGTATGTGGTCTCTTATGAACTTATTCATATGCTTGCAAGACATTAGACGACATTCCACCGAGAGGGCCCGGAGTATATCTATCCGTCATCGGGATGGACAAATCCCACTTGTTGATCCATATGCCTCAACTCATACTTTCCGGATACTTAATCCCACCTTTATAACCACCCATTTACGCGGTGGCGTTTGATGTAATCAAAGTACCTTTCCGGTATAAGTGATTTACATGATCTCATGGTCATAAGGACTAGGTAACTATGTATTGAAAGCTTATAGCAAAAAACTTAATGACGAGATCTTATGCTACGCTTAATTGGGTGTGTCCATCACATCATTCATACAATGATATAACCTTGTTATTAATAACATCCAATGTTCATGATTATGAAACTAATCATCCATTAATCAACAAGCTAGTTAAGATGCATACTAGGGACTCTTTGTTGTTTACATATCACACATGTATCAATGTTTCGGTTAATACAATTATAGCATGGTATATAAACATTTATCATAAACATAAAGATATATATAATAACCACTTTTATTATTGCCTCTTGGGCATATCTCCAACACTTGCCTCGGGTATTCTGAAGCTGGTGAATACGGGACATAAGGGCTTCTGTCGTCGTTTTCTCTTCTTCGGTAGCTTCAGCATCCCAGGAACGGCGGCGAAGAATCTTGGCACTTCCGTCAAAAGGGACTATGTTGTGCTCAACAGAGTTGGCACTTTCTTCGTGTATGTAGAGCCACCTTTTGCGCCACCCTTGGACAGAGTCGGGGAATATGACGTCGAAGTAATCAACATCAGTGCGGAGGCAGATAACAACGCCGCCTATGTTGTAGGCAGCGTTGTGGGAGCCGTTGCGGCGAAGACAGAAAATGCGCTTCCACAGAGCCCAGTTAGGAGGGACTCCGAGGAAGCACTCGCAAAGAGTGATGAAAATGGAGACATGGAGAATAGAATTAGGAGTCAGCTGGTGTAGCTGAATCCCATAGACAAAGAGGAGGCCACGAAGGAAATCGTGGATTGGGGCAGAAAGGCCGCGGATGAGGTGATCAACGAAACTAACCCGATACTCCATTGGAGGGGTTGGGTAGCTTTCTTCGCTGGGAAAGCGGATGGCGTCCTCCTTCTTCATCAGGCCCAGCCTCTTCAGCATGTTGATGTCCTGGTTGGAGATTTTGGATCTCTCCCACTCGAGGTCTTCAGCGGCCATCTTGGACTCAGGAGTGCTGTGGCGAGTGAGTCGCGCGCGTGGTGGCATCAACAGCAATGGAGGAGCGAAGTTTGTGCGTGGGTGAGCTCAGAGAGAATTGGGCGCAATGGAGGTTTTTGCAAAGGGGAGCAGAGGTGCGGCGCGAGCGAAGGTGTGAACGGAGGTAGAAGAAAGGTTTATATAGGGATTTGGCGAAGCAATGCACCGTTGGATGAAGAAGTCGTGCGGTGGAAAAGGATCTTCTAACTTAAGGGTAAAGAAGTATTTTTACTGGGATGGAACGGAACAGGCGTTACAGTACGTGCGCCAGGAAAAGTGGAGGACGTGTGTCCCCCACTTGCACGACGTGTCAACATGGCAGAATAGGAAGGCCCACAAGGCAGAGAGAGGATAGTACTAAAGTTTTCTGGATACAAAGATCGTGGCTATCGTCAGTTATGAGGTCACTTTGACCAAGGAAGGAAATTTCGACAAGAAAAATAAAAGAGGATTGGCGATAGAAAAAACTATTGAATACTTCAGGAGCCTTTGACCAAATACAAGTTTTTGCCCAAATGCTCGGGGGCTACTTTGAAAAAAGTAAAATTCGAGTATGACAATATAGAAATTGCGGGAGCCTATGATCAAACGCAAGCATTTGTTCATAGCCTCCGGGGCTACTCCCATCGGGAGCGCTGTTCGCGCACCCGATAGATAAAAAAGAAGAAGAAGAAAATTTCGAGAAGGAATGACAATATAGCGACACGATGCAATAAAGTGTTGAGCCTACAACCAAGTCCAAGTTCTTGGCTGTAGCCTCGGGGGCTACTCCCATCGGGAACGCTGTTCGCGTGCCCAATGAAATTTATATAAAAAAAAGGAAAAAAGAAAGAAGGAGCATATTTCGAGTTATAAAGATAACTCTACATATACTCCCATCGGGAGAGCAATATAAGTCATCCGTTGACTCGATAAAATGTCCTATTCCAGCAGCCGAATAAGCACTCGACAATATATTCTCATAACGCCAAAAGCTGCGAATAAATTCTGAATGTCGCAAAACATTGCGAAGGTAAGACCCCAGATCCGTTCTGTGCGGCGTGGCGCCGTCTCTGACGTCGGTTAGCTACTTTTTTCCGTATCAACAGATACGAAGAAAAATCCTAACGAACGCGTTAGGTACCCGATAAATATTGCGGGACTCGACAGAATGGTAAGACCTTAAGCGGCACTCGTCGAAGTTTACACCAGTATCCCGAGATCATGTCCGGGGACGTGATCTTGAAGTAGGTTTTTGCGGATTGCCACTAGAGCAGTTAACTAGTACCTGATCCGTCAGACGAACTAGCCCCAACTACCATTATCCCTGTACAATATAGAAATTCATATGTAAAGACATCTGATGAAGTTCAGAGTTGTTGAATAAATATAAAGGTGGAGATTTTACTTGACTCTACGATTCAAATAAAATCTCGGGGGCTACTGACATAGGCATCCCCAATGGGCCTGCCGAAGGTAGTACCCGGGGTTTACTGAAGGCCCACGACCCGAAGGATAAGAAGATTCAGAAGCCCGAGATGTTATTATGGAAGGATAGAGTTGTAATAGGAAGTGTCAAATTGTAATCTTGCGGGACGGGTTAGAAACCCTCCCGGACTCTGTAAACTTGTGTATTACGAATCCCTCGGCTCCAACTTGTATATAAGGGGGAGTCGAGGGACAAAGAAAGCATCGAATCATTGTTAAGCAAACCCTAGTTTTTACATCGTCGAGTACTTTTCGGCTGAAACCTTCGAGATCTACTTGCCCTCTACACCCAACGAAACCCTAGTCTACTACTTGTAGGAATTGACAAGTTGATACCTTGTCACCGAGAGCCACGATACAGAAAACCTTCCAGAGACGCCGCCGCGCCAATCCCATCTAGGGGGATTCAGGAGATCGCCTCCGGCACCCTGCCGGAGAGGGGAATCATCTCCCAGAGGACTCTTCATCGCCATGATCGCCTCCAGATTGATGTGTGAGTAGTTCACCCCTGGACTATGGGTCCATAGCAGTAGCTAGATGGTTGTCTTCTCCTCATTGTGCTATCATTGTTGGATCTTGTGAGCTGCCTAACATGATCAAGATCATCTATTTGTAATGCTACATGTTGCGTTTGTTGGGATCCGATGAATATGGAATACTATGTTATGTTGATTATCAATCTATCATCTATGTGTTGTTTATGATCTTGCATGCTCTCCGTTGCTAGTAGAGGCTCCGGCCAAGTTGATACTTGTAACTCCAAGAGGGAGTATTTATGCTCGATAGTGGGTTCATGCCTCCATTAAATGCGGGACGAGTGACGTGAAAGTTCTAAGGTTGTGGATGTGCTTGTTGCCACTAGGGATAAAACATCAATGCTTTGTCTAAGGATATTTGTGTTGATTACATTACGCACCATACTTAATGCAATTGTTTGTTGTTTGCAACTTAATACTGGAAGGGGTGCGGATGCTAACCCGAAGGTGGACTTTTTAGGCATAGATGCATGCTTGGATAGCGGTCTATGTACTTTGTCGTAATGCCCGATTGAATCTCACT
Source organism: Lolium rigidum (assembly GCF_022539505.1). Classification (NCBI taxonomy): domain Eukaryota; kingdom Viridiplantae; phylum Streptophyta; class Magnoliopsida; order Poales; family Poaceae; genus Lolium; species Lolium rigidum. The sequence goes on along the minus strand of NC_061514.1, from coordinate 41,645,710 downwards.
TTACTCATCATGATATGTATGTGCATTGTTATGCTCTCTCTATGTTTCAATTGCCCAACTGTAATTTGTTCACCCAACATGCTATTTCTTATTGGAGAGACACCACTAGTGAACTGTGGACCCCGGTCCATTCTTTTACATCTGAATACAATCTACTGCAAACATTGTTCTTTACTGTTCTTCGCATACAAACATCATTTTCCACACCATACATTTAATCCTTTGTTTACGAGTAAGCCGGTGAGATTGACAACCTCACTGTTAAGTTGGGGCAAAGTATTTGGATTGTGTTGTGCAGGTTCCACGTTGGCGCCGGAATCCCTGGTGTTGCGCTGCACTACACTCCGTCACCAACAACCTTCACGTTCTCCTTGACTCCTACTGGTTCGATAAACCTTGGTTTCTTACTGAGTGAAACTTGCTGCTGTACGCATCACACCTTCCACTTGGGGTTCCCAACGGGCGTGTGCTTTACGCGTCAACAAGCTAAATTTCTGGCGCCGTTGCCGGGGAGATCAAGACATGCTGCAAGGGGAGTCTCCCACTTCCAATCTCTTTACTTTGTTTTTGTCTTGCTTTACTTTATTTTATTTACTTCTTTGTTTGCTTTCTTATATCAAAATACAAAAACATTAGTTACTTGCTTTACTTTATTTACTGTCTTGTTTGCGTTCTCTATATCAAAAACAAAAAAAAATTAGTTACTTGCATTTACTTTAATTAGTTTGCTTTATTTACTATTACTAAAAAATGAGTAATCCTGAAGTTGAAGTTCGTTCGTTTAAGCAACAAGGGGGAGAATGTTTAAAGGATGCTTGGTATAGAATTAGTGATGCTCATAATAGGTGCACCAAGAAACACTCCACTATTATCCTACTCAGGAATTTTTATGTTGGTATCTCTAGTTGGAATAGGTATGTTCTTGATTGTCTCGCGGGAGATAATTTCCTAGGCACTCCTGCTTTAGAAGCTAGTTGCATTATTGAGAGTCTATTTGGAATACCACCTGTTAATGAAGTTAAAATTGAAGTCTCTCTTGAAGATGTCATGAAAAAGATGGAGACCATAGAGCAAAATCTTCCAAGTATTGAGACTAAATTGGGAACATTACTTAATAGCACTGATAAACTTGATAAATCTCTAGGTGGAATTAATGAGAGAATTGTTGTCTTAGAAGCTTGTGCTACTCATGATAATCAAACCCATAGGATTAGTGAACTTGAAGAAGCTATGGGAACCTTGGGTTCAACTTTTTCTTCTCTTAAGTTTAAGGAGAAAGCTTATGTGGGTAAGGAGCAAAAGTTCATGTATGTCTCTAAAGTGCCTAAACCAAAGAACTATTATAGGCCTAAAATTGACAAAGCCCTTAGTACCACTATAGATAATGGAACAACTAAAATACCTATTGTGACAAGTTGTGAAAATTATGATGTCAATGCTTCATCTCTCGATAATACTTCATTCACACTTTCTGCGCCTAGCTGAAAGGCGTTAAAGAAAAACGCTTATGGGAGACAACCCATGATTTTACTACAGTACTTTTGTTTTATATTTGAGTCTTGGAAGTTGTTAATACTGTAGCAACCTCTCCTTATATTTATTTTATTGCATTGTTGTGCCAAGTAAAGTCTTTGATAATAAAGATGATACTAGATTTGGATTACTGCGCAGAAAAAGAATTCTTACTGTCACGAAATTGAGTAGCGCCGTCTGTAGGTAACTCAGAAAAATCTGCCAATTTACGTGCGTGATCCTCAGATATGTACGCAACTTTCATTCAATTTGAGCATTTTCATCTGAGCAAGTTTAGTGCCCCAGAAAAATTCGCCTTTACGTACTGTTCTGTTTTGACAGATTCTGCCTTTTATTTCGCATTGCCTGTTTTGCTATGTTTGATGGATTTCTTTATTCCTTTAACTTTCAGTAGCTTTGTGCAATGTCCAGAAGTGTTAAGAATGATTATGTCACCTCTGAACATGTGAATTTTTGATTATGCACTAACCCTCTGATGAGTTTGTTTTGAGTTTGGTGTGGAGGAAGTTTTCAAGGATCAAGAGAGGAGGATGATACAATATGATCAAGGAGAGTGAAAGCTCTAAGCTTGGGGATGCCCCGTGGTTCATCCCTGCATATTTCAAGAAGACTCAAGCATCTAAGCTTGGGGATGCCCAAGGCATCCCCTTCTTCATCGACAAATTATCAGGTCACCTCTAGTGAAACTATATTTTTATTCCGTCACATCTTATGTGCTTTACTTGGAGCGTCAGTATGTTTTATTTTTGTTTTGTTTGAATAAAATTGGATCCTAGCATTCATTGTGTGGGAGAGAGACACGCTCCGATGTTGCATATGAACACATATGTTCTTAGCTTTATTCTTAATGTTCATGGCGAAGGTTGAAACTACTTCGTTAATTGTTATATGGTTGGAAACAGAAAATGCTACATGTGGTAATTGGTATAATGTCTTGAATAATTTGATACTTGGCAATTGTTGTGCTCAAATAGATCATGTTTAAGCTCTTGCATCATGTACTTTGCACCTACTAATGAAGAAACACCATAGAGCTTGTTGAAATTTGGTTTGCATGATTGGTCTCTCTAAGTCTAGATATTTTCTGGTGAGGGTTTGAACAACAAGGAAGACAGTGTAGAGTCTTATAATGCTTGCAATATGTTCTTATGTAAGTTTTGTTGTACCGGTTCATACTTGAGTTTGCTTCAAACAACCTTGATAGCCTAAGTCTTGTATTGAGAAGGAATACTTCTCGTGCATCCAAAATCCTTGAGCCAAAAACTATGCCATTTGTGTCCACCCTACATACCTACTACATGGTATTTCTCCGCCATTCCAAAGTAAATTGCTTGAGTGCTCCCTTTAAAATTTCATTCCTTTGTCTTTGCAATATATAGCTCATGGGAAAAATAGCTTAAAAACTATTGTGGTATTGAATATGTACTTATGTATCTTATTTCTTAATAAGTTGCTTGTTGAGCGATAACCATGTTCCTGGGGACGCCATCAACTATTTCACTTTGTTGAATATCATGTGAGTTGCTATGCATGTTCATCTTGTCTGAAGTAAGGGTGATTTATCATGAGTTGAATGGTTTGAGTATGCATATTGTTAGAGAAGAACATTGGGCCGCTAACTAAAGCCATGATCCATGGTGGAAGTTTCGGTTTGGACAACAATCCTCAATCTCTTATGAGAATATTATCCGTTGTTGAATGCTTATGCATTAAAGAGGAGTCCATTATCCGTTGTCTATGTTGTCCCGGTATGGATGTCTAAGTTGAGAATAATCAAAAGCGAGAAATCCAATGCGAACTTTCTCCTTAGACCTTTGTACGGGCGGCATAGAGGTACCCCTTTGTGACACTTGGTTAAAACATATGTTATGCAATGATAATCCATGTAAATCCAAGCTAATTAGGACAAGGTGCGGGCACTATTGGTAATCTATGCATGAGGCTTGCAACTTATAGGATATCTTATACATAACACATATGCTTTATTACTACCGTTGACAAAATTGTTTCTTGTTTTCAAAATAAAAGCTCTAGCACAAATATAGCAATCCATGCTTCCCTCTGCGAAGGGCCATTCTTTTACTTTTATGTTGAGTCAGTTTACCTACTTCTTTCTATCTTAGAAGCAAACACTTGTGTTAACCGTGTGCATTGATTCTTACACGTTTACCTATTGCACTTGTTATATTGTTTTATGTTGACAACTATCCATGAGATATACATGTTACAAGTTGAAAGCAACTGCTGAAACTTATATCTTCCTTTGTGTTGCTTCAAAACTTTCTACTAAGAATTTATTGCTTTATGAGTTAACTCTTATGCAAGACTTATTAATGTTTGTCTTGAAAGTACTATTCATGAAAAGTCTTTGCTATATGATTCAGTTGTTCACTCATTGTCTTTACCATTGCTTCGAATCGCTGCATTCATTACATATGCTTACAATAGTATTGATCAAGATTATGATCGCATGTCACTTCAGAAATTATCTTTGTTATCGTTTACCTACTCGAGGACGAGTAGGAACTAAGCTTGGGGATGCTTGATACGTCTCAAACGTATCTATAATTTCTTATGTTCCATGCTACTTTTATGATGATACTCACATGTTTTATACACACTTTATGTCATATTTATGCATTTTCCGGCACTAACCTATTGACAAGATGCCGAAGAGCCGATTCTTTGTTTTACGCTGTTTTTGGTTTCAGAAATCCTACAAAGGAAATATTCTCGGAATTGGACGAAATCAACGCCCAGGGTCTTATTTTTCCACGAAGCTTCCAGAAGACCGAAAGGATCACGAAGTGGGGCCACGAGGCGCCGCCACACCAGGGCCGCGCGGCCAAGGGGGGGCCTGCGCCGCCCTGGCGTGTGGGGCCCTCGTGTCGCCCCCTGACCTACCCTTCCGCCTACTTAAAGCCTTCGTCGCGAATACCCCAGTACCGAGAGCCACGATACGAAAAACCTTCCAGAGACGCCGCCCCCGCCAATCCCATCTCGGGGGATTCAGGAGATCGCCTCCGGCACCCTACCGGAGAGGGGAATCATCTCCCGCAGGACTCTTCATCGCGATGATCACCTCCGGATTGATGTGTGAGTAGTTCACCCCTGGACTATGGGTCCATAGCAGTAGCTAGATGGTTGTCTTCTCCTCATTGTGCTATCATTGTTGGATCTTGTGAGCTGCCTAACATGATCAAGATCATCTATTTGTAATGCTACATGCTGCGTTTGTTGGGATCCGATGAATATGGAATACTATGTTATGTTGATTATCAATCTATCATCTATGTGTTGTTTATGATCTTGCATGCTCTCCGTTGCTAGTAGAGGCTCTGGCCAAGTTGATACTTGTAACTCCAAGAGGGAGTATTTATGCTCGATAGTGGGTTCATGCCTCCATTAAATCTGGGACAGTGACAGAAAGTTCTAAGGTTGTGGATGTGCTGGTTCCACTAGGGATAAAACATCAATGCTTTGTCTAAGGATATTTGTGTTGATTACATTACGCACCATACTTAATGCAATTGTTTGTTGTTTGCAACTTAATACTGGAAGGGGTGCGGATGCTAACCCGAAGGTGGACTTTTTAGGCATAGATGCATGCTGGATAGCGGTCTATGTACTTTGTCGTAATGTCCGATTGAATCTCACTTTACTCATCATGATATGTATGTGCATTGTTATGCTCTCTCTATGTTTCAATTGCCCAACTGTAATTTGTTCACCCAACATGCTATTTCTTATTGGAGAGACACCACTATTGAACTGTGGACCTCGGTCCATTCTTTTACATCTGAATACAATCTACTGCAAACATTGTTCTTTACTGTTCTTCGCATACAAATATCATTTTCCACACCATACATTTAATCCTTTGTTTACAGCAAGCCGGTGAGATTGACAACCTCACTGTTAAGTTGGGGCAAAGTATTTGGATTGTGTTGTGCAGGTTCCACGTTGGCGCCAGAATCCCTGGTGTTGCGCCACACTACACTCCGTCACCAACAACCTTCACGTTCTCCTTGATTCCTATTGGTTCGATAAACCTTGGTTTCTTACTGAGGGAAACTTGCTGCTGTACGCATCACACCTTCCACTTGGGGTTCCCAACGGGCGTGTGCTTTACGCGTCAACAACAGCGCGCTCGTCGAGTTCCTCCGTGAGCGCTAGGAAATCTTCGCATGGTGTCCAGCTGACATGCCAGGAGTACCCAGGGAACTTGCCGAGCACCACCTCAACTTGGATCCAGTAGAAAGGCCAATTAAACAACCTTTGCGGCTTTTTAGGCAAAGCTATGCTGTCAGAAATCGATCGACTCAGAGAAGCTGGTTTTATCAAGGAGTTACATACAGAGGCCACATGGGTAGCTAACCCAGTGTTGGTGCCGAAGAAAAACACAAAAGTCCTTCGCATGTGCGTCGACTTCAAGTGTCTCAATAAACATTGTCCAAAGGATCACTTTCCCCTCCCGAGGATCGATCAAATCATCGACTTCACGGCAGGTTGTGAACGTCTTTCCTTCCTGGATGCATATTCTGGTTATTACCAGATCAGGTTAAAAGAAGATGATGAAGTCAAAACAGCTTTTATAACACCTTATGGCGTGTTCTGCTATAGAACAATGCCCTTTGGACTGAAAAATGCGGGAGCAACATACCAGCGGATGATGCAGAAGTGTCTAGCCACGCAGATTGGCAAGAACGTCCAAGTATATATCGACGATGTCGTCATAACAACAAAGAAAGGGTCAACTTCGATCGAGGATCTGAAGGAAACTTTCGACAACCTTGACAAGTTTTGACTCAAGCTGAACCCGACAAAGTGCTCTTTTGGCGTTCCTGCAGAGGAACTCCTCGGGTTCCTAGTTTCAGCAAGAGGAATCGAGGCCAATCCAGAGAAGATCCAAGCTATCGTAACAATGAGGAAGCCAACAAAGTTAAAGGAGATACAACAGCTGACGGGGCGAGTCGCAGCTTTGAGCAGAGTCGTCACCAGGCTAGGAGAAAAGGCGTTGCCGTTTTACGCTTTGATCAAACAAGGAGAGAAATTCCAGTGGAATGACGAAGCAGACAGAGCTTTCGAGGATCTTAAGCGCACAATCTCGACATCACCAATCTTGGTGGCGCCTAAGGAGAAGGAGCCTCTCCTGTTATACATCGCAGCCACGCCGCAGGTGGTCAGCACATTCCTTGTGGTCGAAAGAGAAGAAGAAGGCAAACTCCACGGAGTGCAGCGGCCGGTATACTTCGTCAGCAAAGTTTTATCACCCTCAAAACAGCGGTACCCGCAGTACCAGAAGTTAGCATATGGAGTGTTTACAACCGCAAGAAAACTACGACACTATTTTTCGGCGCATCCGATAATAGTGGTCAATGAGGCGCCTTTATCCAATATATTAAACAATCCAGAAGCTATGGGTCGTGTCTCCCTATGGGGAATAGAGCTTTCCCCTCGGGACATCACATATGAAAAAAGAAAAGCAATAAAGTAACAGATCTTACCAGACTTCACCGCAGAGTGGATGGAGTTACAAAATACGGGACCACCAGATTTGTCGAGAACTTGGACTATGAACTTTGACGGGTCCAAGAGATTAGAAGGAGCTGGAGCTGGTGTCATACTACTATCACCTCAAGGCGACAAGTTGAAATACGTGCTACGGATGACGTTTCCAAACGCATCCAATAACGAGGCAGAGTACGAAGCACTTATACATGGGATGAAGATGGCAAAAGCTTTCGGAGCAACTCGATTAAAAATCTTCGGTGACTCACAGCTGGTGGCTCAACAGGTGATGAACCAGTGTGACGCAGTCAATGACAATATGATAGCGTACAAGGAAGTATATAATGAACTCGAGAGGCTGTTCGACGGTTGCGAAGTAAATCATATCAGCAGACTCAGCAACGATGAAGCTGATGTTCTTGCAAACATCGGGTCGCAGTGTCTAGCAATACCACCTGGTGTGTTCTGGGAAGAGATAGCTGAAAGATCAACCAAGGCGAAGAAACTGCAGAGGAAGGAGAAGGATGAGAAAGCCTCGGGGGCTTCAGCAACATCATCACAAGATGAGGATGAACCACACGTGATAATGATGGTACAAATTCCTTGGATGCAGTCCTACACAGCATATATCCTAAGGAAAGAACTACCCAACGATCCAGTTGAAGCAAGGCGAGTTATCAGACGTTCGAAAGCCTTTACTATGGTCAAAGGAGAGCTATACAAACGAAGTATTTCAGGAGTACTACAGAGATGCGTCACACCCGAAGAAGGAAGGCTTATTCTGAAGGATGTACATGAAGGACTGTGTGGACATCACGCAAGCAGTCGAGCTATAGCAGCCAAGGTTTCCAGAGCAGGATTCTATTGGTTGACAGCAATCGAGGGTGCAAAGGACATAGTTCGTACTTGCGACGCGTGCCAAAGGTTTGCTGCGAAACCTCATTCTCCGGCAGCGGAGTTAATGCCAATACCGGCGTCATGGCCCTTTGCTCAATGGGGTCTTGATATGGTGGGAAAACTGCACAAGGCTTGGCCAGGAGGATACGAGTATATGCTCGTAGCTGTCGACAAGTTCACAAAGTGGATAGAAGCGAAGCCGATAAATTCACCAGATGGAGCATCTACAGTCAAGTTTGTCAAGAGTATCGTTTTTTGATTTGGAGTCCCTCATAGCATCGTCACAGACAATGGCGGCAACTTCACATCCAAGGAGTTCAAGGCATATTGCGAAGAAGTAGGCATCAAACTACAATTTGCCTCAGTGGCGCATCCGCAGACCAACGGTCAAGTCGAGAAAGCAAACGGCATCATCTGCAATGGCATGAAGAAGCGCCTGTTGACACCATTGGGAAAAGCCCGACACACGTGGCCAGAAGAATTGCCCAGTGTATTATGGAGTATTCGAACAACACCAAATACAGTGACACAGGAAACCCCGTTCTTCCTAGTCCATGGAGCTGAGGCAATGTTGCCGGTAGAGATAGAACACAACTCTCCAAGAGTGGTGGAATTCAATGAAGAAACCTCGAGAAAGGCATTGGAAGATGACGTTGACGCACTCGACGAAGCTCGAGATGAGGCGTTATCAAGGGTCACCAAGTACCAGCAAGATATGAAAAACTACCACAGTCGACGTTTACGACCAAGATCTTTCCAAGTAGGCGATTTGGTTCTTCAGCTCACACAAACTAGCCATGAGAAACTCGAATCGCCATGGATTAGCCCTTACATCGTCACAGAAGTAATCGAAGGAGGAGCGTACAGGATAAAGGACAAGAAGACAGGGATTGCCGAGCCAAATCCTTGGAACGTGGCGCAACTTAGGCGTTTCTACGCTTAAATTCGAAATATAGTCCTCTTTGTAAACATACAATGTACTCAAACGCCCGCGAGTTTTCAGACGCACTCTTTTCCTTTCAGGGCACCGAGTGGGGCTGGAAGGTTTTTAATGAGGCGGACTCGCGGTGCTGCAATATAATAAAGATATTGGTGATATACATCTTCTTTATCGACAGGCTCGGGGGCTCGCGCCCCGCAGTAACAATATATATACACTGCCGCAAAATACAATCTGCAAAGATATTCGCCCTGGTGCAAAATACCTCGCAAACCAATAAAGATACAAAACAACGGTCAACAAAAAAGCTGGGGGGCTTGTTGAAAGAAAAAATAATTTAAGATACTTTACAATATATATAGTATCTACAATATACAGATCTTCATTGATAGGAAAAATCGACAAAAAAACTCTTCAGTTATCACCCATTATATCGTCTATATTTATCCTCTCATTATCTGCCGTACCACTCCTATGTTCAGCATAGCTATCTCTCACGAAGAATTCAGCGTCTAGCCGAAGCAATTCATCCATCATTTCTTCGGCTATTGGAGTTACAGCGTCCTTGATCTTGTCGATATTCCTCCTCCTCCTAGTCAGTTTGGCTTGCCATTTTGCGACAATCTTGGTCATCTCTAACTTCGGGTAGCAGATCTGCAACATAATCATGGCAACCCTTGCTCCGGCAGTCAGTTGAGCCCTCACGAACTCGTGGATTCGAGGAGCATCCCGAAATTTGTTCATCAGATCAGGAAGAGTCTTTGGCGGGGAGTTGCGAGGAAACATGGCATTGAAAACCAAGGCCAGCGTCTTGGCGCAGAAATCAAGAAAATCACGGACCTGACCAGCGCGATCTTGGAATCTGACGATTTGTCGGGTACGATCAAGCGTAGCCCAGAAATTTGAACCATGTTCCAAGGCAAGTTTGATAAGCACATTGGACATAGCTTCAACGCGTTGATCTTCGGCAGCCGTATCCAGAAAAGAACCTACCCAATGGAAATAACAGCGAGAGGTGGAAAACAAGCATGACGAAAAATTGAAAGAGATCAAACTCAGGAAGTATACCTGCCATATCCAAGCTAGAGTCGTTCATCAGTTGAAGCATATATTCTTCCCGCGAAGTAGCATTTGCAGCCTCAGTAACTGAGGCTTCCTTCAACGCCAGGGCCTCCTGAGCCCGTTGAAGAGCAAGTTTTTCCTTCTCGGAAGATCTTCGAGATTGCTCCATTATCACGAGAGCCTATTTTTTCATCGACTGGAGTTGTTGTCGAAGTTCGTTCAAATCTTCCATCTGACCAGCACTCGAAGAACTTTCGATAAACTCGTCAACGGAAGTTTTTCTCGAATAGGATGTGGCCGGCAACTCATCCAAAGGACGGGGTGCCACGGTATAGTTGTCAAAAACCAACTGGGGAGGAAAAATTCCGATATCAATAACTTGGCAAAATAGCTTTCCACTGATTCATTTGGATATTTACATGAGTATTACAAAAGAGGGTCCCTAGGGAACCAATGGTCAGCTGTCGTCAAAGCTACTACGGAGACAGCAACAAAAGAGAAAGAACAAAACAAAAGATAGAGACAAAGCGGTCTACTTGACCTCCGGCTTTGTCGAACTAGGGGAAGGAGTTGGTTTGCATCCGAGGAAGGAGAGGATCTTCTTCGAGTTTGGCTTGGCAGCCTTAATCAAAGATTGTCTCCATCTTCTGGACGTTACCAACTTTCGCCCAGTCGACGCTTTGTTTGCTTTCGGCAACCAAAGCAATGGTGCCTTCAACGCCTATCTTCAAGCCCTCTTGCCGGAGGCCCAGCCCAAGATCTTCTTCGGGAATGAATCGCCTGGCCAAGACAGCAAAGGTCTCGGGCTGTTCTTTCTTCGCGAAGAAGTAGGGAAAGAGCCGAGAAAACACCGACTTAGCATCACAGATGCTCTGGCGCACTTCATCTCCATGAATTTCAAGAAGAGAAAGAGCGTCAAGAAGGCGATCCTCTTCAGGCTTTTCGAGTTCAAATTCTTGGTGCATCCTCCCTGCTGAAACAGAACATCGGGTTGTCAACAAGTGTACGAAAGAGCAAAAGGTTCACGACAGAAGCAAAGTGGTTAGGGCACTTACTCACGAAGCGCCAATTTTGCGACTCCAAGCGGGCGATGATGTCTTCCTCGCGAGCAGATTGTCGAGTTATGTTCTCGTTCAAGGCATTTTCCGCGTCATGGAGTCTTTTTCGAAGATCCTCGACAGCGGTAGCGTTTGACTCAGCCTTCTCGCGAGCTTTTTCGCTTTGCTCCAGCTTGAGGGCAAGGTCATCGGCGCGCTTGTTAGCCTCAGAAAGGGTCTCTATCAAAACAAAAGGTGACAATGTTAGGGCAAAAAAGCAGGGGAAAATCTACTCGATGAAAAGAGGCAAGAGAGGAATACCTTTCAGTTTGTCAGCATGATCACGGTACCCGATAAATTGGGTACCAAGACGAATAAATTCTTTCATCAAAGGCTGGAAAGTAACAGGTATGAGAAAACCAACATAGGGAAAAAGTTCAACAGCAAAAAAGGGGGTGCCGACAAGGCTGAAAAGTTCGAGAAACATGGATGAAAATAGCCCTTACATCGTCCATAGGAGAAGTCGCAGAGCTACCAGTCAAGAGACTCGACTCTTTGCCCAGCTCAATCCCCGCTCTCTTCGGTGACGGGGCACGGGGGCTCACGACAGGAGCCGGATGCCCTATGTCCTGTTGAGGAGGCGAGGTTTTGTCCGTAATAGGGCGAGTTTCGGAGATCACTAAAGTACGAGACGTGCTTGTTAAAGCAGTCGCGTTAACAGGAGGATCCTCTTCCTCGTCGCCCCTGGGCATCAAGAAAGAGTATAAGAAGCGCTTAACATGCAAAAATATCGGGTACAAGAAAGAGTGTGAGAAACTTACGAGCTGACAAGGGCATCATCGTAAGGGTTGAAGGCTTTTTCCTCCTCTTCGGGTGAAGTCTCCTCGAGAGGGGATTTATCCGCTTTGGAGGTGCCGGAGTCTGCGACCTCATCCCTTTTCCGCTTGTTCATCGGAGAAGCAGCAGAGGGGAGAGAATGCGTAGACTCGGAGGCCTCAGATTCAACTCCTCTTTCAGAGGAAGCCGCAGATTTGTAGAACCCGCAACTTCACTCTCAGGGCGAGAAGTGCCCTGGTTATCGTCGGTGATGATGGTTCGTTCTTCGACTTCCCCGCCTTCAGGAAGGGGAGGAAGAGAAGATAACACTTGATGTTTCTGCAAGGTGAAAAGATATGTTGACAATAAGTTAACCAGGGAAGTCAGCAAAATAGTAGTCGACAAATGTTAAAAACTCGGAAGGACAAAAATAGCTTACCTTGGGGAGGGCGTTGGTGCCGCTGTACGGTTCCCCGCGACAAGAGGATGGAATGGTATCTTTTTTGCTCAGCGATGAAATCTTCCTAACAAGCTTTTCCAAGTCTTTTACTGATAGATCCTTGGAGAAGCGGTCCACGTCTTTTGCGCCAGCATACATCTAGAGAGGGTTCTTGCGATCCTGAAGAGGATGCACCCTAATCCTAAGGAAGTACGCAGTAATCTGAATACCCGACAGTTCTTTGCCGCGGGTATTCTGGAGTTCGTGGATTCGCTTCATTAGCGCATTTGTCGCCGTTTTCTCTTCATCGGAAGCTTCAGCGTACCACGATTGACGACGAAAGATTTTCTCGGCACCGTCAAAAGGAGCGATATTGTACACTTGCGCGTCGTTATGTTCTTCATGGACGTAAAGCCATCTTTTGCGCCACCCTTGAACAGAGTCAGGGAATTTGACATCGTAATATTCGACATCTGGGCGGACGCATATAACTACAACACCTACATCATAGGCGGTGGTGTGGGAACTGTTACGGCGGACAAGAAATATGCGTTTCCACAGGCCCCAGTTGGGAGGGGTCCCGAGAAAGCATTCACAGAGGGTGATGAAAATGGATATGTGAAGGATGGAATTGGGGGTGAGGTGATGAAGTTGCAGGCCGTAAACAAAGAGTAATCCACGAAAAAATTCGTGGATCGGAGTAGCTAACCCGCGGATGAGATGGTCGACAAAGTTTACCCGGTATCCAATGCGCGGCGTGGGGTAGCTCTCCTCGCCAGGGAAGATCAGCGTCTTCACCTGCTTCATGAACCCGAACTTCTTGAGCAGGTTCACGTCTTGATTGGAGATCCTAGATCTCTCCCACTCGGAGAACTGCAGCTCTTCCGTCGCCATGAGGGAAGTGTGTTTGGTAAGCCTTGACCGTGGCGGCATTCAGTGGGATTGACTGCGGCAGGGAAGTAAGCACGGGCGCAGGAGTGTTTTTGGCAATGGGGATTTTAGAAAGAGATAGAGCAGAGGTGCGGCGCAGCGAAGGGGAGAACGGAGGAAGAAGACGATCCTTTATAGCAAGCTTGTGAATCGACGCACCGTTGGATACAACAGTAATAGACTAGATGATCCACACGTGGCTCACAAGGGTAAACACGTATTTTCACTGGGATGGGACTGGACAGGCGCTATGATACGTCTCAAACGTATCTATAATTTCTTATGTTCCATGCTACTTTTATGATGATACTCACATGTTTTATACACACTTTATGTCATATTTATGCATTTTCCGGCACTAACCTATTGACAAGATGCCGAAGAGCCGACTTCGTTTTCTCGCTGTTTTTGGTTTCAGAAATCCTACAAAGGAAATATTCTCGGAATTGGACGAAATCAACGCCCAGGGTCTTATTTTTCCACGAAGCTTCCAGAAGGCCGAATGGATTACGAAGTGGGGCGATGAGGCGCCGCCACCATAGGGCCGCGCGGCCTAAGAGGGGCCCGCGCCGCCCTATGGGGTGGGCCCCTCGCGCCGCCTCCAACCCTGCCCTTCCGCCTACTTATAGCCTTCGTCGCGAAAACCCCTGTACCGAGAGCCACGATACGGAAAACCTTCCAGAGACGCCGCCGCCGCCAATCCCATCTCGGGGGATTCAGGAGATCGCCTCCGGCACCCTGCCGGAGAGGGGAATCATCTCCCGGAGGACTCTCCATCGCCATGATCGCCTCCGGATTGATGTGTGAGTAGTTCACCCCTGGACTATGGGTCCATAGCAGTAGCTAGATGGTTGTCTTCTCCTCATTGTGCTATCATGTTAGATCTTGTGAGCTGCCTATCATGATCAAGATCATATATTTGTAAAGCTACATGTTGTGTTTGTTGGGATCCGATGAATATGGAATACTATGTCAAGTTGATTATCAATCTATCATATATGTGTTGTTTATGATCTTGCATGCTCTCCGTTGCTAGTAGAGGCTCTGGCCAAGTTGATACTTGTACATCCAAGAGGGAGTATTTATGCTCGATAGTGGGTTCATGCCTCCATTAAATGCAGGACGAGTGACGTGAAAGTTCTAAGGTTGTGGATGTGCTTTGTTGCCACTAGGGATAAAACATCAATGCTTTGTCTAAGGATATTTGTGTTGATTACATTACGCACCATACTTAATGCAATTGTCTGTTATTTGCAACTTAATACTGGAAAGGGTGCGGATGCTAACCCGAAGGTGGACTTTTTAGGCATAGATGCATGCTGGATAGCGGTCTATGTACTTTGTCGTAATGCCCAATTGAATCTCACTCTACTCATCATGATATATATGTGCATTGTTATGCCCTCTTTATTTGTCAATTGCCCAACTGTAATTTGTTCACCCAACATGCTATTTCTTATTGGAGAGACACCACTAGTGAACTGTGGACCCCGGTCCATTCTTTTACATATGAATACAATCTACGCAAACATTGTTCTTTACTTGTTCTTCGCAAACAAACATCATTTTCCACACCATACATTTAATCCTTTGTTTACGAGCAAGCCGGTGAGATTGACAACCTCATCGTTAAGTTGGGGCAAAGTATTTGGATTGTGTTGTGCAGGTTCCACGTTGGTGCCGGAATCCCTGGTGTTGCGCCGCACTACACTCCGTCACCAACAACCTTCACGTGCTCCTTGACTCCTACTGGTTCGATAACCTTGGTTTCTTACTGAGGGAAACTTGCTGTTGTACACATCATACCTTCCTCTTGGGGTTCCAAATGGACGAGTGCTTTACCGTCACAAGGAAGCTACTTTCTGGTGCCGTTGCAATCCAACACCCACGTCAGCACGCTACAGCGCGCGTGTCAGAAAAAGTGGAGGACGTGTGCCCCCCACTTGCGTAACGTGTCAAACTACCGCAGATTTTGGGTCGAACAGTCAGTGACAGGACAGAACTCGTGTTTTCCCGATACAGGGGTCGTGGCTATCGTCAGCACTGATGTCACTTTGACAATGGAAAATCTCGACGGCGGTGATATGAAAACTGGTGACAAAATAGAAGTGATGATAATTTCGAGAGCCTTTGATCAAATACCAGTTTTTGATCAAATGCTCGGGGGCTACTTTGGAAAAAGGAAACCTCGAGTTTGGCAAGAAAGAAAAGGCGAGAGCCTCTGATCAAATGCAAGCATTTTCCCATAGGCTCGGGGGCTACTCCCATCGAGAGCGCTGGTCGCGCACCCGATAAATATGAAAGATTTCGAAAGGTTGTCAATACAGCGACAAAGAAGATGTTAAAACGGTGAGCCTACAACCAAGCACAAGCACTTGGCTGTAGCCTCGGGGGCTACTCCCATCGGGAACGCTGTTCGCGTGCCCGATAAAATTATAAAAAACATGGTGAACATATGTCAACACCCGGATTTTTAAGTCCATGTGCCTATTATGCCATACATCGCAATCCCAGGAAGATTGTTGTTGCGAGACATAACAGTCGATATCATAAGTCATCATTCATTACAAACCATAGTCGTCTTACAAATTCAGATCACCTGATCCATATTACACAAATAGTTGATCTGTTGATCCACGAACATATTACATAGCGGAAGCGTAACGGAAATGGACTACTTAGTCCACAGGCCAACGTTTGACGTTAGTAGACTCCTAGTTGTCGTAGACGTCTTGGTTGCCGTCATCTTGATACTGTTGTTCCTCCTCATATTCTGGCCATTGGAATAGCCAGGGACACAGCCGTGAGTACTTTAAAGCACTCGCAAACTAATACTAAAGTAAGTACTAACAATTATACTAAAGGGGTGCTAAGCTCTAGTTTTATTTGCATAAAGCCAATTTTAGTTCACAAGTATTTCATAAAAGACTCTTCATTGCTAACTAACTCAAGTGGGAACATTAGTGTCATTCCCACAACTCAGTTGTGATTCAAGTCAAGTCACCATTCAAATTCATCAACCCTTTTTAAATAAAACAACCGACAACTGGTACAGTATGGCCTTTCCAACCGTCCGTAATCGTGGACACGGCTATTCGAATAGATTTACACTCTGCAGAGGTTGCACACTTGTGCCACAACATTTGATTACATCCGTCAGGGGCAATCCCTGAATCATCGTAACTCAGTACGCGGATCATCAACCATAACCTTTCACTTACATACCCTAATATAGGTACCTCTCCCCATGAGCTTGGCCTCCCAGTGAAGACCAATTATCAACCTGGGAACTGCACAGGGCTTGGGCCGTACATTCACCTCAATTCACATCATTTAACTTGCAACGGAGGCAGCCTTGGCATAACCCCTATGATGCTTGTTCAGAGGGAACCCATACTAAGATGTATAAACTTCCAGTTAAGCCCTACCCATAATGCGGTATTGTGGGGGTACTCAAATATTGGAAAGGTATCACATTCAAACCCAACTATCAGTTTTGGTAAATTTCACCAAGTCATATTCACCTTCAAAAATCTTTCAATAGAATGACTAATCATTCGAAGGTTTTCAAATTCAGTTTAAACTCACAAGTTCCCATCTAGAGTAGTCACATTTTAATTAGCACTAGCCACTAGTCATGAGGATGTTATCTAGCCTGAAAGCTTGGTAGGCTAAGTGTGATACTCTTGACTACTTATCTAGCTAGACCAAGTGATTCATGAATCAAAAAGTACTTTGATAAACCAAAACTTATAAGATAAAAACTTGGGTTGGGCTCATTGCACATAAAGTAAAGTAATGGTGCCTTGCTCAAGGAGAGCTTTGCACTTGCAAGAATAAAAGCTTGCCTTGGTTGGTGTACTGGTCAAAGTGGTCTTCCTCTTCTTGGTGGTAGACCTCCTCCTCCTGGTACTCCTCTGTGCTAACTTCTAAAACGGATACGAGGTAACAATCACCAAACAAGCTTAAGAGCTATTCTAAGCACACCAAAGGTTCACACAAACTATTCTATCATTCCACACTTACTAGCATGTGAGTTGGCTTTGTTTTCTTCTTAAGAGAAAATAATTTCCTCTCGTTACAAATACTACTTTAGGGTTTCTCTTTAAGTCTTTGAGGAAATAATTTCCTCTCATTGAATCTTGTTAAGATTTAATCTCCTCAATTGAATAATATATGAATCCATGTTGACCAAGGTCAACCATTCATAATCATCATTTGGGAAAATGATTTAAATGAGGTAGAGCACCTCATGCAATTTAACACTACCATCATTATGATTTAATATCACCAACTAACTCAATATGAGATTATGTAAACCAGAGGTACTAACTCATACTAAGTTACTTGGGACAAGATTTAAATGAGGGAAAACCCCTCATATGATTTACATAATAGTTTTGGACAATATCAATTGACTAGAATAGCAATAAAGTCCTTTATTTACTTTAGGCCATGATCACTCAAAGTAACCATGTCATATTTTTGCATAAACATGTAGTATAGGTGAAATGTGATGTATGAGAGGTGGAAACAACTCAAAAGCATTTTTGGTTGATTTTTAATAATTGTTTGAAGTTGGAAAAGTCCCTGCCTTGTTCTTTTTGTCACATTAATTCTACAAAGAATCTCAAGGCGAGGGCAGAGCTAGGTAGGCGGCGTCTAGGTGAGGCTAGGGAGCATGATGGCGAGGACGGGGGTGGTCGGTACTGCTAGGGCGATGTCGATGTCGTGCGACACGGTGGCGGGAGAACGGCGATGATGTCGACGGCGGCAGTGCTCGCGGGCGCAAAGGGGCGTGTCCGGCGGGTTGCGGTCGTCCAGGGGAGCGTGTGTGCGAAGAGAGAGGGCGAGAGGGGGCCTAGGTCGATGGCGCACGTCGACGCTCTGACGCATCCAGAGCGTGTCCGGCGCGCGTCTGGCGGGTTCTGGGCGCGTCGGGGCATGGTGCGTTCCCAGCGGGGCAGGGTTCCTCTCCGACAATGGCTAAGCTAGGCTGGTACAGGGGAGCAAGGTGGGGCTGGGAGACAAGGTTTGCATGGCTAGAGAGGAGAGGGGTGAGCTAGGGCATGAGCATGGTGAGCATGGTCGGCATGCCAATGGCTAGGCCATGTATTGCCATTGCTAGGGTTCAAACTAGATGCACTGGTGCTGGAGGGGACCAGGGGACAAGAGAGGACCAAGTGGTGATAAAGGTTTGGCCAAACACTATTGCAAATAGTGAAATCAGATTTGGGTAGATTTGAATTCCAAGTGTTTTGTCAAATGTGACCTATGCAATGCAATTCCAAAATTAGAAAATGGCTTGGTTGGACTTGTTGCAAATGACCAGAGACACACATTGGTGGCGGTGGTTTTAAAAAATTAAAAAGAATTGCAAAATTTCAAATAGGGGAGAAACTAGAATCTGATTCAAAGTCCCAACTTTGCTGGATCCTAGTTTGAATTTGGAAAGGAATTTGCAGGGGTGGTCTTGAGCAAAGTTGTTCAACTTGATGTTGTCTTGGATGAGGTGCAAAGAGTTGGCAAAGTTTGGTTTAGAAAACTCTTAATAAAGAGGCTCAAAGTGGGTAAGATTTTAAAAGTGGCACATATGACCATTATCATATGTGACTTAGTTTTTGATTTTCTCTTGATTTGATTTGGGTTTCTTTGGTTCAAAAAGTGTGTAAAAGTTTTTAGTAACATTCTACAAACAATGGCACAAGCCCAATTGGCCTAGATCAAAGTTTTGTAAAATGTCCATAAGCACAGGTGTGTGTTGAATTGGATTTTTCCTATTTTTTTCTATTTTGGTTCACTTGCTCCAAATGAGCATGTGTTAGGGTCTAATTAGAGTTAGATTGAGTTTGAAACAAAAAGCAAACCATTTGGGTAAGGTATGAGGGCATAGGGCAAGATTTGCGATTATGGCTATGTGCCACATATGCCTCCATGTCTAATTTTGTTTTCTTTTTGTTTCACCAAAGATTTGGGTGGTAATCCCTAGGTTAGGTTTGTTGAGGTATTTCAAACCCTCTACACATGGTAGACAAAGCAAGTTTATCATTTGCAAAAATAGCCATAGGCTCCCTAGGCCTTTTCTTTTTAAATGAAACCTTTTTGTTTTGTTTTCTTTTGGAAGAAGAAAAGGAAGGGTGAGGTTTAGGGTTTAAGAACATTTCAAAGTAGTTCACAAAAGAATTTTGGCAAGAATATACTTATCAAGCAAGAGCACTATGCATAGCACCTTATTTAATAAAAGTTTTTGTTGGTTCCAAAATTTGGAAAAAGGGAAATTCATTTTCTCTTTGTTTTAAAATTTGGGGTGTTACAAACCCTTCCCCCTTAAACAAATCTCGTCCTGAGATTTTAAGAAAAGTTAGGTTCCTAAGAGAGATTGGGCAATTGGATTATCAGGAAAACATACTTGGCATGGCCTGAGGTTCTTCCGGTGTTTCTGTTGCATTCATGTGGTAGAGGCGGCCGTTGGGGTTGTTCTGGTTCCTTCTGGCTGCGAAGCGGTGCTGTTGCTGGGCAGGTGCAGCAGTATTGGGGGCAGTCTTGGCTAACCTTTTGGGGCACTCATTGGAGTAGTGTCCCACAATTCCACATTTGTAACAAGTGATTGTTGACTTGTCCTTGGGGGTGACGGGGATGGCGTTGCTTCCAGTCCTCGGACCAGTATTGGTGTTGTTGTTGTTCCCATTGTTGTTGTTGCTGTTGGGGTGGTTGTTGTTTTTGTGGCTGTTGTTGTTGTTGCCTCCGGGCTTCGGGGGTCCTCCATTATGGGGTGTAGTTTGGGCGATACGTCTGAGCAGTTGGCTTGTTGTATCTTGGGGTGAATCCTCCAGAGGAGTTGTTGCGGTACTTCTGGGCATTGTTGGGCCCATTCTGGTTCATCATTCTTCTCTTGCGGTTCTCGTTGGCTTGATGCAGCTTCCCTTCCATCTGAATGGTTGAGTCTACAAGGGCTTCGAGGTCGGCGAACGAAATCTTCACTAACACCGTTTGCATTTCATCATGCAGTCCGTTCAGAAATCTTTCCTTCCTTTTCTCGTTGGTGTCGGTCTCATCCGGGGCGTACCTTGACAGAATAAGAAACCTGTCACGGTATTCCACCACGGACATCCTTCCTTGTTTGAGTTCGCGGAACTCGTCTCTCATCTTCTTGATCAGTACTTGGGGCACATGGTATTTGCTGAATTTGGTCTTGAAGTCTTCTCAGGTCATCATTTTCCCCGCATTCATTGCGCGGGCGCTGGTCCACCAGGCTCTTGCAGGTCCTGACCGGTAGTGGGTGGCGAATAGTACTTTCTCTGCGGCTTCTACTCCCGCAACTTCTAGGTTGTTCTCCATTGTCTGGAGCCAGTCATCAGCATCTAGGGGCTCTTCTGTTTTGCTGAACATGGGTGGGTTGGTGTTCTGGAAGTTCTTCAGTTTGGATCCAGGGTGATCATGGTTTCCATGGCCTTGATAGTTCTGGGCTATCTGCTGCAGTGCGGCAATGTTGGCTTGTCGTTCAGCCCTCTCGGCTTCTCGGTCTGCCATCATCATCTGCAACATCTGCATCATTGCATCCTGGTTGGTGCTGCGGGTTGGTGGGGCCATCTGAACATTGAGATAGATGATAAGATAAGAGGGAAATTACTATGGTTTGTTTGGTTAAAGTTTAAAAAGTTCATAACTTGAAAAGTTGAGTAGTGTTGAGGGCGTAAAAACCATCAACACTTTTTCATTCATACCAAGCATCACCATGATACAAATCTAACACACTGTTGGTTTGAAGAACCATTCATTCGCTCTACGATACAAGGGAATCCCGATACAACTCACACCTACTCAAGTGCTTGGGTGATACTACTCTTCAGGGTGGAGTCTTTGTCTTCACGGTTGATATGCTTGGCGAAAGGTGAGGGCGTTGCCCAACTCCTTGCGGGTCTTGTACAACATGAAGTCCAGGTGTGCTACATAGTGGTTCATCTCCGTGTGCGGTGGCATGGTCATTGGTCTTCCCATGAGATCATGTCTCGGGTAGTAGATAAAGCGAGTGTTCTGGATCCTGTTCTCATTTTGTCCACACAGACGGGCAATTTCTTCTTGCATAGCTCTGACTAGTCCTTCCTTCCAAGTGTTTCCCGTTACAGAAAACCAAATGGTTTCCCATATTGGGGCTCCAAGCTTTCTTCGCAGATCTGCAGTAACTTCCCACCGAGGTGGTCCTCCTGAGTGATTATTGAGGGGTATTCCGAAGAACTCGGGATACGGGCGTCCTAAATATTCAACTAGTTGCTTCAAATCCTTCTCGAACATTAGGTTTCCTCCGTGGCCAAGCTGATAGGACTTGCAGGTGTACTCCATCTGTGAGCAATTTGGATGAGTAAGTTAGAGAAGTGAGCAAGTGTGCAAACTTTTATGTAGAATTTTCAAGGAAAAGTAGAGCATGAATTTCTCATTTTGAAATGATCTCCAAGGTAAGAGAGAGAATAGGTTTTCATAAATATTCACTTCATTGGTTTTGAAACTAAGTTTTTCAGACGTTCGTTCTAACTAGGGTCTCCTAAGGTCAAACAATGGCTCTGATACCAACTTGTCAACACCCGGATTTTTAAGTCCAGGTACCTATTATGCCATACATCGCAATCCCAGGAAGATTGTTGTTGCGAGACATAACAGTCGATATCATAATTCATCATTCATTACAAACCATAGTCGTCTTACAAATTCAGATCACCTGATCCATATTACACAAATAGTTGATCTATTGATCCACGAACATATTACATAGCGGAAGCGTAACGGAAATGGACTACTTAGTCCACAGGCCAACGTTTGACGTTAGCAGACTCCTAGTTGTCGTAGACGTCTTGGTTGTCGTCATCTTGATACTGTTGTTCCTCCTCATATTCTGGCCATTGGAATAGCCAGGGACACAACCGTGAGTACTTTAAAGCACTCGCAAACTAATACTAAAGTAAGTACTAACAATTATACTAAAGGGGTGCTAAGCTCTAGTTTTATTTGCATAAAGCCAATTTTAGTTCACAAGTATTTCATAAAAGACTCTTCATTGCTAACTAACTCAAGTGGGAACATTAGTGTCATTCCCACAACTCAGTTGTGATTCAAGTCAAGTCACCATTCAAATTCATCAACCCATTTTAAATAAAACAACCGACAACTGGTACAGTATGGCCTTTCCAACCGTCCGTAATCGTGGACACGACTATTCGAATAGATTTACACTCTGCAGAGGTTGCACACTTGTGCCACAACATTTGATTACATCCGTCAGGGGCAATCCCTGAATCATCGTAACTCAGTACGCGGATCATCAACCATAACCTTTCACTTACATACCCTAATATAGGTACCTCTCCCCATGAGCTTGGCCTCCCAGTGAAGACCAACTATCAACCTGGGAACTGCACAGGGCTTGGGCCGTACATTCACCTCAATTCACATCATTTAACTTGCAATGGAGGCAGCCTTGGCATAACCCCTATGATGCTTGTTCAGAGGGAACCCATACTAAGATGTATAAACTTCCAGTTAAGCCCTACCCATAATCTGGTATTGTGGGGGTACTCAAATATTGGAAAGGTATCACATTCAAACCCAACTATCAGTTTTGGTAAATTTCACCAAGTCATATTCACCTTCAAAAATCTTTCAATAGAATGACTCATCATTCCAAGGTTTTCAAATTCAGTTTAAACTCACAAGTTCCCATCTAGAGTAGTCACATTTTAATTAGCACTAGCCACTAGTCATGAGGATTCTATCTAGCCTGAAAGCTTGGTAGGCTAAGTGTGATACTCTTGACTACTTATCTAGCTAGACCAAGTGATTCATGAATCAAAAAGTACTTTGATAAACCAAAACTTGTAAGATAAAAAACTTGGGATGGGCTCATTGCACATAAAGTAAAGTAATGGTGCCTTGCTCAAGGAGAGCTTTGCACTTGCAAGAATATAAGCTTGCCTTGGTTGGTGTACTGGTCAAAGTGGTCTTCCTCTTCTTGGTGGTAGACCTCCTCCTCCAGGTACTCCTCTGTGCTAACTTCTAAAACGGATACGAGGTAACAATCACCAAACAAGCTTAAGAGCTATTCTAAGCACACCAAAGGTTCACACAAACTATTCTATCATTCCACACTTACTAGCATGTGAGTTGGCTTTGTTTTTTTCTTAAGAGAAAATAATTTCCTCTCATTACAAATACTACTTTAGGGTTTCTCTTTAAGTCTTTGAGGAAATAATTTCCTCTCATTGAATCTTGTTAAGATTTAATCTCCTCAATTGAATAATATATGAATCCATGTTGACCAAGGTCAACCATTCATAATCATCATTTGGGAAAATGATTTAAATGAGGTAGAGCACCTCATGCAATTTAACACTACCATCATTATGATTTAATATCACCAACTAACTCAATATGAGATTATGTAAACCGGAGGTACTAACTCATACTAAGTTACTTGGGACAAGATTTAAATGAGGGAAAACCCCTCATATGATTTACATAATAGTTTTGGACAATATCAATTGACTAGAATAGCAATAAAGTCCTTTATTTACTTTAGGCCATGATCACTCAAAGTAACCATGTCATATTTTTGCATAAACATGTAGTATAGGTGAAATGTGATGTATGAGAGGTGGAAACAACTCAAAAGCATTTTTGGTTGATTTTTAATAATTGTTTGAAGTTGGAAAAGTCCCTGCCTTGTTCTTTTTGTCACATTAATTCTACAAAGAATCTCAAGGCGAGGGCAGAGCTAGGTAGGCGGTGTCTAGGTGAGGCTAGGGAGCATGATGGCGAGGACGGGGGTGGTCGGTACTTCTAGGGCGATGTCGATGCCGTGCGACACGATGGCGGGAGAACGGCGATGATGTCAACGGTGGCAGTGCTCGCGTGGGCAAAGGGGCGTGTCTGGCGGGTTGCGGTCATCCAGGGGAGCGTGTGTGCGAAGAGAGAGGGCGAGAGGGGGCCTGGCTCGACGGCGCACGTCGACGCTCTGACACGTCCAGAGCGTGTCCGGCGTGCGTCTGGCCGGTTCTGGGCGCGTCGGGGCATGGTGCGTTCCCAGCGGGGCAGGGTTCCTCTCCGACAATGGCTAAGCTAGGCTGGTACAGGGGAGCAAGGTGGGGCTCGGAGACAAGTTTTGCATGGCTAGAGAGGAGAGGGGTGAGCTAGGGCATGAGCATGGTGAGCATGGCCGACATGCCAATGGCTAGGCCATGTATTGCCATTGCTAGGGTTCAAACTAGATGCACTGGTGCCGGAGGGGACCAGGGGACAAGAGAGGACCAAGTGGTGATAAAGGTTTGGCCAAACACTATTGCAAATAGTGAAATCAGATTTGGGTAGATTTGAATTCCAAGTGTTTTGTAAAATGTGACCTATGCAATGCAATTTCAAAATTTGAAAATGGCTTGGTTGGACTTGTTGCAAATGACCAGAGACACACATTGGTGGCGGTGGTTTTAAAAAATTAAAAAGAATTGCAAAATTTCAAATAGGGGAGAAACTAGAATCTGATTCAAAGTCCCAACTTTGCTGGATCCTAGTTTGAATTTGGAAAGGAATTTGCAGGGGTGGTCATGAGCAAAGTTGTTCACTTTGATGTTGTCTTGGATGAGGTCCAAAGAGTTGGCAAAGTTTTCTTTAGAAAACTCTTAATAAAGAGGCTCAAAGTGGGTAAGATTTTAAAAGTGGCACATATGACCATTATCATATGTGACTTAGTTTTTGATTTTCTCTTGATTTGATTTAGGTTTCTTTGGTTCAAAAAGTGTGCAAAAAGTGTTTAGTAACATTCTACAAACAATGGCACAAGCCCAATTGGCCTAGATCAAAGTTTTGTAAAATGTCCATAAGCACATGTGTGTGTTGAATTGGGTTTTTCCTATTTTTTTCTATTTTGGTTCACTTGCTCCAAGTGAGCATGTGTTAGGGTCCAATTGGAGTTAGATTGAGTTTGAAACAAAAATCAAACCATTTGGGTAAGGTATGAGGGCATAGGGCAAGATTTGCCATTATGGCTATGTGCCACATATGCCTCCATGTCTAATTTTGTTTTCTTTTTGTTTCATCAAAGATTTGGGTGGTAAGCCCTAGGTTAGGTTTGTTGAAGTATTTCAAACCCTCTACACATGGTAGACAAAGCAAGTTTATCATTTGCAAAAATAGCCATAGGCTTCCCTAGGCCTTTTCTTTTTAAATGAAACCTTTTTGTATTGTTTTCTTTTGGAAGAAGAAAAAGAAGGGTGAGGTTTAGGGTTTAAGAACATTTCAAAGTAGTTCACAAAAGAATTTTGGCAAGAATATACTTATCAAGCAAGAGCACTATGCATAGCACCTTATTTAATAAAAGTTTTTGTTGGTTCCAAAATTTGGAAAAAGGGAAATTCATTTTCTCTTTGTTTTAAAATTTGGGGTGTTACAACATATTTCGAGTTATGCAAATAACTCTTCATATACTCCCATCGGGAGGACAAGATAAAAAATATACAAGTCATCCGTTGACTCGAATAAATGTGCTATTCCAACAGCCGAAAAAGCACTCGACAATATATTCTCAGAGTGCCTCAGTCGCACATTAAATCTCTGAATGCCACAATACTTTGCGAAGGTAAGACCCCGGGATCCGTCCTGTGCGGCGTGGCACCGTCTCTGATGGCGCTTAGCTACTTTTTTCCGTGTCAACAGATGCGAAGAAAAATCCTAACTGACGCGTTAGGTACCCGATAAAACTATGACTGGAATTCGACATTTGGTAAGATCTTAAGCGGCGCATGTCGAATTACGTCAGTATCCCGAGATCATGTCCAGGGACGTGATCTTGAAGTAGGTGTTGGTGGTTTGCCACAAGAGTAGTTAACTAGTACCTGATCCGTCAGATGAACTAGCCTCAATTACCGTTATACCTGTACAATATATGATTTGGATGTTTAAAAATATGTGATCAACTCAAAGGAGTTGTGTCAATTCGAAGAAGTTATAGTGAAATTATAAAGTTGGAGATTTTCCCTGATTCTCCGATTCAAGCAAAATCTCGGGGGCTACTGACATAGGCATCCCCAATGGGCCTGCCGGAGAAGGTACCCGGGGTTTACCGAAGGCCCACGATCCGAAGATTTATGAAGCCCGGAAGCCCAGTTAAGAAATAGTTTGGAAACATAGAGTCGTAATAGGAATAAGGACTTGTAAATCTACGGGTGGAACTCAGAGAGTCTCCCGGAATATGTAACCGTGTGTAATACGAAACCCTCGACTCCGCCTCCTATATAAGGGGGAGTCGAGGGACGAAGAAAGCATCGATTCATTGTCAACACAACCCTAATTTTCTAGTGTCGAGTACTTTTCGGCTGAAACCCTCGAGATCTACTTGCCCTCTACTTCCAACTAAACCCTAGTCTACAATCCGTAGGCATTGACAAGTTAATCCCTTGTCAATGAGTATGAGAAAAGGAAACCTATATGTGTGCTCCTACTTTTTCATCATCTGCCTCGGCTCGTCACAGGGTGTTGAATGAGCCGAGCGGAGCTAAGACATATGCCTCTGGTATAAATCAATCTATCTATTTTCTTATTGATATCAAAATCAGTTCATCCAATCGGGAGCTAGTTGTTCCTAATCCTAAGCTCATCCTATCCAACTACTTAGAGGTCTAACCTATATTCGTGGGAGCAAAGTTTTTTGAACAGGTTAGCAGTACTAGCGGCAGCGACTGAGGTCGGGCGATCGCCTAACCCCGCCCTATGGAGTCCTCCTTCACTGAACCTAGCTTACTTACTGTCTACTCTATCTATCTCTGCATGGATGGTCGTGCACCCCAAGATCTTAGTACGTACGATCGCGCATCATCTATATGTAACCCCCCGATGCAAAGCACATCTAAAATACATTACCATAATCTCTAAAGATTTGGGTTGATATCTTGATACTTATAGCTATATATAGCTTGACATGACTAGCTAGCTAGTGAAGAGACAATAAAAAACTCGGCCTCCATATCTCTGCCATGAGCGAAGGGGTAACACGATATATATGATTGGAAAAGGAGCATGCAGATGAAAGCGAGAACGAGAATGATGATGCTTAGGTTGACCTGGGAGTTAGCGCCCCCATCTAACGTCGAACTCGGAACATGACACTGCAGATGAACAGAGCCCCACAGCTCGATCGACTGTAGTATATATGCTCTTTTTGAAGAAAAAAAGCTCAAAATAATATTCCTCCTAACTGGTCGATCGCCGCATGGCCATGGCATAAAAACGTACAGTGCTGTCCTTGTTACGCATCGCTTTCCTGAAACACCTGCTAAAAGAGGCTCTGGTGGCCAGCATGGCCATCAGGTCGATGTGCGTACTGAACTGCAGCTGCGGGTGTAAGTAAAGCCCATCCCTAGCTAGCTAATGATACGTGGTTACTACGCATAGACGCAAACATCATTCTCGTGGAAAAGCTGCTGGGTACAGCCATGAAATCGAGGTGCATGCCATGCACATATGCTTCTTCCTTGTAAATGACATACTGCTATTTTTATAGGTTATTAGACAAGGATGGATGGATCGAACTTGTACCATATATAGACATGGAGCGGTCAACTCCTGATCACTGATCAGGCTTGTGGCTTTGTAGTGTGTCACTACGCAACTAGCTATATGTCTATATATGCATGTCTGCGTGCAGCCAGTTTACGCGATGGGCGCACCATGCGGTGTCGGACCCGTCTAGTCGGTCTCAGACAACAATGATCTAACGTACATACGTAAATAATGGCATTAGCTAGATAGAGTACCTGAGGAAGAGGAATCAGCTAGCGTACGTAGCGAAACAGCCCATATAAATTCATGCATGCATGGATCATGTATGTATGCTGAAATTACTGAAAAGAATTTGCCAATCCCGATAAAGCTGTGAAATGCCAAAAGCTCCGGAAAAGAGAAAAAGCTACTTCATGCAACCTCAGTCCTCGCCGCGTGCTGACTGACGCGAGTAAACTGCATGGAAACGGTGGAAAGGAATCGGATACGGCTCGGATAGTGCATATCTTTCCACATTCCATTTTCATATTTTCAAAATGAATACATATATTGTTAAACAAGAGTGCGGAGTGGATTTTACTCGGATACGGATAGGATATTTCCTCAATCCGGAACGTACACAATTATAAATAAATAATAGAGTACGTTTTGACTTATAATAAGTCAACTGTGAAATGATAGAGAGATTTCTTTTAATCAAACCTCGTTAGAGGACTGTGAACTCCCACATATTCATAATAGAAGAAGAGAGTTGATCCAGTTTATATGAGAAATTGCACCCGAACACCACACGGGTTTGTTAGGGAGACACCTATAACCCGAGCGGTTTATGAGGAAAAACCAATCAATAGACGTATAAAATCTATTGATTGCTATAGAACACAATAGTTCATGTTCAATCAAAGAAGATTATGTTGGCAACTTGGTTAATTTCTAAGGATGGGTGATTGGCATATTAAGCTAGAATTAAAAAATTGGTTAACATAATTTTATTTAGATAAGGATATATTATTACCATGTCTACATTTTATTCAAAATTCAACACCATATTTTTTTGTGACAACCTAGGAATGACTCCCTTTGCTGGTTTTCCTAGCATCCTATTCGATTTTCCTGCGCACGGCATGGCTCGATTGCGCCAATTTTCCTTGGGTTTCTATCATTGGATCCTTTTTCCTGGTGCGAGGTCGCAAGGGCGAGGGAGAACAATTTTTTGCGACTTTATCAAGGCACAATTGGTCAAAGTGATGGATGAAAGGACGACGGAAACAAATGGATGAAAGCACTAAAAATCTTTTATTTTTATTTATTATTAGGTACTAGGAAATTCACACTATGTTGCAACAAAGATAAATTGTTAAAATGCTTTCTTGACAGTTAAACGGTTGTTTTATTTCCAGTGCAACGCACGGGTCTTTTTCCTAGTATTCATAATAGAAGAAGAGAGTTGATCCAGTTTATATGAGAAATTGCACCCGAACACCACACGGGTGTGTTAGGGAGACACCTATAACCCGAGCGGTTTATATGAGGAAAAACCAATCGATAGACGTATAAAATGTAATTATTGTTATAACACACAATAGTTCATGTTCAATCAAAGAAGATTATGTTGGCAACTTGGTTAATTTCTAAGGTTGGGTGATTGGCATATTAAGCTAGAATTACTAAAATTGGTTAACATAATTTTATTTAGATAAGGATATATTATTACCATGTCTACATTTTATTCAAAATTCAACACCATATTTTCTGTTTGTGTTTGCAAAATGGATCCGAATATTGGCCACATCCATTTTTCATTGTCATCCGGATTCGGATATTTCCATACCCATTTTTGATCTGATTTGCTAGGTCTGAGTTAACTGAGAATTCCTTAAGTCTCAGTCACCCATAAAAATGCACTTGAGTTGCACTTTTCTGTCAAAAAAGTGCAATCGCACTTTTCTAGCACTTTTCTACTAGAAAAGTGCAACTGATCCGAGTTGCACATTTTTCTTAACTGCAGTTGCACTTTTCTGAGGTGACTGAGACTTCCGAAATTCTCAGTCAACTGAGACACACACCCATTTTTGATTGCGCGAATACAAATGCCGAATAATTTTAATTTTTTTGAGGAACGAATAATTTTAATTATCCACTACGAGTTCCCACCTCTAAGTATGTGTGTGCCGCTTGAAGCTACTGAACACGGTGGAGGGTGGTGGGGAATGAGGCAAAGTCATCAAAGATGAAAGATGCCTGCATGGCAAACAGAGAGGTTGGCCACCGTTGCTCTGGGCAGTGCTCATGGATGCTGCAACATGGCTCGCTCGCCGGCAAGGGTGGCCCGGCCGATCATGGCCCATGCATATACGCATGCAGATGCAGCGCCTATGTACGGGCGGCACGGCCTAGGTCACGGCGGCCGGTGAAATCATGGCGTCTATACGCCGGCGTCGGGACTTGCCTTGAGGTGTTGAGTGGATCGCGACACGCGGCTGTCGGGGCCGATTTGATCTACCTACATACCCATGCATATCCCTCACGCTCTCGGCAATCATCGCCGTGTGCGCCGGCCCCTGTCACCTCAGACACTAACTTAATTCAGCCTGATCACTCCTACTGGTGATTTTGTAGTAATAAAGTAAGACGAGCCGGTATGTGTATGACTTTGCTCGTCAAATCCATCCGGGGCCCCTGTGTTCAATTAGATTGCTTCCTTTGACCGCGATTTTGAAAACTAACAATTGGCACTGGCAGCGTGCATCCAGTGCTATAGATTAGTGATGTTGCTGTTGCCTAGCTGAGATTGTGCCCGGCATGCATGCAGCCTAGTGAGTAGTGACAAGACCTGGTTCGGCAAAGGTCGCAAGCTCCGCCTGCGTCGTCAGTCGTCACACCACACCGCCACCGCGGCAGTCGGCACTAGGCAGGTTTGGAGCCGAGGCACGAGGACCAGGCTTAGAATTCTAGGCCTGGCGTGTCTACCGTTGGGCTGCATTAAGTGGTACAGCAAGACTTCGGTGTGGGCTGCTTGTCCATGTTGCCCCATGTGGTAACTAGGTCCAGCATTTGTGTACTTGGGCCGGGCCTAGGCGGTGGTTTTTTTACTCGGTAAAATGTCGCAATAAAGACTCGGTAAAATATAACATCAAATTTCTACTATTAAGAGCAAACCGGTGAATGCCTGGTGTCACATTTTCAGGATGGACAATAATACCTCCCACGTCTTATCTCAACGCAACGCAATCTTGAAAAAAACGCAACTAACAAAGCAACTCCAGCCCGTGTAACGTGGATAACAAACAACTCCACACCATTAGGCGTAGCTTTTCAAAATTTCAAATGGCACAACAAACACCTACTATTTCTCAACTAAGAGGAGAAATACCAGCCCGTGGATAACAAACAACTCCACACCATTAGGCGTAGCTTTTCAAAATTTCAAATGGCACAACAAACACCTACTATTTCTCAACTAACACACCATTAGGCGTAGCTTTTGAAATGGCACTGTCGTCTTCATCACGCTGACCACAACCAGTGTCGTCTTCATCACGCTGACCACAACCAGTATCGCTGCTGGCCGTCGTCTTCATCGCGCTGACCAAAGTCGCTGTCAGCCGTCTTCTTCATCTCGCTGACCAAAACCAGGGTCGCTGCTGGCCGTCATCTTCATCGCGCTGACCAAAGTCACTGCCAGTCGTCTTCTTCATCTCGCTGACCAAAGTCGCCATCGAGTAAAAAGACCTTTGTCGCCAAGCCTGCCGTCTTCACTAGCCAGGTTCCTCTTAAAAGAACAAAGTCGCTGTCAGCCGTCTTCTTCATCTCGCTGACCAAAGTCGCCATCGAGTAAAAAGCTCGCTGACCAAAGTCTCCATCGAGTAAAAAGCTCGCTGAACAAAGTCGCCATCGAGTAAAAAGACCTTCCTCGCCAAGCCTGCCGTCTTCACTAGCCAGGTTCCTCTTAAAAGAACTTTCACAGATCCTCTTTGGGCAGAATCGATCATGATGAGCAGCACGTTGAGGGAGAAAATAGAACCTTAGTAGAGATAAAACGATCAAGTAGCCATGGAGAAGTAGCCCTGTGTTAGCAGTTACACGTCCTGCATCTCAAAACGCGAATCTGGCACAAAATAGAACCTTATTGAGGAAGATAGATAAAACAAACCTAGGTGCATAAGTAGGCTATTGTGGAAGTAATACCAATAGAACAGTGGAAGAAGTCGTTTCCTGCAGTATAGATGCAGAATGGGTTAAACTATTGCTTTATGTGATCATATTTCTCAAATTAACTATAGAACAGAGGTGTAACTATTGCTTGATGTCATCATATCTTTTAAACTATAGAACAGACATTAAGGACGCCTACCAGGAGCATTGCCTATTACATTCAGTGACTTGTTTTTCTTTTCTTATTTGCATGTCATAAAATGTCACACTTTCCTAATCAACTAATTGATAAAGGAAAAAATGGTATGTATATCAGTGCACCTTGCTAAATGGTTTTGAACATTGTCAATGATAAGCTGATGTGCCCATGTCGACAGTGGTTGCTGAGAATGGCTCTTCAAACCGATCACAAGCCATTGGTTTGTCACGCCCACAAACGGGATTTTTCATACGTGAACCACTGGCAGATAAGACAGCTTCGTCATCGACGATGATGATCAGACACCATTGGCGTGGACATTTCCAACTCAAAGTAACCTCACAATAAGAGGAACTCCATTGGTTGGGAAAAGCTCAAACGGTATGTCCTTTGACTTAGCTTATTTCACTGCATAAATTTCAGGATGCATTATCATCGTTAACGGTATACATCAAACGCAGACATACGAGCTCAAATGAGACTTCCCATTGCAACTCAAAGTACACTCACAATAGGAGGCACTCCATCGCCTGAGGGTAGCTCAAACGGTATGACATGAAACCAATTGAATATGTGTATTATTGAAATATAGCTGTGTGTATTTATAATACTGAAAAGCACAAACTGTATATCATCATTGCAGACAGACAACCTCAAAGTCAACAAACATCACGTGAACGTCAAAGAGCTCGTCGACAACGATTAACTCTTCAGGAGAGGCAAGAGATTAATGCAAATAGACGCGCAAACAGGACAGTGGCAACAACTGCTGAGCGGGAACAAGAGAACGCATGTCGAAGAGATAGTAGGCGCAATCTAACAAGTGCGCAGCGACAAACCATCAATACAAACCAAAGAGCACGTAGGCAGGGAATGTCTCAAGATAGGAGGGAGGCAGCGCGGGATCGACGCAAAGCAAACACCAAGGCTAGGCGGAACACCCCATGTGCTCAATCCATCGCAATGCCACGCCCAGATGCAGCTGTCAACCCGGAAGTCATGAAACGCTCCTCACCTATCACAGCTGATTCTACTCCTGCCTCCCCTTCAACGAGCACACCGGCGTATACCCTCGGGACTGATGGTAATATACACCCATATTTACTCACGCAATAATAGGTGATGGTTAACGCCTCAAAAATGTTACATGCGACATTGATGCATTCCTTAGCGGTATCATTGACGACAATGCCATCGCTGACGAACCCAACGACGAGGAGTACTGCATGTTTGCCGGTGAAGGTACGTCTTCCAGCTGTTTTAGGCGACATTGTTGCCTTCCTTCGCGGTATCATTGACATGTCTGTGACACGCTATGCCTGTAGGTTCTGACGATGATGGCGTGGAAATCGATGATCCGTCAGACGAATCCGGCGTGGGCTCAGTCGATCCTTTTGACTTTGTGTACTCAAACCTACCAGACAACACGCACATGTTGGAGAAAGTACCAGATTGCATAAACTGCAAGGCCAAGAGGTTTGAGCATGAGCCCCCTGGTTTCTCGCTATCGAAATGGCCAGATCGGACCGGCTGAACAACGTCCTATCCCGGAGCTCATGAGGTTATGGTCCAGCGCGGATGCGGACTCTCGACATTTTTGACAGAGTATCCGATTCTTCAATGGCCACTTCGCCTTCACAACGCTTGGCGTCACCCTCGATAACAACTGCACGAATATGAGCTCCGGGGTTTACACATTCCGGGCGAACGGCTCTTTGTACCGTAACGTGCATTCTTTCGGGCCCGGCTCTCGTCCTGAACATCTGCAGTTGTACTTCTACGACGACGATCCCAGCCTAACCCATCGCAAGGAAGCTACCAAGCAACTGGACCAGGAGGTTGTCCGGAAGTTGACGAACATCATGAGAGCAAATCCCTACTCCGAGACATTAAGGATGCTAGGATTAGTGCTATAGATTAGTGATGTTGCTGTTGCCTAGCTGAGATTGTGCCCGGCATGCATGCAGCCTAGTGAGTAGTGACAAGACCTGGTTCGGCAAAGGTCGCAAGCTCCGCCTGCGTCGTCAGTCGTCACACCACACCGCCACCTCGGCAGTCGGCACTAGGCAGGTTTGGAGCCGAGGCACGAGGACCAGGCTTAGAATTCTATGCCTGGCGTGTCTACCGTTGGGCTGCATTAAGTGGTACAGCAAGACTTCGGTGTGGGCTGCTTGTCCATGTTGCCCCATTTGGTAACTAGGTCAAGCATTTGTGTACTTGGGCCGGGCCTAGGCGGTGGTTTTTTTACTCGGTAAAATGTCGCAATAAAGACTCGGTAAAATATAACATCAAATATTACTTAATTATCAAAATAAATATAAACTCAAATTGGTCTTGTGGGTGAACGCTCACTCCCTTATCTTATGGAGCAAACACTCACGGTCCAAGAAAATTGGTTGTAAACTTAAACCTCTAACCACTCTGCAGCGCCACCAATACAATCTTACCATGATTCCTACCCAACACATTTCTATGGCTAGGAGAGAGTCATCAAGTGTCATGTTTTCTCCATATATTTTTAATGCATATGTTTTCTTCTGACACGAGCGAAAATCCACGAGTACACAATAGTGCTAAAGTTTACATTTATTTCGCTGCGTATTTTCATATCATATCATGATTAAAAGCGTGCTAATATCCAATTAAGGATTAAGGATTTTCTAAGAGTTTTCCCAACAACTCACGCATTCAATTAGCGATATTTCTGATATTTCGCGGTAACATTAATTTATGGGCTTGCCGGTAAGAAGTGTTACTCGAGAAAAAAACATTTGGTACTTGAAGCCTCCTCACTTGATGGCAACGATCACCATCTCAGCGTAAGCCGTCAACCGGTCGGAGTACATACTACATACATCAAAACTGTGTTGGGGATACCAGCTTACATAGAAGCACATGATAGAAGATCAATCACCTAATTACCAAGAGAAATGCTACACGAAGAAATGGCAGAAAGGGGAAATAACACGCCAGAAACTTGATATCTTCATCCTCTACCAGTTGAAACACTTAGGTCATTGCCGGATCTGGCCACCACCTTTAGGCGGTCTTATTCATCGACAGCGCAAGTATGTTGTTGAGCTTCTTACATGTGTTGATATGTTGAAGTGCATTCAATCCATCACTCATATGTCATCATCTAAGTGTTTGTGCAGTACTGATGGTGAAGTTCTCTCCCTGACGAGGCTACTCAATTTCTCAGTACGGTTGGAGGTTTATAGTACCTCACAGTGACATGACCTAATTTTTTCTTTGTTGTCAATAAGGTGTGTCAATACCTACATGAGCCACGCACTCCTTATTGATCTACTATTAAGTGCATCCCTCGTTATGCACGGTTTACAAATTGACAGTTTACCTAGGTGCAGTCATTGTTGCAGGAGCTTGGTGTTATGCAGGCTCATCCTCAAGTGTTATTGTGTGACAACATTTGTGTAAAATGTGTGTCGTCTAACCCAGTCTTTCATACAAGAAGAAACATATTGAAGTGGATTTTTACTTTGTTCATGAGCGTGTCTCTGAGAAGAAACTTCACATTAAGTTCATCTCTTCAAAGGATCAAATTGTTGATATATTCATCTAGCCTATCTCGTTGCCCTTGTACGTGCATTGTAAGGGTGATAGAATACGTATGCACTATGTCCGTGTATATTTGTACCAGTGTTTATACCTAACACCTCATCCACTTGTAATCAACTGATCTATTCATCTATATAATGGAAAGGTACGGCCTTCACATGTGTGCCAAGTCTCCCACAACCAATCTACCCTATATTGTTTTACACAAAGAAGGGGAATGGCATCCACGGTTCTCATTGTCACTGGCATCGGACCAGCCGTTAAGGCTTTCACCCGGCCAACCGCTTCTCCCATCTCACACCTTGCGAAAACATAGCTTTGGAACGAGTCCTCAATCATCCCCAGCAGAGAGAAGACTCCTAGCGCCTAGAGAGGACTTCAAGGAGCTGAAGACGAAGCATGAACAGGTCAGAGATGCAGAACAAACATAAGATACTCCGGAAGTGAAAGTTAGTACCACTGCAAAGGCTGAGAGAACATGCCACATCACAGGAACAATTCTCCTAGGGCCCGCTAGGATCCGAAAGGGTAGAGGGAGGAGGTGATGAAGGTAGGTTCGGTGCATGCTGCGAAGACGGACAACGAAAATTACTCATGGGTGACGAGGGGGGAGGGGGGCGAGACCTCTTCTCCGACGTCGATGGCATTGCAGGTCTCCCTAAGAGCTCATCACAAATCCCCAAATACATCCACTTCACTCACCACCGCACCACTCCGGCAGGAAGAAACAACCTGGAACTCGCATCAAAGCAACCAACCTTGTGAAGCACAATCGCCGAACTCGGAGGCCAACTCCACCCACACACGGCCACACACCTCGACATCTGAAAAAAACAGAATAGTGAACCCACACAACACCAATGGATAAGCGCGGCCCACAACCATCCGCCGGTAACGATCAACCAGCAGACAATCATATCCAAGCTGTAGCTGCACGTTACAACAATGCCCGACGACCGCACAAAGCACCATGGGAAACCCTCCATCGAACTGCTACAGCACACCAGTGTAGAGGTAACCGCCGACCTAAACCAGAGGTTCCCATTGGCCCAAGGAAGATACGGGTTGGCAACAAGGCCATATATTGTTCAGAGTAGCATGAGGCGGTGCAGCAGCCGAAGACACAGTTGAGAGGCAAGGAAAAGGAATACGACAACGGAGGTCACAGCGAGAAGACGTGGGGAAGGACATACCAGACACCACCGCAGGGAGAGAGGGAAATCACCAGCGATATCCGCACGGAGGCCTATCACGACGCCCTTCGTCCATACCACCGTTCTGAGAGCCCGAGACCCGAGAAGAACCATAACACCGCTGCCCCTTCACCGGCGCAGCGCATATTTGTCAATAAGTGGCCTCTAGAGGCGACTAGGGGGGAACAAGGTGACGGTGGGTTCCCCGATCAACCCCATGTTGCAGATTTGGGGAAGGAGGAGATTCATTAACCCGCTGACGACTGGGCCCATGAACAGAATTGTCGGTCTTTCCTAACTCATCTGGTGGAGCTAAGGTATGTGTCTAACACTCTACAATTCATTTGTGTATATGTACCAATGTGTATGTGTTGATTATTTGTTTGTATCTTTTAATGTTAGTTCACAAATATGAACTTATTAGTTGGACCAACTGTCCTTATAGGGTTTCAAAGAAGGCCCGATCCGTCAGCCTCCTAATTAAAATCAGTTAGGTTACTCATAATACTTATTAAGCAAACTAATCTACATTAAATTAGATAATGATTTCGTGGATCTGGCGATGCGACTTGCAACTTTACGCCTTGGCATGGTGTCAAGCATAATGGTAGAAAAAGAGTGTGACTATGTCCACTACTAGATGAAGTCATCAAATTTGATTTTTATAATTAATAAGTAGCATGAATCACGAATTAAATCTAATTGTTCAAATAATTTTTGTTAGTTGCATTCCCGCTTGTAGATAAAAAAATCTCAATTGCAATTTTACTTGTAACTGAAAAAAATTCAGTTGCAAACTAACTTACAACTATGTACTCCCTCCGGTCGGATTTAATTGACGCGGAGGGAGACCTATCCATGCATGTTTTTAGGGAGGGATGGCGTCGATTAATTAAGTCAGAGGTAGTATGTGGGTGTGTCTATGTCTCAGTTGACTGAGATTTTCTTAAGTCTCAGTCACCTCAGAAAAGTGCAA
This sequence comes from Lolium rigidum, assembly GCF_022539505.1. Taxonomy (NCBI): domain Eukaryota; kingdom Viridiplantae; phylum Streptophyta; class Magnoliopsida; order Poales; family Poaceae; genus Lolium; species Lolium rigidum. Next base: position 41,607,905 of record NC_061514.1, on the reverse strand, counting down.
CTGCAGTTCAAAGAAAAGTGCAACTCAGTTCAGTTGCACATTTCTGATAGAAAAGTGCAATTGTACTTTTTTAACAGAAAAGTGCAACTCAAACATTTTTTTGTAAATGACTTAGACTTAAGAAAATCTTCAGATGACTGAGACATAGCAAAATCGTATGTATAAATCAGGATGCTATCTAACAGTTTTGGACTTAAACCTGGTTGTCAGCCGCAAATGCCAAAAAAAATACGCCTATAAGAGCCGCGGTGGGTTCCCTCCTTTTCGGAATATAAAATGCGTTTTGTCAATGAAACCTGTAGATATTCTCCTTTAGTTCAAAGGTTGGCACCAAGTGTCTATCTGCATTTAATTTCAGATACATCTGAAGAACTCGGCCAGATCATGATCCGGGAGTGACATGTCGTGCAAACCGAGCATCTCCTGATTTTAGCTTCTTCGCATTTCACAAAACACCATTTCTCATTACAATGAGCTGATGACCGCAGCCGACGAAAGCAGGGGAAAAGAAACGGAAGAACTACGGTGCCTAAACTATGTGCAGCAGGATCGAAAGGAATTTCTGAACGAACCTATCCAAGAAGCAAGAAGCACCTCCGCCGAAACGGAAGAAGTACGGTGATGTGCACCGCCAGATGGCCAGAATCAAACAGATCCACCGACATCGATCAGTAGGAGATGTCGACGAGGGAGATCATGGCGTGCGCGAGGAGCCGCTCCGCCGACCGTCCCTGCACGCCGACGCCGCGGAGGTCGTAGTAGGAGTTGCGGTGGTTGCCGGCGGCCAGGTACTCGCGCAGCTCGGCGGCGTAGTGCGACGCCGCGGCCCGGAGCGTTATGCAGACGCGCGGCACCTGGCGCAGCTGCGGCAGCGCGAGGTTGAACGGCCACAGCAGCACGGCGAGCTTGAACGCGTGCATGAACCCGCACGCCGCCGCCGGCACGGCCAGTAGCACCACGTGCACCACCATCGTCGTCTACCTCCGGTTGCCTCTCCTGCTTCTACATGGCCGATCCCTCTGCCATGACACTGCTACTCTTGAGGTCAGGTGGCGCTGCTGATCAACTAGGATGGCGAGGATGTAGTAGTACTAACAATGGCCGGCGATGGCGTGGGGATCGAGGCTCGTTTTGTACTGGAACGGAATGGACTCAATCATATAGAGGTCATTTGCTGTTGCTTAGCGTGCGATTATGTATGTTTGCCGCGAATGGAAATTGCGAGACACTTGGCGCGCGTGAAAATAATAACCTGGCGTGGCACGCGATGGGCCAACCGCCGGCCGATCTCGATCGACATTCCGCCGTGCCTCGCTGGCGTCTGCGTCGACGCACGTCCTTGTCGCCGTCATAATAGGCCGTGTGCGGCCCACTTCCAACCAAGCATTTCGCATTGAGCCAGCCGCGTATCGCCTCTGATGAACTGCAAGCGGAGCTGAATATACTGTCGAGAGACACTGCAACAATTCTCAGTTCATTCTGTGTGGATTGGATTGGTTGTGAAAATCCCTTCTGAGCTGAACCAAAAGAAGAAGAATCTGGTCGGTGTAGGATTAGGAAAAGCTCAAAGCCGAATGTTGTTTTTTCCCTGGTCTTACGCAGGATTATTAGCTTGGGCATGTTGGCATTCAGCTGGGCCCAAAACCAGTACAATTACGCATCTGGCCCCAAATTATCTCGAGCATTCGGCATTGGAAATACATTAAGAATCAGACGCAGCTATCATCCACCGACACAAAGAAGAACATTTCTCTTGTTTACGTGTAACACGCTAGCGAGTTCTAGATCAACAGCGGATAAGTTCAGGCCTCAGAAGTTGGACTTGATTAGCAGGTCCGAATCATGTACGTCTCGGTTGCAGATATTAATATATTTCCTTTATAAAAAAAAGTTCAACAGCGGATAAGTTCAGGCCTCAGAAGTTGGACTTGATTAGCAGGTCCCAATCATGTACGTCTCGGTTGCAGATACTACATGCTAGGATCGATTGACGACTGACGATTCAGATATCTATCCAGAATTTCAGTCACAGAGCGCAGCATCGGAACATATATACTTCGCTGTCGCTGTCTTACCATTAGGATCATGGACACAGTCGTTTCCCTGTATATTGTTTTGTTCTCTGAAGACACATTGTTTCTGGCCTTTCTAGGCCTGATGAGCTGTTCTTTCGCTCTTGCGCTCCCCTTTCAACGGATTTCCAGCTGCTGTTTAATTTGGTTCGGCCTTCATTCCATGCATATCCAGTGGCAGCAGCGACATTTTTCCATTAAGTAGCATGCACGTCTACCTGTACCTCAATCATACAAATATGGGATCTAGGTAGCACGATTAAAGATGGAAATAAGTAATGTTGTTGATTTAGAACTATTTAGGTATAGCGAACAAACATGGATATTCAGACAACACTGACACATTGTTGTCAATGGCGATTACACTCAAAAGAGGATATGAATTTTTTTATGCGGCAACCACAATCACCATTGTCAATGGTTGCAAGACCCCATTTTGGGAGGGCCCTTGGCTTGAGGGAGAGCGCCAAAGGGCATTGCACCGCCTCATATTCGATATATCAAAGAGGAAATCATGGAAGGTCAACCAAATGATGATGGAAAATGATTGGGTGAGCAGAATCAACTTGGGCGAATTCGCAACCTTGTAGCACCTCACACAATTTGTTGAGCTTTTGGTTTGCCTACAAGGTATACACCTAGTTGATGATGTGGATGATGACATCTCGTGGAAGCTCACGGTGAGCGGACAATACTCGGCCAAGTCCCCGCCTACGAGGTGCAGTTTATTGGTTCCACATCCTCCATCATGCACAAAACAGTGTGGCAAGTGTGGGCGCCACCCAAAACAAAGTTTCTTTTTCTTGGTTTTTAACGCAAAATAGAATTTGAATGGTGGACCGCCTTGAAAAGTGAGGATGGACAAATTGTGGCCTTTGCCACCTTTGCAAGCAAGCTACGAAATCGTTGTGTCACCTATTCGTCAGTTGCGGCTTCACGACGCGCATATGGCAAGGGGTTACATAGCGGCTGGGCATTGCCGACATGTATATCCTAATCAATGGCCAGGTCTCACAATCGAGCATTGGTGGAGGACAATGACAAGTGGAGTGGGGGACCTATCCGCAAGGGCATATCCTCTCACCTTGCTTGTGAAACATGGAACGAGCATAATGCTAGGGTCTTCCGCAACGAAAGCGCTCCCCACATGGTAGTATTAGAAAAGATAAAGAAAAAACCCCGTTTGTGGGTCATTGCGGGTGCACGATGGTTGGATGTGAAAGCCGAATAGAATTTTAGGCTGCGTGATCAAAGTCACGGCCTCCCCCCTCATATATTTATATGCCAAAGAAATACAAGTCCAACATGATTACAACACAAATACATATCCGTATGCTGCTAGGTTTCTTGGAGTCTACTCCAAGGCGGCGTGGACGCCGTGTGTAGGTCCTTCTCTAACACGCCTCCGCAGTCTGAACGATGGAGAGTATTGACGTGAAGATTGGAGCGAAACTCTTGGAATAATGCAGTCGGCGGTCCTTTAGTGAAGATATCAGCATACTGTGAAGAGGACGGTACATGAAGCACACGAACAGCACCGAGAGCAACCTTTTCCCGAACAAAATGTATGTCAAGCTCAATGTGCTTGGTGCGCTTATGATGCACAGGGTTGGCGGAGAGATACACTGCACTGACATTGTCGCAATAAACAATTGTGGCAGTGTGAATAGGACAGTGAAGCTCCTGCATTAGTTGGCGTACCCAACATGACTCGGCCACGGCTGTTGCAACTGCCCGATATTCGGCCTCAGCACTTGAGCGAGAGACCGTCGTTTGACGGCGAGAAGACCAGCTAATCAAATTATCTCCAAGATACATGCAAAACCCTGACGTGGAGCGTCTGGTATCCGGACATCCCGCCCAATCAGCATCCGAGTAGGCAATGAGAGAATGAGAAGTGGATTTGTGAAGTGTAAGGCCGTGAGAGAGTGTACCCTTGAGATAGCGAAGAACGCGTTTGATAAGGGAGAAGTGAGGCTCACGAGGATCATGCATGTGAAGGCATATTTGTTGGACAGCATATGAGATGTCAGGACGAGTGAGGGTGGCGTACTGTAATGCCCCAGCCAGACTGCGATAAAAGGAGGGATCAGCCACCGGTGGACTGGCGGTAGAGGAAAGTTTGGACTTGGTATCGATAGGAGTGGTGACGGGATGACAATCCCTCATACCGGCACGGTTAAGAATATCTAAGATATACTGATGTTGGGAGAGATGAATGCTAGTGGGTGAGCGAGTGACATGGATTCCAAGGAAATGATGAAGGGGACCAAGATCCTTCATTGCAAATTCATGACTGAGGGACGAAGTGATATTGGAGAGGAAGCTGAGAGAGGAAGCTGTAAGTATAATGTCATCGACATACAAAAGAAGATAGGCGGTGTCGGCACCGCGGTGAAGAATGAATAGGGAGGCGTCAGATTTGGATTCAATGAACCCGATGGTGCGAGCAAAGGAGGAAAAACATTGAAACCAGGCACGTGGGGCCTGTTTGAGACCATAGAGGGATTTGAGAAGCCGACATACGTGAGTAGGAGTTTGGGGGTTGATGAAACCAGAGGGTTGTTGACTGTAGACAACTTCGTTGAGGTGACCATGTAGAAAGGCGTTTTTGACATCGAGTTGATGGATAGGCCAAGAGTTAGAGAGAGCAAGAGATAAGATGATGCGGATGGTGGCCGGTTTGACGACAGGACTAAAGGTTTCATCGAAATCAACGCCGGGTTGTTGAGAAAAGCCACGAACAACCCAACGAGCTTTGTGTCGGGCAAGAGAGCCATCGACGTTGTATTTGTGACGGAAAATCCACTTTCCGCTCACAATGTTAGCGCCAGGAGGAGGGGGAACCAGTGTCCATGTTTGATTGAGGGTGAGAGCATCAAATTCTTCCTGCATGGCATGTCGCCAATTAGGATCACGAAGAGCGGTGAGGTAGTTAGTGGGAAGAGGAGAAGAGACGATAGCTTGGAGGTTGAGTTTGGCAGGGGGACCAGGGAGGCGTCCGGTGGTGGACCGTGTGCGATGCACGATAGGTGGTGGTGGCCGTGGCGGACTAACTGGTGGTGAAGGTGGTATGGGCGGAGAGTGTGCTGCCGCGGCAGGAGAATGGGGCGCTGCAGGCTGGCGTGGCTCGACGGCAGGCTGCCGCGGGCTGGTGGCAGAGGGAACGGCTGCCGCGGTAGGGCGGGCTGCCGGCAGAGAGAGAGGAACGGGTGGATCAAAAAGGTCAGGAGAAGGAGATGCAGGAGGTGTCGGCGAGGCGACAGGGGCATAAGGAAAGGAGTGTTCATCAAAGATGACATGTCGGGAGATAATAATGCGACGAGAGGTTAGGTCAAGGCACCGATACCCTTTGTGACGAGACGGATATCCAAGGAAGACACATTTGGTGGATCGGGGGGATAGTTTGTTTGGTGAAGTGGAGGTAATATTGGGGTAGCATAAGCAGCCGAAGACACGTAAGGTGTGATAAGGTGGTGGAATGCCGAGAAGACGCTCATATGGTGTAGAGAGAGAGGTAGCTTTGGTTGGTCTAATATTAATAAGGAAGGTCGCGGTATGTAGTGCCTCAGCCCAAAGAGAGGGCGACATCGAAGCTTGGAATAAAAGAGTGCGGATGACATTGTTGGTGGTGCGAATAGCACGTTCGGCCTTGCCGTTTTGCTGCGAGGTGTGTGGGCAAGAAAATCGGAAGAGGGTGCCTTGTTGGGTGAAGGAGTTTACTTGATGATTGTCAAATTCGCGGCCATTATCACATTGAATAGCTAGGATGGGAAGGTTGACTTGGGTGCGAGCATAGGCATGAAAGGTGGTGAAGGTTGCATAAACATCTGATTTTTTGCGAAGTGGAAATGTCCAAAAGTAATGCGTAAAGTCATCCACAATAATGAGATAATAAGTGTAACCAGAGGAACTAGAAATCGGTGATGTCCACAAATCACAATGTATTAATTGAAACGGTTTGATACTATAAGAATGCGAGGAATAAAAGGGGAGCCTAATATGACGACCTAATTGACAAGCATGACATAGAGACGATAAGGGTTTATTGCTAGGAATATGTTGTTGCTGATGAAGACGTTGCATGGTGGGATGGCCGGGGTGTCCAAGGCGACGATGCCAAAGCTCGGTTGATGAAGTGGCAAGAAGAGTCTGGGCTTCTGGTGGGCGGCAGATGGAGTAGAGAGGACCGGGACTATTGCATCGAAGAATCACGGTCTTGGTAAGAAGATCCTTCACGGAGAAACCAAAGGGGTCAAATTCGATGGAACAAAGATTATCGATAGTAAATTGACGAACAGAAATTAGATTTTGATAATGTGTGGAACAATTAGAATATGACGAAGAAAGAAGTTTTTAGAATTAAGGGTGAAGGTGTGAGAGCCGGTATGTTTGACAGGGAGAGAAGCACCATTGCCCACTATGATTTTATGTGCGGAAAAGGGAACGGAGGAGGAAAGAATACCGTGATCGGATGCCATATGAGACGAGGCGCCGGAGTCCGTGACCCACTCCTGGCCGCCAGGGAGCTGCAAATTCTGGAGAGCTGTAAGAAGAGCTGGGTCGATCTGTTGTTGCTGCTGCGGCTGCTGAGCGATCATCATGTTGCTGGAGGGCTGCTGGTAGCCGGTGGCGGTGTAAGCCTGGTACGGTGGCAGAGCTGGTCGAGGCCCCAAGACGCTGGGGGTCGGGGCGCGCCAACGGGGCTGCCAGGAGGAGGGCATCGCCGGCTGCTGCTGCTGGAGTTGATGAGCGCGCGTAGGGAGGCCGGTCCAGGGATTAAACATCCAAGGGCTGTTGCTGTCACGGCCACGGCCACGGCCACCGCCACGTCCACGGCGGCCTCCGCTGCCACCACCCCGGCTGAAGTTGGTGAAGACGCCGGGCTGGAGGGGCGAGGGAGTCCTTGGATGAGACGGACCACCGCCAGGGCCGGCAGGAGGAGGGGCGCCCCCGGCGTGCGATGTGTTGCCGCCGTTGGGAAGCACACTATTGCCGCTGGCCCAGAGCGCAGTGGACGCCGCATGCTTGGCATCAGTCTTCTTTTGCGCCTCCTCGAGAACCAGGGCGGAGCGCGTCTGCAAGAACGTGGGGAACGGCACCTGGTAGGGAAGGAAGGAGCGGAGGTGGCTGTATTGTTCGTTGAGGCCGCGGAGAACCGTGAGGACGAGGGTGTCATCCGAGATCTTCTCACCAACGTCACCGAGAGCATCGGCAAGAGACTTGAGCTTGGCGCAGTAATCATGGACACTCATGTCACCTTGTGGCGTGTTGCGAAATTCCGCGTCGAGGGCAAGGGCGCGGCTTTTCTTGTTGTCGTGGAAGAGGTTGGCGATGGAGTCCCAGATCTGCTGCACCGTCGAGCCAGGGGAGATGACGATGCCGAAGAGCTCGGGGGACATCGAGCCGTAGATCCAGGAGAGGACGGTGAAGTCGTCACGCGCCCAATCGGAGGTGGGGGAGGTGTCCGAAGGCGTGGCATCGGCGGTGCCGGTGACGTGGCTGGTGAGGCCATAGCGTCCAAGGGCGACGAGAAAGAGCTCGCGCCACTTGATGTAGTTGGAGTCCTGCAGATCAAGGGTGATGGCGACGATGGTCTTGACGGATGAGACGTAGGTGGAAGGGTTTTGGGGGGTAGGGTTGCTGTCGACGGCCTTGCCCATCTCGGCAGCACGGCGGTCGAGCTCATCCTTGCGCGCCTGAAGGAGGGATTCGCGCTGCTTCAGCTCGGCTTCGAGCTTGGTGATCTCGTCAGGAGTCATCGCGACGGCGGCGTAGGGGGTAGGGTGTCGAAAAATTTAGGGTTTAGAGAGGGGGGGTAGGATCGGCTGGTGCTCTGATACCATGAAAGCCGAATAGAATTTTAGGCTGCGTGATCAAAGTCACGGCCTCCCCCCTCATATATTTATATGCCAAAGAAATACAAGTCCAACATGATTACAACATAAATACATATCCGTATACTGCTAGGTTTCTTGGAGTCTACTCCAAGGCGGCGTGGACGCCGTGTGTAAGTCCTTCTCTAACAGGATGATTTGATGTCGGGAGGGTAATCCCTTGCAACCTTAATGTATGGACTATCTGCTCCCAACACTTTTCTTAATTAAGCGAATGGTACAAAGCTCTTTGTCCCAAAAAAAAAAAAAAAAATTGGATCGCTAAATTGGTTTGCAAGGAACGAACATAGACGGAGAAAAGAGTTAGGCCCGCCAAGACGCTGAAACTGAAAAAAAAGTGTACCCTCCCTCTAGAGTTGGGCCACGCAGACCAGAATGATTGGCGACGGGCCGATGGCAACGACAACACTCGTCAGTAGCGGAGCCACACAAAAAAGCTGTGTACTAAATTAGCTACACAGTTTTTTAGCTATAAAAACACAAGTGAAAAATAATAAAAAGTTTGTATAAATGCATGCATTTGACTACACATGAGACATGACTAATTTTTTTTTTTTCGCTCCCACATTTCAAAAAAAAAAAGGATTAAAGTTCTAGCTGCGCCACTGACACTCTGTCATTTACATCGCGTACAAGCAAGTGAAGGATAATACCACTCCAGAATAATTCTAGCTCCACGTTATTATGCTTCTAGTTCTTTTTTCTAAATAACGTCAATAATGATGTAGTGAAATATAAGCTTTTCTAAAGCGACAATCTAGCTATCTAAAAGGCTTATATTTTGGAAGAGGAGGAATTTCTTCACATCTGTCCTTTTTTTTGTTGAGACGTAATACTAGTAGTGGTACTCGTTGTTGAGAATATCATTTCATCAAGTTTACACGTGTCGAACATTTGTTAGCCCGTCAGCCCGTGTTGTCATTTTTGTTACGATATATGGAAAAACACAGGAGCATATATATGGTTTTTCAGATCAATCAAACAATGTAATTGGATGGAGGTTGTGTCCTTTCCTGGTCCCGACATTAGTCGTCTTACGTTATGAAAAGTCTGAAACACAGTATTTCTCATACTTCCAACATCAACGCCAACACTATTACGTTTTGAAGGCCCCAACAGCACATTTAGACTGGTGTAAACTGATAGATAGAAAAGTAGGTGGGGAAATGAAAACCAGAACCCACGAGCTTAATAAGTACTTCCTAACTCGGTCAGTCGAAAATATAGTATAACTTAGGATTCGTTCATATGAATCGAACCACCCACATATATAGAAAAAAGTTCTAAGAATTCTAATCCTCAAAACTCTTATGAAAATCATTTGAAATGATGGTTCTCTCTCCACTTTGTTCCGTTTGCTTTTTAAATAACATTTGGCATGCATATGGTGTCTTTATGACAACCGACAACACAATTATACATGACATGTACCTACCAACTTGTACAATCAAATCCTAAAAATTGATCGAGATAATTGATACGTACATCCTTGGCCAGTAGTATAATATTGGTAGATACATAGAGATCAAAGAACCATATGTTAAAGCACCAAAAGATTATCAAGGGCAATGGATAAAAGCGAGAAAAAATAGCCACCTTATATGTTGAGCATCAAACTGCTCCATGCATGGTGTGGTATACGTAATATGTGTAGAACTGAGAGGCATCGGGCAAATACCTTGGATTGCCATAATCGTGACATGAATCCAAGACTACAAGACAACTACGGAGCTACTCCTCGCGAGATCAACTACGTAATACTGTTCGAGAGATCAACTCACGACACACTCGCTTCCATCGCCACAATAAACCCTGTATCCATGGAACATTATGCTGAATCAATAAAGAGCAGGTTGCTCCCTGCAGCAAAATGAGCAACCAAATGGTGCCCGAACACACTTTTCCCAGTAACTTTGGACCATCCAAGTAAAATATCTGAAACTAAACTAGTACCATCAGTACTAATTCAAAACCAGAGCTAATTCTTAACAAAATACATTACTTTGGTCTTCAACTTTTATTAATCTCCAAATAGAAGAATGATGCTAAAAAGAGCAATAACCACTAGGAAATTCTTAAGCGCGCTATATTACTTTGGTCTTTAACATCAGAATTACTAACGAGTTAAGTGTGATAAATCTTCACACAGAAGATTGGTGCTACAAAAGAACAACATAGCCACAACCTCCAACATAACCCCTGATCAGATTCTCCTACACCACTAATACTCTTTCATTAGCTTATCTACTAGGCAGAGTAAGCAGCATTTAACTACAATTCGTCACTTATAGTAATAATGCATCACTCTGGAGAAAGACTGATATGTAATAATCAGAAAGGGCTTTACATCAGCAAGCGACAAGGGAAACTACAGTAGGCCCTCATGGCAAAGAGACACAGATGCACCGCGGAAGCTTAATTTAGCCAACTCGTGAGCTACCATACTTTGATCTACAGTGGGTAATCTCAATCCCATCTAAACCACTTGATATTCTCTTAATTTCTTCCACGAGGAAGCCGTCCCCTGATTTGTCGTGGCCCCGAAAATCCAGTGCAGGGCAGCAATGTATTGGTGTGCCTGTTTCACTTGATTCCTTTCTCTGCTTCTTTGGTCCTTTCCTCTGTTTCTTTCTTTCTTGCTTTTGTGACCATTCAGTTTCTATGTATGCACAAGTAATTTTCCCATTAAAGATTTGTACTTTGACAATGGCAGCATTATACTTGTGCTTACCTGTATGTTCTTGGGACTGATCTTTAAGCTCGAGAGCCTCATTCTCATCACCATCCATCAGCATTGCACTTTCCTGCAAGAATTGTTACTGTCTTGTAAAAGCAGTAAATGAATTATGACACGCACGACTAAGAATTCATGCCGTTCGTCGTCGCTACAAGAAAATGTACTATAGAAGTTCTATTATTTTAAATGAAAAAAAGAGCAATAATAGATAAGTATCACTTGTCAGTTAATGCAGTCTACCTCAAGAGAATGGGAAGCAGTTCTTTTATACTGCCTCCTAGGAGCTGCTTCAAATACCTGACTGTCCTTGGCAGCCATGTTATCTCTATCTGATGGAGCTTTTGTGTAATTTGTGTCAAGCAACTGTATACAGTAATAGTAAGTTAATATAAAATAATATACTAGTGGAACATCGACTCCAAACATTAGAGTATCCGTAGTTACCCTTGGTTCCTTTTCAGATTTCAGATATTCTGCTGCAGCTTTCCGTAGGAGTCCAACTTTTATTTCAAGTCTCTTCTTTAGTACCAGAAGATGCTCCAGGTACTCCTCGGTTAAGCTAGAAACTGACATTTTGGTGAGATAGTCATAATCACTGGCATCTTCCTTGACTCCTGTTGGTCGTATGACAACGGGTTGCCCCTCCTTCGGGAGGGGATCAAATCCCTTTTCAATGAACTCTTGCCGTAGCTCGTTTTTCTTCCTGTTGATGCATTGGATGTCACCACTGAGAACACCAGCAAGGAACCTAGCTCTGTTATCGACTTGCTTTAGCAGTTTTTCATAAGTTTCTAGCATTGCGTCCTACAGAAGATGAATTAGTTAACAAGTTTTTTTCCAAATAGAGCAAATAAAGTTAGCAATGTATAGTAGTACTGAACTACACCGGTACCGTATTTTTCAGATAGAGATCAAGCCCCAATCTGTAGAACCAAGACCGGATTCACTCGAATCCCAATCCCGATCAGGCGAGGGGCCGAGGGCCGGGTGGCTGCCGTGCTGCGTCTCGTCGCTGCAGTCGTGCCTTCACTTCACGGCCGCCGTTGTATCAGGATCGAAAAAGTGTACCGGGGACCCGATCTCCGGTGGAGGGAGAATGGATGGATAGAGACCAAGCCTCTCAATCTGTAGAGCTGAGACCGGATTCGCTCCAACCCCTCCGAAATCTGGAACCGCTCTAGCGAGGGGTTCGAATTTTGCAGTCGCCGCCGTTGCTGGAGTGGTGCCGTCACTTCACGGCCCGCCGTTGTATCTGGGTCGAAGAAAGGTAGCGGGGCTTCGACCTGGTGTTGCTGCGACGATAAGGAAGAGGGGTTGTAGACTTGCAGTCGTACGTTTTCGAGTTCAAATCGTGATCGGAGTGAAGTCCGGTTCATCCAATTTGAGCGTGTTCGAATTCTGACCGAGTTAAAAACATTGGTTGCCATACTTGAGTCCGATTGACTAGAATAGTAGAATAGCAATATAGATTTCGTTGGTCTCGTGGTTTGGAAAAGTCGACCACAGCGATGTCGTCTAACTTTTTTTTCATGATAAAAGGAATTTATTAATATGATGAATATATCAAAACCTAGTGCTCTAACGGCACCACGGATATATACTATCAAAAACACAAAGAAGAGTTCCGCTACATTGATATGTTTCCTTTAGCAACGAATCAAACACCACCGAGACATCAATAGAAATCCATCTTTCTTAAAAACAAGGCCTCTAAGAAGAGCCAGCATCACCATGATCATACATCATGGATTTTCACTAAGCACGCTCACAAGATAATGCCTTTAACAAGATCATTGATAGGCACAACCAATTAAAATTAGACCTTGAATTTTCACCCTGCAAGTTTAGACTCTGAATTTCTCTTGTCGCCCCACTTGCTGATGCCGCTGCTCCAAGTCAAGAATCCACTATGACTTGAACCACGATTACTAGTCCTCGAATCTCAGCTTTCATGCTATTCTCCGTGATTGGCTTCACCATGGAACTAAAGCCATGTCCCACGATGGCAACAGATTGCAGAGCTTCACATTGCTTCCTTTGAAACCAAATGGTAAGAAAAAGCATGGTAACGCGTGACCGAATGCCATCTGATTCGGCAATCTCCGGCATGTCGTCCATTGGAGTTCGTCAGTGGAGCCTCCGGAACTCGACACTCCGGCTAGATCGATGTAGACAGTCAACAAGCAGATCTACGTCAAGGCATGAGGGGGGGGGGTATTTAAGGCCACCTCCTTTATTCAAGCCGAGCCACATCCCCCACGCTCCTAGACAGCTCCCAGCGGGGCAAGTGGATGCACCGGCCACGGCCGCTGCCACATCTATAGCCACGGCCGAAGCCCGAATATGCCACGAGGCCAGGAGACTAGTCCACCACAGCCAAGACCAACGGTCGGCGGCATCACCACGGTGCCAGTCCATTGTTGTAGCCCAGCACCCATAACTGCGGTACCAGACCGGCAACCCCGACAAGGCCCAAGACCTCGGGCGGAACTGGATCTAGCAGCCCCATGGGGGCATCACCACCAGGTGAAGGAGCTCCACCTCCATTGTCGATGCGTCGGGGTCATTGCTGGAAGGCCGCAGCACCGCGCCACCACCGGCACTCCTGACGACAGTGAGGAGGAGGAAGGATGGGAAGGACTACAGTAGCCGGTGGTGCCGATCTCCCCATGCCGCCTAGGGCTAGGGTGACAGAGTCACGAGCCGGAAAGAAGGAGATACCCTACAAGAACCAAGAAACCTGCCTCGATGTCATGTACCTACCACCTAGTACAACCAAATCTTCCAAATTAATCGAAATTAATCAAGATAATTGACATGTAGAGTACAACATGTATATAAATAGATATCGTACGTGGAGGTTGCAAAGTCATTACGCCCAACAAAAAAGTGGGAAAACATTGCCAAAGTAATATATCATCATCTATCGTTGCTTGTTGCGACATAGGCAGTGTATGTAGGATTCAGAGGCATCGGTAATCAGGTGGCAATATGTATCTTGTAGAAGATCAGTTAGCTAAATTAATCGTGTAGACTCTGCGGGCTTATCTGTAGCAGCGACTAGCGATCCGCCACGGGAGAGACATGATGTAGGCGATAAGAGGACAAAAAGAAGAATGGCAAGGGAGAAGCTAGTGGGGAAATATTACTGACCGGGTGATTTTCCGTTCACCCCGCTGCCGACGAGCAACATTCTCGCTCGCACAGAAGTCCAGAAAGGCTATCCTCTTCCTCCTATCCGTGCCATCGCAAGTTGATCGTCTCTGGATGATGCTGCCAGCCATGCCGTGCGCGCCTTTGGGCTACGTCGTGATCGCGTTGGTGTGATTTTACCAGTGTGGTCTTCCCAATGTGAGAGCGTGAACGAGCTTATACACGACGTAGAGCAGTGCTCGGAGGTGTTGTTATCTGAAAGGAAAATTCCTGGATCATAATCAAACACTGCTAAAAAATGTGACACATTCATGATGATATTGTTTTGTTTAATCGGGGCCATTATCAGATGCCACATTTTCATAGTAACATTCTTCCTCATATGTCGTACTTTATATTTTTACATATCTTTGTTTGTCCTCGCATGTCATACTTTACAAGTTTGCATGCCATAACAAGACAAGCGCAATGCTTCTTATCAGATACTTGCGGAGTCAAGGATGAGTCGCTGATACAAATAATAAGCCTCATCTCTAACTTGATTCAGGTTTTCTCCTTTCGGATATTCAAAGCACAATTGGCTCAACTGCTCAAGAGAACAGCTGCAGGCAGGCAGGTGAAAACTCTATATCTTCAATGCACTTTTTCATGATGTATTCTACTGACCAACACTGAGCACAGCACATGTTTTTTTCTTGGCTTAGTCATCTGCTTCTTTCTTCGTTGCATTTGTATGCTCTGCCTCTCAGCCGGATGGTCTTCTAGCTCAGGGCCTTCATCACCAATGTCGATGAGCATTGCACTTGTCTATCAAGTATGAACATTGTTAGGTTGACTTCAAAAAATGCTTTGGTTTACAGGGAAAGAGTAGCAATGGATAATGTAAACTGAAATCTCTACCTCAACTGAGTCGGCTGCAGCCCTTTTACGTCGTCTCATGGGTACAATACTATCTTTGGCCGCGATATCCATACAAATCACACCATCTGATTGAGTTTCACTGTAATTTACGTCAAGCACCTGTACCAACGCTAATAAGTATGCAAACATGGGATCACGAAGTGAAATATTACAGGGTATACATACCAGTACTTACACTTGGTTCCTTTTCAGATATCTTCAGTCCTGTCAACCCGTGATGGAGTGGTGTAGCACTTCTCATGATTTCTTCAAGCTCAGATTTTCTCTTGAGGAGTTCATGCAGGGTGTCGTCTCCAAAGCCGACGAACGGTATACTGGTGAGATACTCGTAACCCGTGGTAACCTCGGCGGGACTTTCCTCGTCTTCTTCCTTCTCGTAATCAGTGGCGTAGCCAGTCTCAATGGGCAGCCACTCGACTGGGATGGGATCGAACCCCCTTTCGACAATCTCCTGCAATAGCTCTCCTCTCTTCCTGTTAATCAATTTGATATCACCACTGGCAACACCTGACAGGAACCTAGCCTTGTTGCTGACTAGCTTCAGCTCATCTTCAACGTTTAAGCCTGGTACGGAGTGCCTGTCGCTTGAGAAACGCCTAGACCTAGCAGCTCTGTTAATAAGTCGCATCATCCTCTTCTCAATATCTGAGAGCGTTTCCCGCTGCAATGACGAGGATTGGTTAATTGATGTTATGCTTTCCAGAGGAAACAGGTACAGTAATACTGAGATGAATGCACACACGTACCTTCATTTTTAGACCTAAATCGGGCGCCGATTTGTGGAACTGCGCCAGGATTCGCTCCAACTCCTCCGGACCTTGATTCTGATCGAGCCAGTGGTTCGAAATCAACACAGATCGCTCCCGGTTAGAGCCGGAGAATTGCTAGATCTAGCCCAGGGATTTAAAACGCACAGCACCCACGGGAGACGGAGAACGCGATCTGAATTATGTTTTTTCCGACGCCTTGCACTGCACTTTGCGTTCCTTTCTCTGGGATATATATAGCACTCGCAAGGCTCGAACGATGCTACAGGCTCCAAACCGAATAGGCTACGGACTCCTAGCACTACAACCATTACAATTTACAAGTCTGCCCGAAGACGGACCGCGTTCCTAACCTGCCAAACAAAGGACGACATTTTCCTAGTTAACTCAACGGACTCCGTAGTTTCCTAATCTTTGACGCGTATAGAACTAGTGCTAGTAGTATTAGGTAACTTTGATATGTTCGGAATAATTCCGACTTTTCATATGTCCGCTCGATCCCATCCTACCGAAAACAGAAAATTGCAGTATTAGGGCATGTACAATGGTTAATAATACTGTCTTATCTTAATCCTGCTACGTAATCTAGATATAACAATAGAACATGATGTACAATGTGTTTTTTTTGGAAAACGATCTCGGATGTCTTTGGTATAAGCATTGGCTCCGATTTCTTATCTATTGCCAGATGGTGGATTAGTAATGATAAAAATGCTGTGCTTAATACCTTCAGTTTCGTCTCTATGGACTTTACGGAATGAATTTTGTTTTCAGGGGAGAACATGGTCTGGGCTGGGAGATGTTTGGTCAAGGGTAATCACAAACGTCAGAAGGTGGCGGCTTCTTTGCAAGGATGCTCATACATCTCTCCTGGACCGAAACCTGCTGCTACTGGAAAGAACAAGAGGCGAGCTTCTACGGATCGCCTGGTGATGTCAAGCTGGACCTGAATTCATGAAGTCCTGGAAAAAATTTGCTTAGCCTGCTTACTTAGTTTAGGTCCTTTCTGTTTTCATGTTGAACGAGTGGTGGCCTTTGCCCTGTGATGCATTCCTGGTACTGTAACTTGACACACTCTTGGTTGCTTTAATGGAACCAGGGGGTAAAACCCCTTTTATCTAAAAAAAAATGTATTTTTTATCTTATCTTTTGTAACGAGACATCCTAAATTTATGGTGAGAGAGATTGTGCTAAGAGATGATCTCTTAGCTAAGAGAAGGCAACGTCTTTTTTATCTTTCTCTAATCCTCCACCTAAGCAGTTATCCTACGTGGCACTGCTAAGATATCATCATTGTACATGCCCTTACAACGCTTGGCCTTTGTCTTAATTTTTTTTTTTTTTTTTTGCCTCAGTCTTCAACTTGGGTAGTAGTAGTGTCCTGAGGTGTTCTGATATTGCACTCCGGTCAAATATAAGGAAGAAATCATGAGCAGAACGAGCCAACTTATGTGCTACCACATTCAACTGCGACTAGGGAAATTAAACAAACAAGACTCAAAGTCTGTCGTTATGGTTTTGATATCTCCGATCACCGAACCCATGATAGAACAGTCCTGACGCGGTGAAGATAGGCGCTGGATCAGAGAGAGGCAATCTGATACCAGTACCACTTTTGTGACGCCATGACTCCGAGCGACAGTTAACGCGCGCCGAACAGCAAGGGCTTCAGCTAGCTCCGGGGACGGGAAGCCCTTCACACCTTCACTAAGAGATAGGATGAAATCTCCATTGTGATCTCGAAGCACTGCCCCCCATCCCATACGTCTGTCTTCTAGGAATAAAGCTGCATCGACATTTACACATATCCAGCCAAAAAGTGGAGGAGACCACCGGGAGGTTGGATCAGCTTGCACCTTCGGATCAGCAGAAATGCTCGTATGCATGTGGGATAAGATAAACTCGACATAGGAGAACACCTTGGAAGCCACTCTTGACTGTTTTTGCAGTCATTTCGGGCCTCCCAAATATGCCAACATGTGACAGCCAAGACAATAGCATTGCTACTGTTTTCTCTCTTCAGAAAATCAAAGACCCACTGCGTTTCTTCCTACACAGATGCAAAGGATAAATGTTTTTCACCTTAGCCCAAACTTCTCTGGCAAACGGACATAGCAGAAAGAGTTGCTCCACTCTCATGATGACCACGGAAAAAACAACAACCATCATCTATGTCGGTGTTGCAACTGATGACCAGTAGAAAGGCAGTCATGGATAAATCTGTATAGAACAATTTTCATCTTGCCAGGAGCTTGTATCGACCAGACCGTTTTCCAATTCTTCTCCACCTCTGAACAGACTGAACTCGACCCTCTCCCAATATTACCTTTGGTGAGTGAAGAAATTAGCTGTACGTGCTGTTAGAGTTGTATAGTTCCTTTTCCGTTATTCCCCAGTGTATGAGGGGCTTACCTGCACATTGTCACACATGTACATGTACTGGCCTATGGCCCTCTGTGAATACTAGTTGCTATTCCAACATGGTATCAGAGCTCATGGTCTAGCTCTTTGCACGTTGCAACTCCGTGCTCGATCCGCGCCACCGCCGATGATCTTTCCGGCCATCGCTGCTCCACTTTCTTTCTCCTCTCCTGCTCTTGTCGGGATCGAGTTCTTTTCCAAGTAATCTAGGTCTTTTTCGTCCAAATCGAGCTCCAAATCGAGCTCCAAATTGGTTTTCCGTCAGGGGCTATTTCTGCTCCGGCCGCCACCGTGCTGCTCCGGCCGGCTCCGGCCCGCGTAGCTCCGGCCGCCGTCGAGCTGTCTCCGGCCGGCCCCGGCCCGTGCACATCTGGCCGCCGACGAGCTGCCCCCGGCCGGCTCCGGCCCGTGCAGCTCCGGCCGCCGTCGTGCTACCTCCGGCCGGCCCTGGCCCGCGCCGCCCCGGCCGCCTCCGCCTGGTCCTCTGGCCGGCACCTGCCCCGTCTGCCTGCCTTGGTGAGCTTGTGCCTGATCTAGCCTGGACACACGCGGGCTGCTGTTCGTCTGGCCCGATCTAGATCCAGATCCGGATCCAAAAAAAAAAAAAAAAATTGAAGGAAGATGTCGTCGTCTGCGTCTGGCTATGTCAGTATTCCCCGGTGCCCTGTGATTTTTGATGGTACCAACTATGGAGAGTTTGCTGCCTTTATGCGCATTCACATGCGCGGCCTTCGGCTGTGGGGTGTTCTTACTGGCGAGGTCTTTTGTCCGCCGCACCCCACTGCTCTCGTGCCTCCTACTCCACCGCTCGTGCCACGAGCCCTTGCCGAAGATGCTACGCGGGCTGATCGGGATGCAGCCAAGTCTGCCGAGACTCGCCGCCGATGAGGCATATGATGAGCAGGTACTTGCCTATTCAGAGGCTCTTGACTCCTACCGCGATAGTTTGGCTACCTTTACTCAGTGGTGTGATGAGGATGCCAGAGCTGCCGCTGTTCTTTCACGCAGTGTTCAGCCACGGTTGCTTCGAGTTTATGGGGCTCGCCATCGTCGCCGAGATGTGGTCTCACCTTCGTCGGCGCTATCAGCCTCTCCGGGGATTCTCTCGTACTTGTCCGTGTTGCGTCGGGAGCATGATCTTCGACGAGGGTGACTCTACCGTTGATGAGTTCTACACCCGGAGTGCGGCGATCCGGCGCCGGCTTGACTCCCTTCGCAGATCGTCACGTGGTACTTGCCGGTGTTGCCGGACAGTGCGTTCGGATATGGACTTCCGGCAGGATCCATGAGTTCTGTCTCGACTTCGTCCCGCAGTTTGAGCCTCGTCGTGCTCGGTTGTTTGCTCGAGGCCGTGTTCCTATCTCGGAGGTGCCGACCGAGCTTCGTGCCGAGGAGACTCGTCCGCGTGGTGCCGGACTGCTTGGGACACCCTCTGTTCTTGCTGCTCGAGTTCCCACTCGCTCCGCACCGCCACTTCTTCCTACACCAGTGCCTGCTGCTTCTGGAGGAGCCCGCTCTTCTCGCGGTGGGGGTCGCTCTCGCCCTCCTCGGTTCTGCACTCACTGTCGGAGGCCTGGTCATCTTGAGTCTGACTGCTACCAGAAGCAACGGGGTGTGCCTCCTCGTGCTCCACCCTCAGCACCTGTCACCACCGGCTTCACCGAGCAGGATATAGTGAGACTTCAGCGTCTCCTTGCCTCCTCCGGCTCTGCTTTGACGGGTACTGCTGCCTCCGCGGCTGTTTCCTCTCCACGATCGTGTACATCTTCGTGGGTTCTCGGATTCCGGAGCTTCTTTTCACATGTCTCCCGATTCTTCCTCTCTTTCTTCTCTTCGACCTCTTCCTCTCCTCGTTAGTGTTCTTACCGCCGATGGTACTTCTCTCCCTGTTGCTAGTCGTGGCACTCTTTCTACTTCCTCCTTTTCCGTTCCTGATGTTTCTCATGTTCCCCGTCTTACCATGAATTTGTTTTCCGCTGCTCAACTCACTGATTCTGGTTGCCGGGTCATTCTTGATGCTGATTCTTGTTCTGTTCAGGACACTCACACTCGGGCCCTGGTTGGGGCTGGCCCTCGGTGCCGTGACTCCCAGGGACTTTGGGAGCTTGACTGGCTTCATGTTCCTTCTTCCACCACTTCATCGACCGCTCCATGCGTGCTTGCTGCTTCCACCACCGCCTCCTTTCAGCAGTGGCACCATCGTCTTGGTCATCTTTGTGGTTCTCGCTTGTCATCTTTACTTCGTCGAGGTCTTCTGGGGCCTGTCTCAGGAGATGTCTCGCTTCAGGGTTGTCGTGGTTGTAGGCTTGGTAAACAGAATCAGTTACCTTATCCTACTAGTGCGTCTGTATCTCAGCGTCCGTTTGATTTAGTCCATTCTGATGTATGGGGTCCGGCTCCTTTTGCTTCCAAGGGGGGCCACCGCTACTATGTTCTTTTTATCGATGACTTCTCTCGCCACACTTGGATTTATTTTATGACTTCTCGCAGCGAGGTTCTCTCGATATATAAGCGTTTTGCTGCCATGGTCCATACTCAGTTTTCCACACCTATACGTGTCTTTCGGGCTGATTCTGCCGGTGAGTACATCTCCCAGCTGTTGCGTGGTTTTCTTGCTGAGCAGGGCACTCTTGCCCAGTTTTCCTGCCCTGGCGCCCATGCCCAAAATGGCGTGGCTGAGCGCAAGCATCGCCACCTGCTTGAGACGGCACGTGCGATGATGATCGCCGCCTCTCTTCCTCCTCACTTCTGGGCTGAGGCTGTGTCTATTTCCACCTATCTCATCAACCTCCAGCCCTCCACAGCTTTGCAGGGTGGTATTCCTCTTGAGCGTCTCACTGGTCACACTCCTGATTACTCGACCCTTCGTCTTTTTGGTTGCATTTGCTATGTTCTTCTTGCTCCACGCGAACGCACCAAGCTGAGTGCTCAATCGGTTGAGTGTGTCTTCCTTGGCTACAGCCCTGAGCACAAAGGATATAAGTGTTGGGATCCTATTGGTCGTCGGATGCGCCTATCTCGGGATGTCACTTTTGATGAGTCCCGTCCTTTCTACCCGCGTCCCTCCTCCTCTTCCTTCTCGGTGGATGATATCTCTTTTCTCATATTCCCTTACTCACCTCCTCCTGTACCTCCGGTCCCTACTCTGTCGAGTCTCTCACCACCTTCTCCTCCTCCACCCGCCAGACCCCCCTCTCCTCCCTCACCACCGTCCCCACCCTCCACATCTTCCCCTCCCATGTCACCTTCCTCCACTACGGTCGTCCCTCCCTACCCTTTTCACTACTCCCGTCGTCCCCGTGAGGATGATGCTGCTTCTCCTGATATACCCTCCACCTCTGATGCGATGCCCTCTACGTCCGAGCCGACTCACCATCTTCGTGCTCGTCCTCGTCCTCCTCCTGATCGCTATTCTCCCACTCACTACGGTCTTTCTGCTCTCCTCGAGCCGACCTCTTATCGGGATGCCCTTGCTCATCCCGAATGGCATCTAGCGATGGCTGAGGAGATTGCTGCTCTTGAGCGTACTGGCACTTGGGATGTTGTCACTCCTCCTTCCTCTGTTCATCCCATCACCTGCAAGTGGGTCTACAAGATCAAGACTCGCTCCGATGGTTCTCTTGAGTGCTACAAGGCTCGTCTTGTCGCTCGCGGTTTTCAGCAGGAGCATGGCCGTGACTATGACGAGACCTTTGCTCTCGTGGCTCACATGACCACTGTTCGTACCCTTCTTGCTGTTGCTTCTGTTCGTCACTGGTCTGTCTCTCAGCTTGATGTACAGAATGTTTTTCTTAACGGTGAGTTAAGTGAGGAGGTATACATGCAGCCACCTCCTGGCTACCCTGTTCCCGATGGCATGGTCTATCATCTCCGGCGCTCTCTCTATGGCCTTAAGCAAGCCCCTCGCGCCTGGTTTCAGCGTTTTGCCTCTGTGGTCATCGCTGCTGGTTTTGTCCCTAGCGCTCATGACCCTGCGCTTTTTGTCCACACATCCTCTCGTGGTCGGACTCTGCTTCTTCTTTATGTTGATGACATGATCATCACAGGTGACGACCCTGAGTACATTGCCTTTGTCAAGGCCCGTCTTCGCGATCAGTTTCTGATGACTGATCTTGGTCCTCTCCGCTACTTTCTTGGGCTTGAGGTTTCCTCTACCTCTGATGGCTTCTATATCTCCCAGGAGAATTATATTCAGGACCTTCTCACTCGTGCCGCTCTTGGTGATGAGCGTATTGTCGAGACTCCTATGGAGCTCAATGTCCGTCTCCGTTCCACTGATGGTGATCCTCTTCCGGACCCGACTCGCTATCGTCACTTGGTTGGGAGTCTTGTCTACCTTGCTGTCACACGTCCTGACATCTCCTATCCAGTCCACATCCTGGGTCAGTTCATGGCTGCTCCCACTAGTGTCCACTATAGTCATCTTCTTCGCGTCCTTCGCTATCTTCGTGGCACTATCTCTCGTCGGCTTTTCTTTCCTCGCTCCAGCTCCTTACAGCTCCAGACCTACTCGGATGCTACCGGGCTAGCGATCCGGAGGATCGCAAGTCTCTTTCTCGCCTAACTGTGTTTTTCTTGGTGGCTCTCTCATTGCTTGGAAGACCAAGAAGCAGGTTGCAGTCTCTCGTTCGAGTGTTGAGGCTGAGTTGCGAGCGATGGCTCTATTGACGGCTGAGGTGACTTGGTTACGCTGGTTACTTGCGGATTTTGGTGTTTCTGCTGATGCTCCGACTCCGCTCTTATCGGACAGTACTGGTGCCATCAGCATTGCGCGTGATCCGGTGAAGCACGAGCTCACCAAACACATCGGTGTTGATGCTTTCTATGTGCGTCATGCTGTGCAACATCAGGTTATGGCTCTTCATTATGTGCCTTCAGAGCTTCAGCTTGCTGACTTCTTCACGAAGGCCTAGACTAGAGCACAACATGCTTTCTTTCTCTCCAAACTCAGTGTTGTTGATCCACCATGAGTTTGAGTGGGGGTGTTAGAGTCGTATAGTTCCTTTTCCGTTATTCCCCAGTGTATGAGGGGCTTACCTGCACATTGTCACACATGTACATGTACTGGCCTATGGCCCTCTGTGAATACTAGTTGCTATTCCAACACGTGCGAGGTTATAAGCTGACTTGACTGTAAAAAGACTAAGCCTATCTTGAGGCCAAGAGACGAAATCCTCACCTCCTCGTCGACTGACAGGGATTTGGAGAATTGCGTCAGCCAGCTCATTATGGAAAAAAGCTCTGACAGTGTCCACCTCCCAACCATTACCTTCTGCTGAGCCTCTGGTTTGTAATATTTGTGTCGGTGTTACCCCGGAGTTGATCCGGGTAGAACTCTGTAACGATGTTTTTTGATCAATAAAGTACCATATTCTCAAAATGAAAATCCTGAGATTTGATATTAACTTGTGAAAATATGCACTCTTAAAAAACAGCGCAGGAAAACGCGTCAAGCCCTTTTAGTTTTGGTTGTTTAAGCATTTGCACTCGTCTGATGCGCTCTATATGCTCATGTGCACCCAAGGCACGTATAAGAGCATCTTCACCGGCGCTCCCGATAGCGTTTTGGAGGTCGGGGTCGAAAATGAGCTCGCACCGGCGTACCCAAAAAAACGTCGGCATTTTTTCGTGGTCAATAGAATCGCCGGCAACCCCGTGTCGGCCCCTTGGGGAAGGACGCGAATCGGCCGCGCTGGCGCCTCGCGGCACGAATTTTTTTAGGCGTGTGAGCCGTATGCCAGCCACACATCTAAAAAAATACATCTTTTCCACCAAAACCCCTTCCCATTCGCTGCTCATTTCTCCCACCTGCCGCTCTGTCTCCCATCCAGGCTCCAACCCGAAAAACCCTCGCTGCCACCATGCAGCCGAAGAGAAAGGCTCCGGTGAAGGCAGCGAAGGCGGCGACGAAGGCACCGCAGAAGCCGCGCACCGTGGCGCCGAAGAAGAAGTCGGCGAACATGTCGCAGGAGGCGTGGGAGGAGGAGAAACTCCGCGTGTCCATGGTGACGACTGACCGCAGAAGGCGCCGCCTCGCCGCTATCGAAGCCACTAATGCAGCGGCAGCTCACGAAGTGTGCCTCAGCTTGGGCGGTGGCCAGCCCAAATGGAGCCAGCAGCCCGCCGGCCGCAACTTTGGCGGCGGGTTCTCGAGCTCACCCTCGTCGCTGGGGTACTACGCGGAGGGGATGTCTCTCTCGCAAATGCGTTTGTCGCACATGGACGGACGCGCCCGCTACTCCCCCGAGTGCGCCGACAGTGTCATGACCTTCGACCCCAACACGCCCTTCTCGCCGGATTCGGCGCCGAGGGGCAGCGGCGCCTTTCGCTTTCCCGTCGACCTGAACTCGTCGCCTGATCTGCGCCGCCCGGGAAGCAACAATGGTCACGTGACTGACGGCACCGACCTCCCCCGCACCCTCTTCGCCGACGAGAGTAGGAGCGCCCACTAGGTGTTCGGTAGTGCGTCCGATGTGTCCATGGGCGACTACGACGTGAGTTTCCTTTCTTTTTATGTGTTATGTGCATCGTAGACACCGCCGGCGACTCAAAGTAAGTTACTTGTTGCGTAGATTGCCGCCGAGGAAGAGATCCTCACCGGCTTCATACGCCATGGCCACGCCTATGAACCCTCGTCGACGAGTATGAAGAAGAGGCCGACGAGCACGGAGGTGAGGAGGAGGAGGAGGAGGAGGAGGTCCAGGAGGAGCTGATCGACGACGACGAACAGGCGGACCGGCGACACTCGTGGTTCTAGGTGGAGGTCTTTGGAGGATGAATGTCTTATCGATGCCAATCAATCAGCCGGCAAGTACTACAAGTGCATCCTTGATTCATTCAACAAGAAGAAGAACTATGATGATTACGCCACCATCAACATGATCCGGAATGAGAGTGCGCTCTCCCACCGTTGGAACATCATCAAGGTGGCGTATAGCAAGTTCCATGGCTACTATGAGAAGATTAAGGTCCAGAAGGAGAGCGGCAAGACGATGGTGAATTGGGTATGATCTATGTCCATCTTGTTCTATATCTTGTTAATGCATCATGTATTGTTCGATATCTTGTTAATGAATCATGTATTGTTCTATATTGTTAATGAATCATGCAAGAAGTTGTTTTTTGCAGCCGGACTAGACGGTGGCCGTCTGTTGGACCAAATATCACATTCAAAAACATATTCGAATTTGGTGGCCATATGTTGGCCCTAACTTTATATTCAAAAACTTATTCGAATGCTTTTGTTTGAGTTTCTAATTCATATCATCTATCTGTGCTGTCATATGGGGGCGCCGGTGTGGGAGTAGCTCTCCCAAATGAAAGATGTTGTGTCGGCGCCTTCCTTCCTCCATACGACCCGACGACCCTACCGACGATTATTTGGGATGCCCCGGTGAAAATGCTCTAAGTACCTATATAAAAGCTGCACGGATTTGCTGAGCTCTCAGCCGTCTGGGGCATTGTTCACACGCACATGAACAATGTTCATGAATAGTGCCACTTTTTTTGATTTTTGAATTGGTAATTTCAGTACCTGCTATCAAAGCATAGTTTTTCAGCCAATTATCACGGTAACTTTGTTTCATTATTTTTTTCGTGAGGTGGTAACTATCTAATTTTTTTCTGCAAGGAATTTTCCGGTAAAAATCTTGAACTTCAACACTAATTTGCTGATGTCAACTATGATTAACTACCTAGTAGTAAATCTTTTAGGGCGTATATTTATGCGATGATAATTTCTCAATGACGTACAAGCATGGAAATTGTTACATGAATCTTCAACCTCAATGAAATTCTGGATAGTAATTACCCGCCAGTAGTTCTTCATCGGTGCATAATTCGACAGTGTTAATTCCGGAAAACCCAGCATTCGCCACCTCTTTTAACTAGGAAAAATAATGTTTTATCTAGTATTGTACCATCAAAAAATATAGTTACACCAATGTATGCCGCCTCTTTCATCTGAGAAAAATACTATCACCTTCTTGTATGATACCTTTAGAAAGATAGACTTACTCCATCATCCGATGCCTCTTTCAGCTGGAGATACCAATGAAAAATATTTACTCCGCTGTTTGTGGATTATTTCAACTGGGAATGAATACTATTATCTTCTTATACAGTCTCTTTAGAAAACTATACTTACTCCATCACCCGCTGCCTCTTTCAGAAGGAGAAAATACTACTATTTTCTTCTGTAGCAACTCCGGAAAAAATACTCCATCATACGCCGCCTCTTTTAGTCAACAAAAATACTATTGCTTTGTTTCTGTAAGTACCTATATAAAAGTGAGAGTGGATTTTATACACTCACGCATGGGTGTGGGTGTTTCTGTCACCTTTCATTGTGCTTTAAAATTCGGATAAAAAAAGAGAGAGAAAGGAATCTTTTCTTTTACTATGGTGGGTATAAAAGTGCAACAGATTTGCTGAGCTCTCAGCCCACATGCCCATGAATAATGCCACTTTTTTACTTTCTTAATTTTTTATTTTTTATTGAAAAGTAATTTAATTACCTACAAGTAATTCTTCACACGAGCATAATTTTTCAGCCGTTTGTTATGCTAACTATTTTTGCAGTAACTTTTTATGAGACAGTAACTATTTACATTTTCCTGGAAAGAAATTTCCCGATATAATTCTTGAACGTCAACAGTGATTTGCCAATGTCCACTATGAAACAGGTCATCAACTACCTATTAGTAATTCATTCAGATCGCATATTTCTGCGATATTAATTTCACAACAGCGCACAAGCATGGTAACTTTTACACAAATGTTCAACCTCAGCCATAGTTTTGGACAATAATTATCAGCGTTAATTCTTCATCAATGCATAATTCTTGAGTCGTACAGGAAAAAACCAACACTCGCTACCTCTTTATCCGAGGAAAATTAATAATATTTTTTCTTCTATTATACCATCGAAAAAATATATTTACTTCAACGTGTATCGCCTCTTTCTCCTGAGAAGAATTCTATTATATTCTTTTACGGTACCTTTAGAAAGATGTACATACTCCATCACTACCTCTTTCAGCCGGAGATACCATCGAAAAAATGTACTTACTCCATCGTCGGTCGACTCTTTCACCTGGGAAGAATACATTTATCTTCTTCTAAGGTGCCTTTAGAAAATATATACTTACTCCATCAGCCGCCGAGAAAATACTACCATTTTCTTCTGTAGCAACTTCAAAAATAAAAATACTGCACCATCTGCTGCATCTTTTAGTCAACGAAAATACTACTACCTTCATTTCGGTATTTCTAAAAAAGAACTTGTCGTCGTAGCGTTGTGCCCTCTGCGGGCACTACACCGAAAATACGACTTCAAATAGAAAATACTATTTTAAGATGTTTCAAGCAAGTGATTTTACATTTTTATCCTTCCTTTCATTCCTGATAGAGGAGTTTGATCCTTCCACTTATTCTTCTTCTTCCCACAAATGAGATCCCTATTTAGGAAGAATATCTCGCTCGTGCTTTCTCTACGAGGAAATGCTTTACTTTTTCCAACGAGACCTATGTGCGCTAAAAAAAAATTCCAAACCATGGCGCTACACTAACACTTTTATGTTTCTTGATCGATACTTTCACACCACCACTTTTGCAGTACTTCAGATCACCCATATATTGTAGTACTTCAAAATACTATAACAAATAGTCGAACGGCGAAGGGTGCGACGTGTCACCGCGACAAACTTCCTAGTAGACTATATAACAGAAGCCGAGTGACCTGGTAGAACCGTCAAGGTAAGAGTGGGCCTTGGTTATAAAATCGTCACAAGTTCTGAATAAAACTAGCTAACGCAATTAAAATCTCACAGGTGTGCATTATATTTCTCTTTCCAAGCTTGTGAAACAAAATACAAAATGAAATAACCAACTTATATATTGACACCTCGCCAATCCCATTATCAATGGATCACTCATAAACAAATTCATCATCACACAATGTGCCAAGTTAGGAAGTGCACATAATTGTGTTTTTTCACCCGGTTGACTGGCCGTTTAGACCGGCAACTTCTAAGTTAGTTTCCTTTAAATTAGTTGTTCATACCTCGTGTGCACTTGTTGGGCAACCCACGATTCATGAGTGAACACATACAAAAGATCTTAGCATGATGCATCTGTTTTCTTTCAACTAATTGGTTGTCAGACAGCCAGGTCTGAATATATAATTACAAAGAAATAACTGGCCAACCTAGTCGCTAACCTCACAATTACATGATTGGTTTAGCTTACTCTAAATATTAGTTTACAGTGACAATTGCACTGCCGTTCGGATGGAGTCCCAAAGAAAACACTGACCAAGTTTTTGGGCTATTAGTTAGGTCCTATAATTAACTAGTCAAATGATGCTGGAATTAATTGGAATACTCCAAAAGAGACATATCAATTAATTTGTAGTCATCCTCATTAGTATTATTATTAAAGGTAGGATAAAATCAAGTATAAGTGTTTACAACACCAACAAAAAGCACGCTAGATCACCAAGCTAAAGCCACACAAACATCCTCCTCAAATGTTTTCTGTGTTCTAATGTATACGTTGAAGAAATTTAGTCAGTAATCAAACGTATAAAAGATACTATCAAGAAAATATATATTGAATAGATACAGTACAAAACTATATTTTGTGGCTGATATATTGATATTGATTTGTTTTATCGTTGCTTTGTATTTTATCTATAAAATTGATCAAATTTAGACAATGTCAACTTCTGCTAAACAAATATTTATTATTTTTGGATCCAATGTTGTATAACTTAGCCAGTTCATGGGTTGATGCGATGAGTAATTACCTAACGCATGATATACAAGCCTCGGCTCACATGAAGCCAACTGATTGATTTTTACATGCTGCCACATGGAGGGGTCTACCTTACCGGCTGGTTGGTTTAGGTAATTGAATACTCCCTACATCTATCAGTTTATAAACTTACATGTGCTTCCAGAAAAACTTTGACCAGAAAATTAGTTAAGAAAATATAAATATATGTCACAAAAGCTATACCATTGTAACACTGGAAACTTCTTTTGAATTAAATAGTATAATTTTCGTAACATATATCTAATATTTTGTTGATCAAACTAATATTCAAGGTTTTCTCGAAGGCTTATAAAGTTATGGAGGGAGTACACGGAATGGCAACTTGTAAGTCTGTTTAGTTTAAACTAGTGTGGTATCAGCTGGCTCTGAATTGACTTTTTCAGCATACCCCATGTACACATGAGATTCTTGTGTGAACGAATACATGTCATCTCCATGTGATGAATCCGTTTGCACTAAGCGCATTTTCTGCCAGCCATGTCTGAATTTATTACTCAGCAAACACAAGACTTAGACTGGATCAAGGTCCTAAGAAAGAAGGACTTGGACACATCGACATTCTGAACACAAGACTTAGGTTTTGCCGGGTTGCCTACTGTAGGGAACAAAATTATCACTTTAAAGAGGAATCCGGTTTAATCAGTGGGTTCAACTTGTATGATATAGGGTCAAGGTTGATTTTCAGAGGTCCCATAAAGCGAGAAAACAACAAAATAGAAAGTATGTATGAATATGAAGCTATCTTGAATGATGTGCTTTGGGAGAAACAAAGAGTTGGATAGTGGTCAAACTTCCGTTGTCATTTGGAAGTCAATCGTGTCCAACAAAGAGTTGGATAATGGTGAAAGATGGATCTTATTATTTCATATTGGATCCCACAAAGGTGTCAACCAATATTAATGTTATAAAATTGAAGTTACAAGTAAATAGAACAATTAAAGGGGCATTTCACATTAATGTTTAAGTCATTCCATTAGTATATTTGTAGGAGCAAGGAAGTACTTTTTGATATCTTTAGGTTTAAGCATGTGAGTACATATAGCATGCATAAGGAACACTCTTTTAGTTTATTTCTTAAACAGAGATAATGTATGTTTTCATAAGATAAGGACAAGCAAGTTATAAAGCATAAAACCACAATATAGTAGCAAATTAACAACACGATAATATGGTCAAAACTTGCTTTTGCTTCAGAAAAAACAACTACATTGAAAAACTGCCAATATTAAGCCTCGCCCAAGTGCCAAAGCACAAGAGTGAAGAAGAAAACCAAGCAAAGCGGATATAAAAGAATGTCGACGTACGCACTCCCTAGGCCGGTGTGGGTCCATCAATTAGAAAGATAGCTAGTGCGACTAAATTGCGCGAATGATGCTTTATTGAACTTGAAGATAGTCATAAGAATTCATCCCGGACTCTACATAACTAAGACACACACCCCAAAGTATGCAAATATAAAAGCAACAAGAAAGTCGCAACAAAAAAAGTATGTAAGAACATGTAACATCGCCTAACGAGATAGAGGGCCGATCCAAAGACTACCCTTCCATGTATGTTGTATAAGAATAGGCCTCACCGCCCACTTCAATCGTGTACAAACCTCCATAAACAAATCTTTCTTCTCCATGTGTTGAAGATAAGACTACAATCGGAGTGTATGGGTACACCGAGCGACCCTACAAAGCAGTAGATAGTTTACTATCAAACACAAGATCATCTTTATCGGATTTACTAGTTCTCAGCTAGCTGAAAACTAAATTAGTTCTTAGTCACGTACTACACCGTCCGATTGTATCGCAATTCATGCACATATGAGTTGAAAATTGGATTGGAACTAATTTTTAAAGTTGCATTTAGGGTTGCAGCTGAGATTTTTTAGGTACGTGGGGATGCAAATAATTTGGACCGTTCGATTTGCTTTGTGATTCATGCTAGTTATGAGTTGCAACATAGGTTGCAACTGAGATTTTTCTCGAAATGGGGATAAAAACCCCGACTTCTGCATCATGATGATGCACACGGACTTTTATTAAAAAGTCTCAAAATTTTGGTTTTCCAACTCAATCATCGCCTACAGTCGATACAAGAATCAACCAGCGACATAAATGAAGCACAGTATCACTACTCATCGCTGTAGTCTCCTAGTATGACGCCAGCTAGCCTGGCACAAGATATGCTGAGCGACCGTCTGGAGCCGTGTGCATCCAGAAGGCATAGCATCCCGCATTCCCTCCGGCGAAAGGAGGGCCCATAGCTGAACCCAATGTGGCATCAAATGGATAACCTGTTGGAAATGAAAAGATTGTTTTTTTGTTAAAGATGATATTATTTCTTACCCTCCAAATAGACCAACATAAAGCAGAGACCCCAATTCGGATGAATGCC
Source organism: Lolium rigidum (assembly GCF_022539505.1). Lineage (NCBI taxonomy): Eukaryota > Viridiplantae > Streptophyta > Magnoliopsida > Poales > Poaceae > Lolium > Lolium rigidum. The sequence continues at coordinate 41,576,716 of NC_061514.1, read as the reverse complement.
TTAGATTGTCTATCTACTCCATTTAACCAATTACCAAACATATTTGTAATATTGGCTGGAGGTGGAAGATCAAAAGTGAAATTAACCGTGCGCCAAAGTAGTTTAGCTAAAGGACACTCAATAAACAGATGTTCAATGGTTCTCCACAGAAAACACATTTCGTACATCCATTTCAATTTCGTTTAGCTAAATTATCTTTAGTTAACAAAACCTTATTACTTAGAAATCACATGAAGATTTTAATTTTTAGAGGGAATTTGACTTTCCATAGATATTTTCTGAAATAAGGAGTAAGGTCACTCATAAGATCCTCATACATAGACTTTACCGTAAACAATCCATTTGTTGTAAGGCTCCAAACAAAACGATCATTTTCATCATTTAGATCTACCCTCATTAGTTTTTGGCATAACTGTAACCATAAAGTCCATTTGTTTTCCAACAACGCCCGTCTAAAACTAATATTCAGCGAGGTTTGAGCTAACACATGAGCTACCGTTACATTTTTGTGATGCACTATATTACATAACAAAGGATATTGCTGCACCAAAGGGGTGTCCCCTAACCAAGTATCTTCCCGAAATCAGGTATGCATTCCATTACCAATTTTAAAGAGACCTCTAGTGAAAAACTCATCTTTCACCCCCATCAATCCCTTACAGAAGGGAGAATCTGTGGGCTTAGCTTGCACCGCTGATAAAATCGTCTGTCTTAAGTATTTATTATGTAACAGCTCCTGCCACACCCTGATGACCCACAAGTATAGGGGGTGTATCGTAGTATCTTCGATAAGTAAGAATATCGATCCCAACGAGAAGCAGAAGGTGTTGACAAGCAGTTTCGATGAAGGATTCACTGTAAATGCTCACAGACAAGTATTCAGGGGGTTTTGATGTAACAGATGAATAAAGTACGAGTAAGTAAAGTGCGAGAGTAACAATTGCAGCGAGTGGCCCAATCCTTTTAGCACAAAGGACAAGCCGGTTTGTTTACTTATAATGACCAAACGTTCCTGAGGACACACGGGATTTTAGTCTAGTGCTTTCGCTTCATACTGACTGATTAATCTTCATTGTTTTGATAAGTATTGTGTGGGTGAACCTATGCTAATGTACTGCCCTTCCTAGGACTAATACATACTTGTGATTATACCCCTTGCAAGCATCCGCAAATACAAGAAAGTAATTAAGATAAATCTAACCACAGCCTTAAACTCGAGATCCTGCGATCCCTCCCTGCATCGATATACCAACGGGGCTCAGGTTTCTGTCACTCCGGCAACCCCGCAATCGGCAAACGAGTACAAGATGCATTCCCCTAGGCCCATAAAGGTGAAGTGTCGTGTAGTCGACATTCACACGACACCACTAGAAGAATAACACCACAACTTAAATATCATAACATTGAATACTACTCAACCATGATTCACTACTAACATTTAGACTTCACCCATGTCCTCAAGAACTAAACGAACTACTCACGAGACATCATATGGAACATGATCAGAGGTGATATGATAATGAATAACAATCTGAACATAAACCTTGGTTCAATGGTTTCACCCAAATTGTTACAGCGGTAACGGTGTGCAGCGGTGGAGACGGCGGTGATGATGATGATGATGATGGTGATGATGATGGAGATGATGTCCAGCTCGATGACGGTGACGATGGCGTCGATTTCCCCCTCCGGGAGGGAATTTCCCCGGCAGATCTCAGCCTACCGGAGAGCTCTTTTCTCTCTGGTGTTCTCCGCCCCGCAGAGGCGGCTGTGACTCTTCGCGACTATCCTCTGTGGCTTAGGTTTTCGGGACGAAGGCGTACGCGAAGAAAAGGAGGCGAGAGAGGGCTGTGGGCCCCCTCCTCACGTGGCGGCGCGGCCAGGCCTTGGGCCGCGCCGGCCTATGAGGTGGGCCCACCTCGGGTCCCCTCGGCTCCCCCTTCTGGCTCCCTTCGTCTTCTGGAAAAATAGGATTTTTCATATAATTTCCATCAACTGCTGATCTTCCGAAATATTGCATCCTGACGGTGCTTTTTCCAGCAGAATCCTGGCTCCGGTGCGCGATCCCCAAATAATCATGAAACATGCAAAATAGATGAAATAACATAAGTATCATCTCTAAATATGAAATATATCAATGAATAACAGCAAATTATGATATAAAATAGTGATGCAAATTGGACGTATCAACTCCCCCAAGCTTAGACCTCGCTTGTTCCCAAGCGAACCGAGCTCGATAAACAAGACCACATGTTTATGGAGTGAAGAGTCGATAAATAAAATACGGACAAGAAGCATCATATTAATTCACACAAGGCATTCTAGTGAGCAACTTCCTCATATAATTCAACTTGAAATAAGTATAAGGTAATCACAAATAAAGGTGCATAAGGAATTATAATTGGTGATGGCAAACTTTGTTCTTGGTCAGAGAACAGTTAACAGATTATACTTATCTATTGAGCAGCGCTCTCATGTTAAAGTTTATATGGCTCATTTTGCATACTCAATCATAATGATCATTGATAACTTCCAAAGCTATATTCATTTAGATAAAACTTGTACTAAACAAGAAAGAGTAAAAGACATGATGAAATAAATCACAATATAATAGTTTGATCGCAACAACTCAAATGCTTGCTTGAGATGGAGGGAAATAGGTTTACTGACTCAACATAAAGTAAAAGATAGGCCCTTCGCAGAGGGAAGCATGGATTAAATCATGTGCTAGAGCTTTTCAAGTTTTGAAATCATATAGAGAGCATAAAAGTAAAGTTTTGAGGGGTGTTTGTTGTTGTCAACGACTGGTAGCGGGTACTCTAACCCCCTTGCCAGACAAACTCTCAAAGAGAGGCTCCCATAAAGTTTTCTTTTGGTTGACACTCCTTCCAACCTTTGCTTTCACAAACCATGGCTAACCGAATCCTCGGGTGCCTGCTCAACGATCTCATACCATGAAGGAGTGTCTTTTTATTTTAGTTTTATTTAGATGACACTCCTCCCCACCTTTGCTTTCTCAAGCCATGGCTAACCGAATCCTCGGGTGCCGTCCAATCAATCTCATACCATGGAGGAGTGTCTATTTGTAAAATTACGAAAGTTAATTAATTTGGGACTGGGAACCCCATTGCCAGCTCTTTTTGCAAAGTTATTGGATAAGTGGATGAAGCCACTAGTCCATTGGTGAAAGTTTCCCAACAAGATTGAAAGATAAACACCACATACTTCCTCATGAGCTATAGAACATTGACACAAATAAGGAGTAATAAAGTTTTGAATTGTTTAAAGGTAGCACATGAAGTATTTACTTGGAGTGGCAGGAAATACCACATAATAGGTAGTTATAGTGGACACAAATGGCTTAGGTTTGGGTTCAGGTTTGGATGCACGAGAAGCATTCCCTCTCAGTACAGGTCTTTGGCTAGCAAGGTTAATTAGCAAGCATAAGAGTTGAGGGAAACAAACGAATATACATGTGATAGAAGCAATCATACATCTTTCTTGCAAGCACAAACAATTTTAACTTCAGAATAATAAGCTATGAGCTAACAAGAAAGGAAGACAATGAAACAACTATATGTATTTCTCTTTTCTACATAAACCTCAAGGTGTTGTTGCTATTGACCAATGCTAAGTTTGCCAAAACCAAATAGATTTACTCAATGCTCCCAAAGTGGTACCAATACTAAAATCAAGATCAATCATATAATAGAAATTGCAAACTAAAATAAGGTGTGCAATATGTAAATGATAAGACTTCTCATTAATATTTCATAACGATAACTCACCCCAAGGGATACATAGACAAACTAAAGGAGAGATACTTCCACACACGCAACCCATCTTATATGATAACTTCCCTACTCATGATATGACACTACTTGATAGTAAAAAGTAAAAGGTAGTGATGATGTGATACCGCGGCACTCCCCCAAGCTTGGAACAAACCAAGGGGATGCCAATACCGATGATGAATTACTCCTTTGGTGATGGTGGTGCCCCGTTCCTGCGATCCTTAAGGATATCCTTCAGCTTCCGCCTCTCAGTTTGGTAATTCTGCACTAAAACTCGAAGAGATTCATTGTTATCTGAAGTTGGCGGTGGCGACCTTGTGATGGGTATCAAGTAATATTCCAGCATTCTACGGAGTCGGTAATTCTCCTCCTGGAGTATCTCCACTTCTCTTCTTAGAGCCCGATATTGACCACAAAACTCATCGGTAGTCCGTAGAGCTTCTTCCAGCACAGGGAAAGAGTCGAGGCCAAGAGCAGGTGGTAAGGGTCCCTACAAGTTATGAGAGAAAGAACGTCGAGTGTCAACGGATCCCACCAAGATTTGCTTACTCCCAACGAGCTTGTTGCTCTTGTTTTGACGACACCCTTTTCACTTCTTCCTTCGAAGGCCCTTTGCCCTTGTTGTCGGAGGCCATGGTGCTCCTAGATTGAAAATAGATCCTGACAGAAACAGCTCGAAACAAAACACGTCGAGAAAACGATATACAGACCTCCAGGGGTCCAGGGGATTATATAGCTGGAATTTTTATGACAAACGGAAAGTACCAGGTCGAACCAGAGTCGTAAAGGGGCGACGAGGCGGCCAGCTCATAGGGCGGCGCGGGCCAAGGCCTGGCCGCGCCAGCCTATGGGGGCACGCCCTCGTGCGTCTCCTCCACTCCGTTTCGATCTCGTAATTTTTCATATTTTCCAAAAACAGCAAAAACATTGTTCGGAAAGTGAATCGCGGACTTTTTCTTACCGGAACTGTTACCTATTCAAAGTCGGATTCTCGGAGATCTGTCAACTTGACTTTTGATGAAAGCTTCCGGAGTTACCACTTGGATAATATCAACATCTTCATTATGAGAATCTCCAGCGATATAATGCTTGAGTCTTTGTCCATTCACTACCTGTGTGGCATTACCTTGAAGAGAGCTAATTTTAATTGCTCCTGATCGATAAACCTCATCAATGACATATGGTCCTTCCCATTTTGAGAGCAACTTCCCTGCAAAGAATCTGAGACGAGACCGATACAATAGGACTTTATCCCCAACATTAAATTCTCTTTTGATAATTCTTCTATCATGCCATTTCTTAACTTTCTCTTTAAAGAGTTTAGCATTTTCATAAGCTTCACTTCTCCATTCATCTAGAGAACTTAATTGCAACAACCTCTTATCACCGGCAAGTTTAGGATCTTTGTTTAGTTCTCTAACAGCCCAATAAGCTTTGTGCTCTAATTCTAAAGGTAAATGGCAAGCTTTTCCATAAACCATTTTATAAGGCGACATACCCATGGGATTTTTATAAGCAGTTCTATAAGCCCATAGTGCGTCCTTCAATTTAATAGCCCAGTTCTTTCTAGTTTTATTAACAGTCTTTTGCAAGATAGACTTAATCTCTCTATTTGATAGTTCTACTTGCCCACTAGTTTGAGGATGATAAGCGAAAGCAATTCTATGATTAATACCATACTTAGCAAGAGTTTTTCTAAAACCTCCATGAATAAAATGAGAACCTCCATCAGTCATAATATATCTAGGTACTCCAAATCTAGGAAAAATAATATCTAAAAGCATTTTTAAAGAAGTCTCACCATCAGCACTTTTTGTGGGTATAGCTTCTACCCATTTAGTAACATAATCAACGGCGACAAGTATATGAGTGTTACCTTCTGAAGAAGGGAAAGGACCCATGAAGTCAAATCCCCAACAATCAAATGGTTCAATAACAAGAGTATAATTCATAGGCATTTCATTGCGTCTGGAGATATTACCAACCCTTTGACATTCATCACAGGATAAAATAAACTTTCTTGCATCTTTGAAGAGAGTTGGCCAATAAAAACCTGATTGTAGAACCTTTTGTGTAGTTCTATCTCCGGCGTGATGTCCTCCATAAGCACTACCATGACATTTACTCAATATCTCTTGTTGTTCATACTCAGGAACACATCTTCGCATAATACCATCCACTCCTTCTTTATATATGTGTGGGTCATCCCAAAAATAATGCCTCAAGTCATAAAAGAATTTCCTCCTTTGCTGAGCTGAAAAGGTTGGAGGCAAGTACTTGGATACAATAAAGTTAGCATAATCAGCGTACCAAGGGTTGTCTCGCGAACTCACCTTTATTACAGCCAATTGTTCATTTGGAAAACTATCATTAACAGGAACAAGATCATAAGCAATATTTTCCAATCTAGACAAATTATCAGCAACAGGATTATCGGCACCTTTCCTATCTACAATATGTAAATCAAATTCTTGCAAAAGAATTACCCATCTAATAAGCCTCGGCTTAGCATCTTTCTTTGTCATAAGGTATCTAATTGCAGCATGATCAGTATGAATAGTAACTTTTGAATCAACGATATAAGATCTAAACTTGTCACAAGCAAAGACTACAGCTAACAATTCTTTTTCAGTAGTAGCATAATTTCTTTGAGCAGCATCAAGAGTTTTACTAGCATAATGAATAACATTCAGTTTTTTATCTACTCGCTGTCCAAGAACAGCGCCTACAACGAAATTCACTAGCATCACACATAATTTCAAATGGTAAGTTTCAATCGGAGGTTCAACTATAGGGGCAGTTGTTAAGGCTTTCTTTAGAGTTTCAAAAGCTTCCTTACAATCATCATCAAAAACAAAAGGTACATCTTTTTGAAGAAGATTAGTAAGAGGCTTTGAAATCTTAGAGAAGTCTTTAATAAATCTCCTATAAAACCCAGCATGACCAAGAACACTACGAATACCTTTAACATCCCTTGGATAGGGCATATTCTCAATGGCTTCAACTTTAGCTCTATCAACTTCAATACCTCTCTCGGAAATTTTATGTCCCAATACAATCCCTTCATTAACCATAAAGTGGCATTTCTCCCAATTAATAACAAGGTTAGTTTCTTCACATCTCTCGCAAAACTTTATCAAGGTTCCGCAAGCAACTATCAAAAGAATTCCCATAGACGGAAAAATCATCCATGAATACCTCTACAATACTCTCACAAAAGCCATGAAAAATAGCGGTACATGCATCTTTGAAAAGTAGCAGGAGCATTACATAAACCAAAAGGCATACGTCTATAAGCATAAGTTCCATAGGGACAAGTGAAAGTGGTTTTCTCTTGATCTTTAGTTTTAACAGCAATTTGGGAAAACCCAGAATAACCATCAAGAAAGCAAAAATGAGTATTTTTAGACAACCTTTCTAGCATTTGATCAATAAATGGTAAAGGGTAATGATCTTTCTTAGTAACTTTATTAACTTTTCAAAAATCAATGCACATTCTATACCCTACAACTACTCTTTGAGGGATGAGCTCATCATTATCATTAGGTAAAATAGTCATTCCTCCTTTCTTAGGAACACAATGCACAGGACTAACCCATCTACTATCAGCAATAGGATATATAATATCAGCTTCAAGGAGTCTTAATACCTCATTTCTTACCACATCCTTCATCTTAGGAATTAGACGACGCTGAGGTTCAACAACAGGCTTCGCATCATCTTCCATGTTAATGGCGTGTTGGCAAATAGAGGGAGAAATCCCCTTCAAGTCATCAAGAGTGTAGCCAATAGCACCTCGGTGTTTCTTCAATATTTCCAATAACCTTTCTTCCTCAAACTCTGAAAGCTTAGAACTAATAATAACGGGATATATTTTATTATCATCAATATGAGCATATTTAAGATTATCGAGGCAATGGTTTTAAATCAAAGACGGGATCTTCCTTTGGTGGTGGTGTTGTACCCGGATCTTCCACAGGTAAATCATGCTTAAGAATAGGTTGACGAAGGAAAATTTCATCAAGCTCATCTCTTTCTTCCCTAAAAACTTCACTCTCACTATTCTCCAAATGTTGCTTGCAAAGGATTACTAGGAGCAAGAGCAATAGATGCACATTGTTCAACTTTAAAATCATTATTAGGCAAATCAGCTTTATAAGGAGTTTTGGTAAATTTAGAGAAGTTAAACTCATAAGATTCACCGACAAATTTAGTCAAAATTTTCTCTTTCTTACAATCTATAATAGCTCCACAAGTATTTAGAAAAGGTCTACCAAAAATGATAGGACAATATTTACTAGCAGTGAGAACCAAGTACCAAAAAGTCAGCAGGATATTTAATCTTACCACATAGAACTTCCACATCTCGAATAATACCAATAGGAGAGATAGTTTCTCTATTAGCCAGCCGAATAACCACATCAATATCTTCAAGTTCACAAGAACCAATTTTATGCATGATCTCCGTGTAAAGCTCATAAGGAATAACACTAATACTTGCACCAATATCACATAAACCATAATAACAATGATCACCAATTCTAACAGATAGCATAGGAACACTAGCTTTCCTAGACTTATTAGGATGCGAAACAATATTAGAGGCATCTTCACGAGAAAATAATATGACCATCCTCCACATTTTCGAGTCACAAGATCTTTAACAATTGCAACGACGAGTTCAACTTTTATTTGTTCTTCGAGTTCTATAGGTTTCTTTTCACTTTTATGAACCGCACTATTTATAACGAGTACTCCTTCATTTTAGCTGGGAAAGGAGTTTTTTCAATATAAGCTTCAGGAATAACATGATCAACAGTTTCAATTACAACACATTTGTTTATAGATGAATCTATTTTATCTTTATACGGTTCATGATACTTATCAAAATTCTTCTTAGGCAATTCATAATGAGAGGCAAAAGCTTTATAAAGATTTGCAACGACTTGAGAATCAAGACCATAAGTAGCACTAATATTACGAAATTTATCGAGTATCCATAAAAACTTCAATGCATTTATAATCAAAGTTTATACCGACTCTCTATCTTTGTCGTTCTCCCATCCTTCGATATTCTCCCGGATCCGATCAAGAAGGTCCCTTTTAAACTCTTCTTTGTTGCGTGTAAATGATCCAGAACAAGAAGTATCCAACAAGGTCTTGTCTTGAAAAGAAAGTCTTGCATAGAAATTATCAATAATAACATTACCGGGAAGCTCATGAATGGGGCATTTGAGCATTAAAGACTTCAATCTCCCCCATGCTTGGGCAATGCTTTCTCCATCATGAGGCTAGAAATTATATATGCGGTTCCGATCTTTGTGAATTTCACTTGGAGGATAGAATTTGGAATAAAATAAAGGCACAATGTCCTCCCAATCAATAGAATCCCTATTCTTCAGCAATTTATACCAGTGCGCTGCTTTACCAGACAGCGATATAGAGAATAGTTTCTTTCTAACTTCATCCATAGCAATACCTGCACATTTGAATAACCCGCATAATTCATGTAAAAACAGTAAATGATCACCAGGATGGACAGTTCCATCCCCTTCATAGCGGTTATCCATAACACGTTCAATAGTTTTCATAGGTATTTTATATGGTATTACTTCCTCACCTGGCGCCTCATCCACTACCTTTGCAGTAGTAGTAGATTTCCCAAATAAACACTCAAGAGAAGATCTCTCCCTAATGAGTTATAGCAGCAGGCAGAAATAAAATCAGCACAAACAGTAGAAATTTCCCTTACCAATTCCACTTACCAATAGCGCTTCACTCCCCAGCAACGGCGCCAGAAAATAGTCTTGATGACCCACAAGTATAGGGGGTGTATCGTAGTATCTTCGATAAGTAAGAATGTCGATCCCAACGAGGAGCGAGAAGGTGTTGACAAGCAGTTTCGATGAAGGATTCATCGTAAATGCTCACGGACAAGTATTCAGGGGGTTTTGATGTAACAGATGAATAAAGTACGAGTAAGTAAAGTGCGAGAGTAACAATTGCAGCGAGTGGCCCAATCTTTTTTAGCACAAAGGACAAGCCGGTTTGTTTACTTATAATGACCAAACGTTCTTGAGGACACACGGGATTTTAGTCTAGTGCTTTCGCTTCATACAGCTGATTAATCTTCATTGTTTTGATAAGTATTGTGTGGGTGAACCTATGCTAATGTACTGCCCTTCCTAGGACTAATACATACTTGTGATTATACCCCTTGCAAGCATCCGCAAATACAAGAAAGTAATTAAGATAAATCTAACCACAGCCTTAAACTCTGAGATCCTGCGATCCCTCCTGCATCGATATACCAACGGGGCTCAGGTTTCGTCACTCCGGCAACCCCGCAATTGGCAAACGAGTACAAGATCCATTCCCCTAGGCCCATAAAGGTGAAGTGTCGTGTAGTCGACGTTCACACGACACCACTAGAAGAATAACACCACAACTTAAATATCATAACATTGAATACTACTCAACCATGATTCACTACTAACATTTAGACTTCACCCATGTCCTCAAGAACTAAACGAACTACTCACGAGACATCATATGGAACATGATCAGAGGTGATATGATAATGAATAACAATCTGAACATAAACCTTGGTTCAATGGTTTCACTCAATAGCATCAATAACAAGTGGAAATCAACACCGGGAGAGTTTCCCCTATCAAACAATCAAGATCAAACCCAAATTGTTACAGCGGTAACGGTGTGCAGCGGTGGAGATGGCGGTGATGATGATGATGATGGTGATGATATGGAGATGATGTCCAGCTCGATGACGGTGACGATGGCGTCGATTTCCCCCTCCGGGAGGGAATTTCCCCGGCAGATCTCAGCCTGCCGAAGAGCTCTTTTCTCTCTGGTGTTCTCCGCCCCGCAGAGGCGGCTGTGACTCTTCGCGACTATCCTCTGTGGCTTAGGTTTTCGGGACGAAGGCGTACGCGAAGAAAAGGAGGCGAGAGAGGGTTGTGGGCCCCCTCCGGACAGGGCGGCGCAGCCAGGCCTTGGGCCGCGCCGGCCTATGAGGTGGGCCCACCTCGGGTCCCCTCGGCTCCCCCTTCTGGCTCCCTTCGTCTTCTGGAAAAATAGGATTTTTCATATAATTTCCGTCAACTGCTGATCTTCCGAAATATTGCATCCTGACGGTGCTTTTTCCAGCAGAATCCTGGCTCCGGTGCGCGATCCCCAAATAATCATGAAACATGCAAAATAGATGAAATAACATAAGTATCATCTCCAAATATGAAATATATCAATGAATAACAGCAAATTATGATATAAAATAGTGATGCAAATTGGACGTATCACACTCCGTCCTCATTAAGCAGCTTAAAGAGCCATTTCCTCAATAAACATTTGTTCTTGAGTTAGAGTACCTCAATACCTCAGCCTCCTCGATCTTTGGGCCGACAAACAATATTTCATTTTGTGAGCCTATATTTCCTCTTATTTTCTTCAGACTGCCAGAAAAATCTAGATCTATAGAAATCCATTTGTTTCCTTACCCCAAATGGTATCTCTAGAAAGGATAACATGAACATAGGTAAGCTGGTTAAAACTGAATTAATAAGGACAAGTCTATCTCCATAAGATAGTAATTTTCCTTTCCAGCAACCCAATTTATTTTCAAACCTTGTCTGAACCGAGTACCAATCAGAGTTCCTGAGTTTTCTGTATTGTATAGGAATGCCCAAGTATCTAAAGGGAAGGGATCCAACATCACATCCAAAAATCTTCTTATACTAATCCACATCATCCTTTGCCTTACCAAAACATAAAAGCTCAATTTTGTGAAAATTAATTATAAGTCCCGAAAGTTCTTCAAAGATACATAAAATTAACTTCATATTTAAAGCTTTGAGGAGGTCATGTTCCAAAAAAAAAAGGATTGTATCATCGGCATACTGTAATATAGAGAGGCCACCCTCAACAAGATGAGGAATAAGCCCCCCAACTTGACCATCATCTTTTGCTCGTTCAATTAATATGGCAAGCATATCAACTACAATATTGAAAAACATTGGGGATAAAGGGTCCCCTTGTCGCAACCCTTTCTTCGTTTGAAAAATGACCAGCATCATCATTTACCTTCACTCCAACACTCCCCCCTTGCACGAACTGCTGAACTAATTTACACCATTCTGTGGCAAAACCTTTCATTCTCAAAGTTTGTTGTAAAAAGGACCACTTAACTTTATCATACGCTTTTTCGAAATCAATCTTAAACAACACCCCATCTAATTTCTTACTTTGTAGCTCATGAATCGTTTCATGAAGAATGACTACCCCTTCTAATATTTTTCGACCCGGCATAAAGGTTGTTTGTGTTGGTTTGATAACCTTTGGGGCAATCCCCGTTATTCGATTTATTCCTGCCTTAGTAAATATTTTGAAACATACATTTAAGAGGCAAATAGATCTATATTGTTGTATTTGTACCACATCCTCTTTCTTGGGTAGTAAAGTAATACGCCAAAATTAAGTTTGTAAAGGGGCAAATCCCCTCCACTCAACTGATTAAAAAGCGCCATTAAGTCAAACTTTATTATTTCCCAATTTTTTTGATAAACTCCGCCGGAAATCCATCAGGTCCGGGAGCTTTATTATGTTCCATCTGTGAGATTGCCTCAAAGACCTCCTCTTCAGTAAAAGGAATTATTAAAATCTCATTTTCATCCGGTGAAATCTGTGGAATGTCATGCACCACCTCTTCCACTAAAGAAATATTACTTGGAACCGGTGCCCCAAATAATTTTTTATAGAATTCGGTGATATAAACCATAAGATTATCCTCCCCAATAATTGTTCCTTCTTGTTGTTACAATTGAAAAAAATTCTTTTTCCGATGTTTATCATATGCTTAACTTTCGCTCTTTAAGCCGGTTGCAACTGAGATTTGATAACATTATCTAACTACACAGAATTTACCACGCCCTTTATAAATAACCACAAGGACCAATGACAGTAAGCGCTAGCCTAAATTCTATATTTGTGGTCTATGCCATGTAATCAATTTCCAAAAATAATCACAGCACTCCATGGTGGAGACAAGACAGTAGCCAGTTGGATGACTGATCAATACAAAACTTGTATTGGGAAGAAGAAGTGATTTATAGTTTTATCTTGATGTTAAACTATGCATTTAACATTCCTCTGGAAGGATACATGAATGGATGATGTTTGTCTCTTCCATACAGACATACACGTACTCGCGGTAGTGAAGGGCTGGACGCCTCGACGGTTGTTCTGCTCTCTATCGTCTATATCTCAGTTATTTCGGTTAACTGATAGTAAAAATCAAATTCGTTATTACAAATTCGGTTTCTGACAATTACCAACCGAAATTAGTTTTGGTTGTTTCGGTTAACTGACAGTAAAAGCCAAATTAATTATTACAAATTCAGTTTCTCACAATTAGCTTGGTTTTGGTGAAATTGGTTTCGGTTCCTGTTAGTTCGGAACACCGAAACTCAATACGTTAGCCAAGAGGGTGGCTGCATGCGACTAGGGCCGTAGCGATCTGCCATCTATTTAATTCTGCGCAGAGTAAGTTTCAATTTTTAAAACATATATTTTATGTAAAGTTAATTTTTTTGAAACTTACATGGGAAAATGTACAGTTTTTATTTTTTTCTACAGGTAACAAATTGCCTATTTAAGTTTTAGATTTCGTACACATGCTGTGTACCAATATTTTTTCAGAATTTTTTGAAGTCTAAAATTACAAGTTAAAGAATACGTTGACTTTTTACCACATGCTTCACCTTCACATGGGTGTCTTTCTATTGCCTGCCATATCGTTGGTTCTACGGAATTCCTACTAATTTACTCAATTTGTTAATTATCTCTTTCCAGGGTCGTCGCTATACATGAAATAATTCATCTTTACGTAATGATGACGTTTTTTCCATGTTATCATGCTAACGAGATAACGAACGCACATGCCGGATGAGCTATATATTTGAGACATGATCGGGAGTCTGAAATGCACCATACATATGTTTGCTGTGCAAATGGCGCCACATCAGCGAGCAGCCCGCCACTACACCCAAAATGATGAGATCGCTACACCGACAGAAGACATCAGGAGCGACGAGCTCATGCTGGACCTGAGCAAGTATATCCTGCTCCTGGCAACGCTGGTAGCAACGGTGACATACGCGGCAGGGTTCACCCCGCCAGGCGGCGTCTGGCAGGAAACGGATGACGCGGCCGGCCACGTCGCCGGCGACTCAATCATCCGGAATTCCGGACCACCAACAACGGCCGGTACCTGGTGTTCTACTACTGCAACGCCACCGCCTTCGCCTCCTCTCTCGTGGTCATCGTCCTCGTCCACCTGCTCACCCTCCTGCACGAGAGGAAAGGTAACCACATGAGGAGCATTAAGCCATTGCAGGCGGTCATGGTGTTGGACCTGGTGAGCGTCATGGGGGCCTACGCCGCCGGCACCTGCCGGGACAAGACCACCACCATCTACACCTTGGTGCTAGTGGGTGTCTTATTGGTCTGCCTCGTCGTTCAGATGGCGCCGGCCTCGTTTTCGGTATGTCAGAAACTGCAAGTCTACTCCAGGTCCAGCAGCGGCACTAACGTTGATAAACGGCTCCGGAAGGTCTTGATGCTGCTCGCGACGTTTGCGGTGAGCGTCACCTACGTGGCCGGGATGAGCACACCGGGTGGCTTCTGGGACGCCGGGAGCGGCCACCCCCCCGGCCACGCGATCCTCAAGGATGGCCACGGCGCCCGCCTGACGGTGTTCCTGTGCTTCAACACCGCTGCGTTCGTCGCGTCGATACTAATCATCGTGCTGCTACTGGACAAGAAGGCTCTTGCCAATGAGGCCTACGGCTGCATCACCGTCGCGCTGATCAGCCTCGTCGGCGCGTACACCGCCGGCAGCTGCAGGGAGACGGACACCACCGTGTATGTCTCCAGCCTGGTTGGTGCCGTCCTGATATTCATTATATTCCTCCAAGTTGCAGTTGTTAAAGGTTGGATCGAAGCCGCAAAGACAAGATGCTTTCCCAACAAAACCTCCAAAACAATATCCCCCGGTTCTCCGCCAGTAATTTTGCCAATAATAACAAGTCAACCTCCAGGGGCAGGGAGTAATGACAGGTTTAACTACACCTTCTTCTTCTTCCTCCTCCTATTCACCATGCACATTCCCGTTTGTTGCGACTAACCTATGTTCCTTTCTATGCAATTACTAGCAAGACAGTGGAAGTGGACAAGGCCAGCTCCCTTGTTCTATTGCGCGCCACTCTTGCAGCAACCATCACTTACCAAGCGGGGCTGAGCCCGCCGGGCGGCGTTTGGCCAGAGAATGCAGACGGCCACATGGCCGGCGACCCGATCCTGCTGACCACGAACCCTGGGCGATTCAAGGTGTTCTTCTACTCCAACTCCATCGCCTTCGTGGCATCCTTGGTCGCCATCATCTTGGTCCACAGCAAGCCTCTTCTCCAGACCCACGTGCTGGAGGCGGCTATGATACTGGACTTGTTTGGCCTCATCGGTGCCTATGCCGCTGGCAGCTGCCGGGACGTCAGCAGCTCCATCTACGCCATGGCCTTGGCGGGTGCCGTGCTGGTCTACGTGGTGATCCATGTCGTATTCTTCACCCTGGACAAAACCGACACCATGACCGGCCCGGAGAAGGAGGTGGTTGAGAAGAGGCGCAAGCGGCTGCTCCTCTTCGCGGTCCTCGCCGCCACCATCACTTACCAAGCCGGCTTGACTCCTCCGGGCGGCTTCCGGCTGCAGGACGATGGTGACCGTGCAGATGCAGGTGACCCGGTCCTCTTGTACAACTCTCCCCCACCGCTACACCGCATTCTTCTACTGCAACTCGGTGAGCTTCATGTTGTCCATCGCCCTCATCATACTACTCGTCAACCCACATCTATACAGGCCCGCCATAAGAAGCTATGCGCTCTCTATTTGCTCCGGGGCGGGCATGTTTGCTCTCATGGGGGCCTATGCTGCCGGAAGCACACAACATCTCAGAACATCCATCTACGTCTTCGTCTTGGTGGTGGTGGTCATGCTTGTAATAGCTGGAGTGGTCCTCTATAGTGAGAAGGACAGAAATGGAAGCACCCACGTCGGTGATCCGAAGCCACTGAATGGCGACCTCCAAGGGAAGAAGAAGCACGCTGAGCGCAAATACCTTATGATTCTAGGGATCCTTGTGGCGAGTGTCACCTACCAGGCTGGTCTGAGTCCACCTGGGGGAACTTGGCAGAGCAACAGCGACTGGTACAGTGCAGGCAATCCGATCTTGCATGACAACAGGAGGTCCCAGTACCTTGCTTTCTTCTACTGCAACTCCACCTCCTTCGTGGCCTCCATTGTCGTCATCGTCCTGCTGCTGCCGCAATGGCGGAATGGCAATGAGTTGTCTCTCAAGGTAATGAAGACGGTCATTTTCCTCGATCTGCTCGCCCTCCTGGGGGCATATGCAGGCGGCTCCAGCAGGGGGTGGAAGACCTCGGTCTATGTTGTGGCGCTGATCATCGCCGTGCTGGCCTACGTGCTGATCCATATAATGCTGGCATTTTCGTGTTGTCGTACTGGTACTGATGTTGTCAGTCCCCGGGACAACAATAATGTTGGCGATCAAGGAATTGCTCCTCCACCACATGAGCAAATCAACGTGGGGACTGAGGCACCTGGATTATCAGTCCATACTAGAGTCATGTAAAAGTGCTGGATGTCATTCCTGTACGGTCCATAAACTGCCAAAACCTAGGACTGTTGCTCTTTTTGTATATTTATTTTCAAGTACGTACCCACCTTGATCAACTGGTATGCTCAATTTCTCACTCTCTATTTTTGGAGAAGGGGGAATGCCCCTGTTTCCCCCTCTTGCTAGATTTGTAATTTACTTGATGTAACTGGATTACTCTAAATCCCTAATCTAGCACCTCTCAATTTCAATCCTACAATTTGCATGTTAAATTAGGCCCTGTTTTTTTTTAGTTCACCTAGGTTTTGTTAAACGAGTTGTACTCTAGAAGGTTCTGTTATATATCTGGTTCTTGTACTCTACGAAATAGTTAGAGATAGATACTGATTGTGTTCGGTATAGATAGATAAACACCGAGGCTGTTCGGTT
Source organism: Lolium rigidum (assembly GCF_022539505.1). Taxonomy (NCBI): domain Eukaryota; kingdom Viridiplantae; phylum Streptophyta; class Magnoliopsida; order Poales; family Poaceae; genus Lolium; species Lolium rigidum. Next base: position 41,559,790 of record NC_061514.1, on the reverse strand, counting down.
GTTAAGATTGTATAAACTGTATTCTGTTGTTATGCCATGTGGCTATATATATGAGATCATGCGGCAGCCCTAGAGGCACAGCCGAAACCAAAACCAATCTACATATTCTCATAGGGTATCGAGCTTTCTTCCTCCACCATGTCAAGCTCTTCATCGACAGCCCCCTGCCCCGATCTCTCGCACCACAATCCGGCTCGGTGATGGAGAAGCTCGGTGGGGATAACTTCCCGCTATGGAAGGCGCAGGTGATGCCGCCTCGCGGGAGCGCCAGCCTGACCGGCTTCCTCGATGGCGAGCAAAGATGCCGTCCGAGGTGATCGACGTTGAAGTCGAGAACGAGAAGGGCGCGAAGGAGACGCAGGTCGTCCCCAACCCCTGCGTATGCCGCGTGGGTAGCCCGAGACCAGCAGGTCCTTGGATTCCTCCTCGTCTTCTCTCACGAGAGGAGTCCCGATCCAAGTGTCGTCCCCGGAACACTCATCCGAGGTGTGGGCGGCACTCACCGCAATGTACTCGTCGCAGATCACGAGCGCAGGTCATGCAGATCCGTATGCAGCTTGCGAGCACCCGTAAGCGGGAGATGCGCGTCTCGGAGTACTTCGCGCGCATGAGGAGCCTCGGCGACGCCATGGTGTCCGCCGGGAAGAAGATGGACGACGACGACCTGGCGGCATACATCCTTGCCGGGCTTGACGCGGAGTGGAATCCGCTCGTCACGTCCATGACCACGAGGGCTGACACGGTCTCCCTCTCTGAGCTCTATGCTCATCTGCTGAATTTCGAGACTCGCCTCGACGTCCCGTAACGGCGGGGCGCCCGGAGCAGGTGCCGGCTCCTTCGGCTACGGTGGTGGCGGACCTCCGGGAGGCGCGGGCGGCGTCTCCTCCGTCAACCTCGGCTTCACGCGGTGGTGGCCGCTCAGGCTATCGTGGCGGCGGTCGCGGTGGCGGCCGTGGACGCGGCGATGGTGGACGCGGTGGTGGCAATGGGGGCGGCAACTTCAACAACAACTCGCGCGCCCCAACAGCCGAGCAACCGTTCGACGCCAACGGCAATCCTCGTCCTCGGTGCCGTGTGTGCGGCAAGTACGGGCACACGGCGATCAAGTGCTGGAAGCGCTTCAACAAGGACTACAATGGTGAAGAAAAGCCGGCCGGATCAGGCTCGGTATCTGCCTACGGGATTGATACCAACTGGTATCTCGACACGGGCGCCACCGACCACGTCACCGGGGAGCTAGAGAAGCTCACCGTGCGTGACAGGTACCACGGCCACGAGCAGATCCACGCTGCAAATGGATCAGGTATGGATATCAGTCACATTGGTCATGCTATTATTCGTACCCCTTGTGAAAAACATCTTCAATTAAAGAATATTCTTCATTCTCCTCAAGCATCAAAAAGCCTTGTTTCTGCCCACAAATTAGCATGTGATAACGATGCCTTTGTCGAAATTCACCCCTATAATTTCTTTGTCAAGGAGCAGGGCACGAGAAAAACCATTCTTCAAGGTAGATGTCGTGGAGGTCTCTATCCTTTTTCGTCGAGCGTTTCTTCCTCGACAAAGCAAGCTTTTGGAGTCAATAAACCATCGACCGCTCGGTGGCATAGTCGATTAGGGCATCCCTCGTATGAGATTGTTCAGCGAGTCCTTAGCCAAAATAAACTTCCTTCTTCAAAGGATAATTCATCAGATTTTGTTTGTGATGCGTGTCAAAAGGGGAAGAGTCATCAACTCCCCTATCCAAAGTCTAGTAGTGTGTCAAGTGCTCCCTTAGAGCTCATTTTCTCCGATGTGTGGGGTCATGCTTGTACTTCATTTGGAGGGTACAAGTATTATGTAAGCTTCGTTGATGATTATAGCAAGTTTACATGGATCTATCTTCTCAAAAATAAATCAGATGTTTTTGCTCGTTTTCATGACTTCCAAAATCATGTTGAACGTCTCTTTGATAAAAAGATCATTGCTCTCCAGTCAGATTGGGGAGGGGAGTATCAGAAACTTAATCAATTCTTCCAACGCATAGGGATAGAACATCATGTTTCCTGCCCACATGCTCACCAACAAAATGGCTCCGCCGAGCGAAAACATCGTCACATCGTGGAAGTAGGCTTGTCTCTTTTAGCTCATGCTAGTATGCCTTTGAAATTTTGGGATGAAGCCTTCCTTACTCGCCACTTTTCTTATCAATCGTGTTCCCAGCAAAGTAATCAACCATGACACACCACTAGAACGTCTATTCAAGAGAAAACCAGAATACTCCTTTCTTCGCACGTTTGGATGTGCCTGTTGGCCCAATTTGCGACCATACAACTCCCATAAACTCCAATTTCGTTCTGTTCGATGTGCCTTTTTGGGTTACAGTAACCTACACAAAGGATACAAGTGTCTAGAAATTTCAAGTGGTCGCATCTATATCTCACGTGACGTGATTTTTGACGAACACGTTTTTCCGTTTGCTGAATTAAACCCAAATGCTGGCGCACGACTACGTGCAGAAATCTCGCTTCTGCCCACCCATCTCCTTCCTCCTACACGTTTTGATCAAGGGGGAGAATTAATAGATGATCTTTTGGCTGCTAATCCTGCTAATTCTGCTTCTGGAGATTTTTCTGGTACACAGGATGGGGTACACGGAGCAGGAGCACCTGGAGCGGCACAGAGGATCCAGGCGGTACGGACTCCTGGGTCGAGACAAAATCTTCCGCAGAGCCTGCATGTGCTGACGGAGCGGACGGGGATCCCGTGTGCGCTGCGGAGTCGTGTGGCGCGGACGCGGCCGAAGAGGAAGCCGCAGAAGATCCACTCCCTGCGCCTGGAGAGGACCCAGGGTCGGTAGTGTGGGCAGTCGCGTCACCCGACCGTGCCGTGGCCCGCGTGGCGTCTGACTGCGTGGATGTTGATTCCCCTGCCAGATCCTCGACAGGATCCCCCTCGGGATCCACGCAGTCAGACGCCACGCGGGCCACGGCACGGTCGGGTGACGCGACTGCCCACACTACCGACCCTGGGTCCTCTCCAGGCGCAGGGAGTGGATCTTCTGCGGCTTCCTCTTCGGCCGCGTCCGCGCCACACGACTCCGCAGCGCACACGGGATCCCCGTCCGCTCCGTCAGCACATGCGTGCTGCGGAAGATTTTGTCTCGACCCGAGAGTCCGTACCGCCCGGATCCTCTCGTGCCGCTTCAGCTCGTGCGTCGGCTCTGTGACCGACTCGCAGAACAAGATTCAAAAACCGGTAAAACTACTTGATGGCATGATTCGGTATGCTAATCTTTGTGAAACTCGGTGAACCTAAGAATACCTGCGAAGCTTTTGAGCATTCAAATTGGAAGAAGGCCATGCATGAAGAATACTCGGCCCTTATGAGGAATAATACATGGCATCTTGTGCCGGCAAAGCAAGGGAAAAATATAATTGATTGTAAGTGGGTTTACAAGATCAAAAGGAGATCAGATGGCACGATTGATCGCTATAAGGCAAGGCTGGTGGCGAAAGGCTTCAAGCAGCGTTACGGAATTGACTACGAGGACACATTTAGTCCCGTGGTGAAGATTGCTACAATTCGGCTTGTGCTGTCCATTGCAGTATCTAGAGGATGGGCACTACGACAGCTTGATGTACAGAATGCGTTCTTGCACGGCGTTCTGGAGGAAGAGGTTTACATGAGGCAGCCACCTGGTTTTGAAAAAGGAGAAGGTTTGATTTGCAAACTTGATAAGGCACTATATGGCCTCAAGCAAGCTCCAAGGGCATGGTATGCTAGGTTGAGCACTAAGCTTCAGCATCTTGGTTTTACTCCTTCCAAGGCAGACACGTCATTATTTTTCCTTGCCGTGCTCTGAAGTCACTATGTTTATTCTTGTCTATGTTGATGACATAATAGTGGCCGGTTCAGCTTCCTTCAGTTCGTTGATGCACTTCTGAAACAATTAAGGGATGACTTTGCTCTAAAGGATTTAGGTGATTTGCACTATTTCTTGGGCATAGAGGTGAAGAAGGCAAGTGATGGCATAACTCTTTCGCAAGGGAGGTATACAGCAGATTTGCTCAAACGTGTTGGGATGAGCAATTGCAAGGCAGTTACATCACCTATGTCTTCATCAGATAAAATTTCTGCACATGAAGGAACACTGTTACAGCTTGAAGATATTACTAAATACAGAAGTGTGGTTGGAGCTCTCCAATATCTCACAATGACACGGCCAGATATTTCTTATTCGGTAAATAAGGTGTGCCAATTTTTGCATGCGCCAACTAGTGTGCATTGGGCGGCCGTGAAAAGGATTATCGGATATCCGAAGTATACCATGAATCTTGGTATGCAGATTCGGCGGTCATCTTCGTTGCTTGTGAGTGCATTCTCCGATGCGGATTGGGCCGGGTGCCCCGATGATCGTCGCTCCACAGGAGGGTTTGCTGTCTTCTTTGGTCCAAATTTGATTTCATGGAGTGCACGAAAGCAAGCGACAGTTTCTCGCTCTAGCACGGAGGCAGAATATAAGTCATTGGCTAATGCAACGGCAGAGGTTATTTGGGTACAGTCCATTCTTAGAGAAATTGGAGTACCACAGCCCAAGGTAGCGTGTCTATGGTGTGACAATCTTGGAGCGACCTATCTAGCTGCCAATCCGATCTTTCATGCTAGAACCAAGCACATCGAGGTAGACTTTCATTTTGTTCGGGAACGTGTGGCGAACAGGTTATTGGATGTGCGGTTTATTCCTTCTGGAGACCAGGTAGCAGACGGGTTTACAAAGCCCCTACCGGTAAAGCAACTCGAAGTGTTCAAACGTCATCTCAATCTGATGAGCTGTGTTTGAGGGGGCGTGTTAAACGAGTTGTACTCTAGAAGGTTCTGTTATATATCTGGTTCTTGTACTCTACGAAATAGTTAGAGATAGATACTGATTGTGTTCGGTATAGATAGATAAACACCGAGGCTGTTCGGTTGTTAAGATTGTATAAACTGTATTCTGTTGTTATGCCATGTGGCTATATATATGAGATCATGCGGCAGCCCTAGAGGCACAGCCGAAACCAAAACCAATCTACATATTCTCATAGGTTTGTCATGATACATCTTTACGTTCAGCCTTATGTTTATGCAATAAACGATCATTCTAGGTAATCCTGGTGCCATCACATGCAACATACTGAGAATCACTACAAGATGAGGACTTGAGGGAAATATTTGACAAGAATGTAGTGACCAATGTGCTTGCTAGGGTTCCTCCATCATCAAAGGTTCAAGCTTCTCAGCCTACAGTCAACATTGAAGATGTTGATGTTTCAGGTTGCGAGGGTGAAGATGATACACATGTTACACCATGGGCGGAGCTACATATGCGTTGCATGGTGCACATGCACCATGGTGAAAATATTTTTTCAACTGATTATGTTAAAGAAATGGCAGTGTGCACCAGGTTAGCTCAATATAAGTGCACCAGGGATGATGATTTCACACTGAAATCAAGCTAAACGAGGTCATTTTTTCTTATTTTTGCACCTAGCCTGTTGTAGTGCACCAGGTCATTTTTTTCTAGCTCCGCCCCTGATTGCATCTCAGGAGTAGAAAGAAGAGAGGATACCCATATACACCTAGTCCATCAACTACACCAAGGGTTGGTGTTGAGCGCTCCTCTAGATTGGACCGTTTGATCAACTTGTTTGAAAAGAAGGAGAAACATAAGGACGATGAGAAGAGTAGGAAGATGGATGAGGATGAAAAGAGTAGAAATTCCATGACATCTCCTGGTCGTCCTAATGACAGGAAGGAGATTAGAAGGATGGTGACTTCAATAATTCGGGATGGAGCTAAGCATGGGAGTGATGAGTATTTCTATGCCACAAATCTGTTTATTATACATGAATATTGTGATGTATTCACTTGTTTGGGGGAGGAAGCTACTCCTAGCCAGAGGCTTGATTGGATTAGGAGGACATGGGAGCAGCATAACAAGAAGTAGTGTGTACACTAATGGCCGTCCTAATGACAAGCAGGAAATTAGAAGGATGGTGAGTTCCGCAATTTTGAGGTGGGGGGACCTAGCGGCAGTGATTAGGGTTCCACCGAGTCGGCCCTGGAGGATCAATGCGAGGGTCGGGAACAAGCATGAGTCCTAAAAAATTCATGGCATGGTACGTTGGTCTGGGATGAAATGGGGAAATTTTAGTTGCATGGGAAGGTTTGAAATTCATAGGAAGTTGTGATATTCATGACCCTTAATATATGACATGTATCTATGATTGATTTGTCATGCAACTTACAGCGTCCATATAAGTTCATAGCTTACTCAGGCTGCGTAGTTGATTTTGTTAATGTGTGGTACAATGGTGGAAGGACAAATCTTGAGTTATTTTCTTGCATTTCATATTTATTCTTTTGAAACAAAACAACGCAGAAACCAAAGAATGGACGATGATCAATGAATTGTTGATAGGAGGAGTATTTGCTATGGTTCAGTTGGCACACACAACGAGGCTCTAATATGCAGTGATAGTGATGAATAAATTCCACAACCTTAGAAAGAGAAGATAAGGTAATATGGTATTTATATAAGCAAGCCGATATCTCTCATAGTTCCCATTTGAAAAGGCTTGTCCTCTTGCTTTGTCAACAATTGCAAGTAGCCAATTACTTCGATAATATGTTTGGCATCAAGAATTAGCCAAAATTGTCTACAACTTCTTTTACTCATACATGCCATTCATATTATTTTTACCTCAAAACTTTGCTTGGCCTACAACTTTCTACTGTAATTTACCTTGTTTATTTAGATGTTTTGTGTTGACAGTGGCATGTAACGATGTACGATCACAACCCTGAACCAATTCATAACAGAGCAACACAACTACAAACAAAGTCATAAGAGAACAACACAAATATTGACAACAAATGATAAACTACCTAACAGGGGCTTGCATGATCATTGCAAAAGTGGATCACAAGTTGATCCTACACTACTATGGTGTTATCCTACCACCACAACAAAAGTGGGTGTTATCCTAACACCGCAGTTAACCATCACATGAGGGGTTAGTATATACCACCGCATCATAGTTACAAAAGGGGGCCATCTGAAGTCTTTCATCCCTATCTACAACCGAAATGTACATAATCATCATCAAGTTCATCACCTCCATGCATGCATCTCCTCACCCACGCCCTCAAGGGCACCACTACAGGTTGTAATGGTACTTGGCAAGGTAGTTCCTTAGCCAAAGGATGCGGTCTGGGTCGTTCAAGCCCACAAAGCTGGAACCCTAGGCCTTGTGGTCGACGAGGTGGCCCAGCACCGCCATGAGATCCTCTTCGGTGAAGCCAACCATATCCATGACCGTCTGGTACAGCTGATGGTGCATGTCTATGGGATTTTTGTCCCGGATGGCCTGTGTGACGTCCTTCACAGCAAAACTCATGTTGGTGAAGGCCACCAGCTCGTCGTCGGCGAAGGCACCTCCCTTCCTCTTGTCGGCGTTCGCCCTATCAGGCGCGTCAGCAGCCTTGTCAGGTGGCCCATCGAGGATGACCGTGTTAGACTCCTAAGTGTCATCATCCTCAGCTGAAGTCGCAACTGGAGCCGTGCCTAGGAGCTCACTTGATCCCATGGCGTACTTGCCGGTGGCGAGGCCGAAGGAAAAGACGGCATGCGCATTGATACGTCCATTTTGCATCACTATTTTATATCATAATTTACTGTTATTCATTGATATATTTCATATTTAGAGGTAATAATTATGTTATTTCATCTATTTTGCATGTTTCATGATTTTTGGAGGATCGCGCACCGGAGTCAGGATTCTGCTGGAAAAAGCGCCGTCAGAATGCAATATTTCGGAAGATCAACAATTGACGGAATTTATATGAAAAATCCTATTTTTCCAGAAGACGAAGGGAGCCAAAAGAGGGAGCCGAGGAGGGCCGCCATGGGCCCCCCTCACAGGTCGGCGCGGGCCCTGCCCTGGTCGCGCCGCCATGTGGGGAGGGGGCCCACAACCCCCTCTGGCCCCCTCTCCTTCGCGTACTTCTTCGTCCCGAAAACCTAAGCTCCAGAGGATAGTCGCGAGGAGTCACAGCCGCCTCTGCGGGGCGGAAAACACCAGAGAGAAAAGAGCTCTCCGGCAGGCTGAAATCTGCCGGGGAAATTCCCTCCCGGAGGGGGAAATCAACGCCATCGTTACCGACATTGAGTTGGACATCATCTCCATCACCATCGTCATCATCTCCATCATCATCACCGCCATCTCCACCGCTGCACCTCGTCACCGCTGTAACAATTAGGGTTGGATCTTGATTGTTTGATAGGGGAAACTCTCCCGGTATTGATTTCTACTTGTTATTGATGCTATTGAGTGAAACCATTGAACCAAGGTTTATGTTCAGATTGTTATTCATCATCATATCACCTCTGATCATGTTCCATATGATGTCTCGTGAGTAGTTCGTTTAGTTCTTGAGGACATGGGTGAAGTCTAAATGTTAGTAGTGAATTATGTTGGGTAATATTCAATGTTATGATATTTAAGTTGTGGTGTTATTCTTCTAGTGGTGTCATGTGAACGTCGACTACATGATACTTCACCTTTATGGGCCTGGGGGAATACATCTTGTACTCGTTTGCCAATTGCGGGGTTGCCGGAGTGACGAAACCTAAACCCCCGTTGGTATATCGATGCAGGAGGGATAGCAGGATCTCAGAGTTTAAGGCTGTGGTTAGATTTATCTTAATTACTTTCTTGTAGTTGCAGATGCTTGCAAGGGGTATAATCACAAGTATGTATTAGTCCTAGGAAGGGCGGTGCATTAGCATAGGTTCACCCACACAACACTTATCAAAACAATGAAGATTAATCAGCTATATGAAGCGAAAGCACTAGACTAAATTCCCGTGTGTCCTCAAGAACGTTTGGTCATTATAAGTAAACAAACCGGCTTGTCCTTTGTGCTAAAAAGGATTGGGCCACTCGCTGCAATTATTTCTCTCGCACTTTACTTACTCGTACTTTATTCATCTGCTACACTAAAACCCCCTGAATACTTGTCTGTGAGCATTTACAGTGAATCCTTCATCGAAACTGCTTGTCAACACCTTCTGCTCCTCGTTGGGATCGACATTCTTACTTATCGAAAATACTAGAAGGTGTTGACAAGCAGTTTCGATGAAGGATTCACTGTAAATGCTCACAGACAAGTATTCAGGGGGTTTTAGTGTAGCAGATGAATAAAGTACGAGTAAGTAAAGTGCGAGAGAAATAATTGCAGCGAGTGGCCCAATCCTTTTTAGCACAAAGGACAAGCCGGTTTGTTTACTTATAATGACCAAACGTTCTTGAGGACGCACGGGAATTTAGTCTAGTGCTTTCGCTTCATATAGCTGATTAATCTTCATTGTTTTGATAAGTGTTGTGTGGATGAACCTATGCTAATGCACCGCCCTTCCTAGGACTAATACATACTTGTGATTATACCCCTTGCAAGCATCCGCAACTACAAGAAAGTAATTAAGATAAATCTAACCACAGCCTTTAAACTCGAGATCCTCGCTATCCCTCCCGCATCGATATACCAACGAGGGTTTAGGTTTCGTCACTCCGCAACCCCGCAATTGGCAAACGAGTACAAGATGTATTCCCCTAGGCCCATAAAGGTGAAGTATCATGTAGTCGACGTTCACATGACACCACTAGAAGAATAACACCACAACTTAAATATCATAACATTGAATATTACCCAACATAATTCACTACTAACATTTAGACTTCACCCATGTCCTCAAGAACTAAACGAACTACTCACGAGACATCATATGGAACATGATCAGAGGTGATATGATGATGAATAACAATCTGAACATAAACCTTGGTTCAATGGTTTCACTCAATAGCATCAATAACAAGTAGAAATCAATACCGGGAGAGTTTCCCCTATCAAACAATCAAGATCCAACCCTAATTGTTACAGCGGTGACGAGGTGCAGCGGTGGAGATGGCGGTGATGATGATGGAGATGATGACGATGGTGATGGAGATGATGTCCAGCTCGATGTCGGTGACGATGGCGTCGATTTCCCCTCCGGGAGGGGAATTTCCCCGGCAGATTTCAGCCTGCCGGAGAGCTCTTTTCTCTCTGGTGTTTTCCGCCCCGCAGAGGCGGCTGTGACTCCTCGCGACTATCCTCTGGAGCTTAGGTTTTCGGGATGAAGAAGTACGCAAAGGAGAGGAGGCCAGAGGGGGCTGTGGGCCCCCTCCCTACATGGCGGCGCTGCCAGGGCAGGGCCCGCGCCGACCTGTGAGGGGGGCCCATGGCGGCCCTCCTTGGCTCCCCCTTTTGGCTCCCTTCGTCTTCTGGAAAAATAGGATTTTTCATATAAATTCCGTCAATTGTTGATCTTCTGAAATATTGCATTCTGACGACGCTTTTTCCAGCAGAATCCTGACTCCGGTGCGCGATCCTCCAAAAATCATGAAACATGCAAAATAGATGAAATAACATAAGTATTACCTCTAAATATGAAATATATCAATGAATAACAGCAAATTATGATATAAAATAGTGATGCAAAATGGACGTATCAACTCCCCCCAAGCTTAGACTTCGCTTGTCCCCAAGCGAAACTGAACTCGGTAAACAGGACCACATGTTTATGGAGTGAAGAGTCGATAAATAAAATACTGGACAATAAGCATCATATTCATTCACACAAGACATTCTAGTGAACAACTTCCTCATATAATTCGTCTTGAAACAAGTAGAAGGTAATCACAAATAAAGGTGCATAAGAGATCATAATTGGTGATGGCAAACTTCGTTCTTGGTCAGAGAATAATTAACAGATTATGTTAAAGCTTATATGGCACAACTTGCATACTCAATCATAATAGTCTCCTCACAATCATCGATAGCTTTCAAAGCTATATTCATTCAGATAAAACTTGTACTAAACAAGGAAGAGTAAAAGACATGATGAAATAGATCACAATATAGATGGTTTGATCACAACAACTCAAATGCTTGCTTAAGATGGAGGGAAATAGGTTTACCAACTCAACATAAAGTAAAAGACAGGCCCTTCGCAGAGGGAAGCAGGGATTAAATCATGTGCTAGAGCTTCTTCAAATTTTTTAAATCATATAGAGTATAAAAGTAAAGTTTTGAGAGGTTTTGTTATTGTCAACGAATGGTAGCGGGTACTCTAACCCTCTTGCCAGACAGACTCTCAAAGAGCGGCTCCCATAAAGTTTTATTTTTTTGGTTGGCACTCCTTCCAACCTTTGCTTTCACAAACCATGGCTAACTGAATCCTCGGGTGCCTGCCAACAATCTCATACCGTGAAGGAGTGCCTTTTCATTTTAGTTTTATTTAGTTGACACTCCTCCCCACCTTTGCTTTCTCAAGCCATGGCTAACCGAATCCTCGGGTGCCTTCCAACAATCACATACCGTGGAGGAGTGTCTATTTGTAAAATTATGAAAGTTAATTAATTGGGGCTGGGAACCCCGTTGCCAGCTCTTTGTGCAAAATTATTGGATAAGTGGATGAAGCCACTAGTCTATTGGTGAAAGTTGCCCAACAAGATTGAAAGATAAACACCACATACTTCCTCATGAGCTATAAAACATTGACACAAATAAGGAATGATAAATTTTGAATTGTTTAAAGGTAGCACATGAAGTATTTACTTGGAATGGCAGGAAATACCACGTAGTGGGTAGTTATGGTGGACACAAATGGCATAGGTCACTACAAGAAAAGTTGCCATGGCCGACGAAGTTGAAGTCGCGCCGTGGTTGCTGGTGTACCATGGCCGACGATTTTGGGTCCCTCCGTGGTGCATGTCAAAACTTTTTTTTCTCGTTTTTGAGGCCACCTAGCCCGACGAAAGCGGCCAAAACGTCGCGTATGGTGGCCCGGGACGTGGTGCATCTCGAAATCTCGGGTTCGCCGGCCGAGTCAACGCAAATCCGCATCGCCGAGGGATGTAGGGCCC